>NC_079321.1:13986447-14289868 GCF_029931775.1 Euleptes europaea
CAGAGAGTTACACCCCTCTGGCTTGATACTTGGGTATTTGGCAGAATATTGCACTGATCATTGAGCTGAATTGGGGGCTGCTGAACAGTATCTAGCTGGCCGCTTCAAAAACATTAAGAAGCCCAAAGTGTTGGAGGTCTGACTGCACAGTTGTTCCACACGCTGTCCACATTATTAGTTGTCCTGCCTGTCTAGTTTTCAGCCTCGTAATCTAGATTTATATTCTGTATATACCATTTATTCTGTCTTACTGTTCAAGAATGAGATCTTTACAAATAAGCAGAAAATGCCAAACACTTGACATAGAACGAAGGCTTCACTTTAAGTGAAATAATACCTGAAGTCACACTAAAAGAGGTTGAAATGGGATTTCTTTACCTTTGCAGGCTGGTCTTCAGGCTGAGCTGTTCAAGTCTACACAGTTGATGCTTTGAAAGCAGAGTGTGCAAGAAACCTGCATTTGTTCGTTTACACAGGTGAGCCAAGAAACAGGTATGGTTTAGGCTGTGAATGAATCGAGCTTTCTTCTGGTGCTTTGAATTTTGGATACTGTTGAAATGACACCATTGTCACAACTGTGCCTTAATTTCTTTTATGTTTTTGATATATGACTTCAGCTCCTGATGAGCTGGGGGGGAAAGGTTAGTATCCCCCTTAGAGGTCTGTGGGTCCATTGAGATTCCGGAAAATTGAAAGGTGTATATCAAGTCAACTGAATGGCTGACCTTTCAGTGGCCAGTAGAAGAAGTTGACCTTTGTTGTTCACACTCTTGAACCCTCTTGAAGCACCCTCTTCAATAGCCCAAATGCTCCATGGTGTTCATAGGATTTGACCACCTGACACTGGTGCCCAAGTCAAGCCCAACTTGTGCCTAGCATAGATCATTTAAAAATAAGTGTGTTGTGGTAGATATAGCAGCAAAAGAAACTTCCTTTGTGATCATCATAAGACCTCGTAAATCATGGCTGTGAAAGTCTTCCCTGTCCGATGAAAAGGCTTTAAGCCTGTTCTCCTGTGTTGAACCTGGCAACTCAGATGTGGGAATGCTGTTGGTACTGTCTGTAGATTAGAACATAAGAAACGCCCTGCTGGATCAGACCAAGGCCCATCAAGTCCAGTTGTCTGTTCACACAGTGGCCAACCAGGTGCCTCTAGGAAGCCCACAAACAAGATGGCTGCAGCAGCATTATCCTTTCATGTGTTCCAAAGCACCTAATAGAACAGTCATGCTCCTCTGATCCTGGAGCGATTGATCCTCTTCAGCTTTTTTGGATGCAATTTAAGGCACCGACATTGTACTATAAAGCCCTAAATGGCTTGACGCCCATGTATCTTACAACTTGAGTGGATGCCAGGTCTGTCTCCTGGCATGGTTTCTCATGGCTCTCAGCCTCTCCCACACTATGCTGATTGCCACGTCAGATGGGCAGGCAGGGTGACAAGGAGATCTCATTGTTGGTGGTGTGTGCTTGAAAACATGGGATGCAGTTTGCGGTATGCTCCCTACGGAAGATCTCCCATGTCCAAGGCGATATGGAAGCGCATTCATGCATGCTGAGTAAACCAGCACTTTTCTACCAGGGAGAGGTGTTTGGCTAATCCAGTCTGTGTTGGAGAGTTTTAGTAAAGTTTCCTAACAATTCTCAAGGCAAAGTTGCTACTGCTTATTAACCGTGCCATTCACCTAAAGCTTTCCTATTTTTCTTTTCTTTTTTTGGTAATGCCTGGTCGTGAATCCCATTTGGGCATTCCTGGAATAGTAGTGAGCTTCCAAGATAGTTGTGTGGGACTTTACGTATGCTGTAGAAAAGAGTAGGAGTCGAGTAGCACCTTAAAGACTAACAAAATTTCTGGCAGCGTAAGACCTTTCGTGAGCCACAGCTCACTTCTTCAGATACAGCTAAAATGTGATCCCATCTATCCTTACGTAGAGACTAGTGAATTAGACATACAATGGCGATGTAAATGTCCAAAGCAAGTAAATGGCATTAGGAGGTGTGATTGGGTTAGGTGTGATATGCAGAGGGGTAGTAGGCCTGGAGAAATCAGCATTGGTAGTGAGACAGGAACCCCAGATCTCTATTAAGTCTCTATTAAGTACGCTGTCATCTGACTGCTGCTGTCCCCCCACCCCTTTGTGAGATGTGTCTGTGACTTAGCCTATCTCTAACTGAATGCATGTCCAAGCAAGATGGTCCTCAATGGCTCTAGTTCTATGTATCTTCCCTGTTCGGCATCGCTGGAACAAGCACCCTCTTGAGGATGCCATCTTCATTGTCTAAAAGAGCAGCAAGGGGCACCGAGCATTTTTCTTCCCTCCTCAGGGTTTTCCAAAGTCTGTGCTGGACACCTACGTGGGGGAACTCCAGGTTTAATCAAGCTGGATGTAAGAATGGACTCAGAGATATCTTGAAACTTAGATATATAGTTTAATATGAAAGCAATATTCATAAACGAACAACTGCATTTGTGCAAATGGGAGAGAGGTGGCGACAAACCAGGGGTCATCACTGAAGTCTCTCTCAGCTCATTAACAGGCAACTTAGCATTATATGGACACGTGGAATCAACATTCCATTGTTATAGAATCTCAGAGCTGAACCAGAACTATTCATATTTTTCCCAGTGCCACAATTCTGGTTGACGAAAGGCTGAAATGTCAGGTTGACCTCTTGGCAGTACGATTACTGTTAAGACGAAAAGGTCACTTTACCACATCCGTATCCAGCTGTTGTTTATTCATACAAGGATGTCGTTACAGAACAGATATGTGTTATAAGGTTCATGAGCGTATTGATGCTTCTAACTACTTTGGTTCATGCAGAGCATTCTGGGTAAGGCCAGATCTCGATGTCATAATTCCCCTTCACCTACATAGCTGTCCAAATGTAATTAACTGTTAGGCAGGATTTCAGAAGGCAGGCTGTTTTCACGTATTGCCACTAGTTGTTGAACTTCCTTGAGCCAAAGGGGGGGAAATATCTAATATGTTAATCTTTAAAATCTTTTTTCCCCCTAAAGTGACATAAACAGGAGTCCAGTGGCACCATAAAGATAATGGCAAAGATGTTAAGAAGGCAGTGTGCCTTTTGTCCAGAGGATGAAGAGTGTTCCATTATGTATGTCGCTGAAGGACAGAATCTTGCAGTTCATCAAGACTGCTTGGTGAGTTTTTGCAGTGGCCTCCTGCCTGTGTACATTAAGTGGCTGGAAAATTGAAAGTGCCCAAACGTCTCTTTCAAGGTGGGAAGAAACAGGCTTCTCCCCCCCCCCCCCCTGAGGTTTACAGGGAACTTTTTAACCATTTTTATTTCCTGGGGAAGGAGGAAGGCGGGAGGCATGGCAAACAGTTCCCGGCCCCTCAACTGAGCCGCCTTCTTAGAAATGCAGATGGAGGTGTCAGGAGACAAAGAAGGGGGTCAACCCCCCCTCTCCAAGCAGGGATCAGAGACTTGGAGGTTTTAAAATGCTAGAAGGGGCTCCAGGAAGAAAGTTTCTTCCTGGAGAAGAAAGAAGGGGGTCAAGCCCCCCCCCTCCAAGCAGGGATCAGAGACTTGGAGGTTTTAAAATGCTAGAAGGGGCTCAAAGAAGAAAGTTTCTGGAGGCTCCAGGAAAAACCTCTTTGACCCAGGTTGACCTTGGCCGTGGGTGGAGAAAGGGAAGGATTAAAACTGCTGAGAGCCAGGAGAGAGAGAGAGCGCTCTTTTGGCTGGGACACTCGGGGAAGGCAGCGCTCATCTGAGGCCTGGAGGAGGCGGCCATTTTGACCATGTGCTGGCCCCAGGCGCTGAAAAAGACTGCCAGGTAATGGAAACTCGGTAGAGACTTATAATATCCTAAGCTTCAGAGCCTGTCCTATATTCCAACATATGATAGGGCATGTACAGAGAGAGGGACAGAGGAATTACGTTTCTCTCAGTTCTTTTGGATCCCTTGCTCAGTCTGTGGCTGTGCTAAAAGTATGCTGGGAAATGTTTTGCTTTTAATAAGTACTTTTTTACATTGAGCGCTGACAGTGGTATGAGGTCGAGGTGAAAAGGTCAGCCACGTCAGGTCAGAAGGTCAACAGAAGGCATTCAACTGTTGAGAAGCGAAGCCCTGCATTCTCCCCTCATGATGATTCAATGCTCCTTTAGGGGCAGAAGTGCATCTTGCGTTTTAAGAGCTCTTTATGGCTACAGCACATGCCCACCTTGTCTTTAAAAGTACTTCACTCATTCTGAAAGGGAAAATATTTCATGGTTTTTTCCAGTACTCTCCAAATTTCCAGTTTTTCCATCAGAAAAAAATGTTTTTTTCTTCAATTTTTTCTGATTTGGTTTTTTCCCTCAGGCCATCACATCTCTAGGCTGCTCCCTGTATCTTTGCACTGCTGACTTGAAACCACAGAGTCTAGAGGTGGGGGGGAGATGAAAGGCTGAGAGCAGGTTACCTCCCTTCCTCAGGTTGTGGCTTGGGATGGGATGAGGCTGAACATACACAATGTGGCTGATGTTTAATCAAACCGCCGGTCCTTCAGTGCTGGTATTGCCTGCTCAGAATGGTAGCTGCTCTCCAGGGTCTTTCGCATCACCCACGACCTGATCCTTTTTACTGGATGCGCGCGGATGGGGCCTGGCAGCTTCTGCCATTTAGCCATGGCCCTTCCCCGTGAGCAGCCAGGAGCTGCCCTTGCAGTGCAGTCAGTCAACGAGTTCTTGAACAAATCATGAGTTTTCTTGGGCAGCTGGAAGAGTGAGCGAGCCTCGTGCTCCGTGGCTGCTACAATCCAAGAGTATTATAGTTTAGAGTGATTCTTTGCAGATGAGTAAACTCACAAAAGAAACTTCTAAATCAAAGGCAGTGAATTTTAATCTCTTGCAACTTCTGGCTGCTGTTTCTCTTTTTAAATTTTTTTTAAAAGGAAAGTGGGAAAGGGAAAAAATGGAAATATCTAACATACTGTTAACAAACTAAAAAATAACAGTTTCAGTGCGGATCAAACAAACATTTGGCTGCTGTTTCTCACTGCTTCATTTCAATAATGCACCACTGCCAGCGTGGTGTAGTGGTTAAGAGCGGTGGTTTGGAACGGTGGACTCTGATCTGATCTGGAGAACCGGGTTTGATTCCCCTCTCCTCCACACGAGCGGCGGAGGCTAATCTGGTGAACTGGATTTGTTTCCCCACTCCTACACATGAAGCCAGCTGGGTGACCTTGGGTTAGTAATAGCTCTCTCAGCCCCACCTATCTCACAGGGTGTCTGTTGTGGGGAAGGGAAGATGATTGTAAACGGGTTTGATTCTTCCTTAAGTGGTAGAGAAAGTCGGCATATAAAAACCAACTCTTCTTCTAAATCTTGCAAAATTATTATTATCTAAGTCCTATTTCTTTTTTTTCTTTTTTTAGTTATATTCCTCTGGATTTGTGGAATCCGAAGAACATAATCCCGAAAACCTTGATATAAGGTTTGATGTGGCCTCTGTGGTGAATGAACTAAAGAGAGGAAGGAGGCTGGTGAGTTGTCTGTTGATGATGTTTTAATAGTTAACCGCTGAAGTTCCTCGAGACCTGTTGTAGGTGAAGCCTGCACCCGACTTGCTGCAGTGCGGCTCATTTACCACAAGTGAGATTAGTCCTGTCTCAGTAAGAGTGGCTGGGTATTGTGCGTTTCCCAGATCCTAGCAGACAAGATGGCGGTCTTTTGGGGGTAATAAGAATTTACAGGGAAGGGAAGCGATGGATGCTGAGCAGACCCGGGGGGGCGGGGGCTGTACCGAGGACAATTTCCTCAAAACCCTGGGGAGACAGCTTCAGTGCTACTCACGGAAATGTTTATTTCTTAATTATGGTTACTACTCTTCATCTAGAGAGCCAGCGTGGTGTAGTGGTTAAGAGCGGTGGTTTGGAGCAGTGGACTCTGATCTGGAGGAGAAGAAGAAGAGTTTGTTTTTATGTGCCAACTTTCTCTACCACTTAAGGGAGACTCAAACTGGCTTACCATCACCTTCCCTTCCCCTCCCCACAACAGACACCCTGTGAGGTAGGTGGGACTGAGAGAGCTCTAAGAGAGCTGTGACTAGCCCAAGGTCACCCAGCAGGCTTCATGTGTAGGAGAGATAAAACATACTCAGTTCACCAGATTTGCCTTCGCTGCTCATGTGGAGGAGTGGGGAATCAAACACGGTTCTCCAGATCAACCACTCCAAACCACTGCTGTTAACCACTACCTGATTTGATTTCCCCACTCCTCCACATGAGCGGCGGACGCTAATCTGGTGAACCGGGTTGGTTTCCCCACTCCTCCACATGAAGCCAGCTGTGAAACCTTAGGCTATTCACAGCTCTCTCAGCCCCACCTCCCTCACAGGGTGTCTGTTGTGGGGAGGGGAAGGGAAGGTGATGGTACGCCGGTTTGAGTCTCCCTTAAGTGGTAGAGAAAGTCAGCACATAAAAACCAACTCTTCTAAATACTGTACATTTGCTTAAAGCCTCCTGGTCCCTGTTATTTTCAGATATGTAATTACTGTCGCAAGAAAGGAGCCACTGTTGGATGCGAGTCGAGAACCTGTCGCAGGAGTTACCATTATTTCTGCGCGCTGTGTGACGATGCTGCAATAGAAACAGATGAAGAGCGAGGCATTTATCGGTAGTTAACAACCTTTTCTGAATCCTGTACCAACTTGGATATGTTATCTTGGGTGGCCTCTTCCATTTATTTGTGGTTCGGAACCATTGTGTTTGGTTGGAGCCTAAGAAAAATGCTTTCTGGCAAAAGGACTGTGCTCAGTGGCTGGGCCATACGGGAGAAGAAGAAGAAGAAGAGTTGGTTTTTATATGCTGACTTTTTTCTACCACTTAAGAGAGAATCAAACCGGCTTACAATCACCTTCCCCTCGCCACGACAGACACCCTGTGAGGTAGGTTGGGCTGAGAGAGCTACAAGAGAGCTGTAACTTGCCCAAGGTCACCCAGCTGGCTTCATGTGTAGGAGTGGGGAAACAAATCCAGTTCACCAGATTAGCCTCCTCCGCTCATGTGGAGGAGTGGGGAATCGAATCCGGTTCTCCAGATCAGACTCCACCGCTCCAAACCACCACTCTTAACCACTACTATCCTGAAGTGTCAAATTGAGCCCGTCACCAGCAGCTTAAGTCTTTGATATCTCCAGAATTAAAGGCGACGGAGCCCTGACCTGGATATCCCAGGCTAGCCCAGTCTTGTCAGATCTCAGAAGCTAAGCAGGGTCAGCCGTGGCTAGTATTTGGATGGGAGACCTCCAAGGAATACCAGAGTTGTGATGCAGAGGCAGGCAGTGGCAAACCACCTCCGAACGTCTCTTGCCTTGAGAACCCTATGGGGCCGCCATAAGTTATCTCAGACTTGACAGCAAAAAACAAAATAAAACAAAAACACCCCCAGGGCCTTGAGCTGGATAGCTCAGGGTAGCCAGATCTTATCAAACTTTGGATGCTAAGTGTGGTCGGCCCTGGTTAGTATATTTAGATAGGAGACTACAAAGGAATACCATGGTTGCTATGCAGAGGCAGGCAGTGGCAAACCGCTGATATTTGTCTCTTGCCTTGAGAACCTTACAGGGTCACCATAACTCAGCTGCAACTTGACAGTGCAAACCCCCCAAAAAACCACATTGGTGGTCTCGCAAGTTAAACTCTTGATTGGCTGTCGATTCCAGCTACAACAGTGGTTCCCAACCTTTTTTTGACCAGGGACCTCTAGGACTTTTTTGTTCGGTGCAGGGACCCCAAGGTTCAAAATAAAAATTCTGAGAATTTGAAAATAAACTTTAATCACAACTGTTAGTTAAACATTAAACTTAGAATAATATTTGAATATATTTTATAATAAACTTTTAATTGAAAATATTAATTTATTATGGGTTTATAACTTTGTTTCGCAGACCTTAATTTAGTTCTCGCGGACCCCTGGGGGTCCATGGACCCCTGGTTGGGAACCAGTGAGCTACAAGGTTGAAGAAACTAGGAGTTTGGGTTATTTCTGTGGAGATGTCCCACAAAGAAACAAATTACAGGGATTTTTAGAAAAGCAAGGAATACAATTACTGATTTAAGCTCCTGTTAAAAATTGCAGGAAAATGCCCTGCAGCGAAACTCATGCCGCGGGTCTCAGCCTGAGAAAGTGTTAGCCTTGTTAGAAAGGAGAAGGCTGGGAAAAACTGGGAGAAAACCTATTTTTGATCCCCCTCTGGGAAGGGGAACCTTCTTTTGAAATACTTTCTCTTTTAAAATTTAGAGTCAGACATTTTCAAACTGTTCATGATTCCCTCCAAGCGCTTTCTTGTAATTGTGTAAGACAATCTACACTTTTATGTAATTACAAACCCTTTCCACTATAAACACAAAAAACCTCTGACTCTTCTTGCCTGCTTCAGATTTCTCTGTCTCCTGCAACGTTCACTTAGTTTTGCAAATATGGACACCAAATCAGGAAATAAGGGACATGAGAATGTATAGAAAAAACCTCTTCCAGTTAGTGCAACTCTTTGGAGCTCTGAATACTATGAAGAAAAAGGGAAAGTTCAGCGTTGGCAGCTGTTGATCTGTGCCACACTGATTCTGTTTAGAGGGGGACACTTGAGATGGGAATATTTATGTATTGGGAGCCAGCATGGTGCAGTAGTTAAGAGCGGAGGACTCTGATCTGGAGAACCAGGTTTGATTCCCCACTCTTCCACATGAGCAGCAGAGGCTACTCTGGTGAACTGGATTTGTTTCCCCACTCGTACACACGAAGCCAGCTGGGTGACCCTGGGCTAGCCACAGAGCTCTCTCAGTCTCACCTACCTCACAGGGTGTCTGTTGTGGGGAGGGAAAGGGAAGGTGATTGTAAGCTGGTTTGATTCTTCCTTAAGTGGTAGAGAAAGTCGACGTATAAAAACCAACTCTTCTTCTTAAAATCTAAATGAATTTTAAAAAATGCTTTTCTCTCTTAGAAAAAGTCTTGCTAGAGAGTTGTGAAACATCTTGTATTTCCGTGCTTGAATTGTTTTTTCAGAATGCTCTAAAAGCAAAGGACAAGGGGTACTGTACTTGGTTCCTCCCAAGCCAAACAACTCTTTCTACTGAAATACTTTGTTTCACTCATCAGCGAGTACTGTCGTATTAATCTCATGTATTTTCTCTCAAAATTTCTCCAACGTTTTTAGAGTGTTCTGTCCAAATCATGACCCGGTTAGGAAGACCAATCATTATGGTGAGTTTCTTTTCATTGTCTTGTTGTTGACTGTTAGCATGGGAGCAGCCACTGATATGAAGCACAGCTTGGGGGAAGTAGGCCTCAGTTGCTGTCCATAAGATATCCCTGGGAGTCTGCTTCTGTGCAAGAGATGCATTGATCTCAGCTGCTCTTAAGGGGGGGAAAACATCTTGTCCTCACTCTCTGTGTCAATGTGACACTTTGCTTGTTTCCTGATTCAGGCTGTCTTCTCATGCTTCAAACTCTTTTGGACATTCTAAAACAGGTTGGGGTTGTTTTTTTTGCCCTGGAGACTTGCATGTACCCATCATTAAAACCACCTGTCACAACAACTGTGTAAATAACACTGCAGCGTGGTGTAGTGGTTAAGAGCGGTAGTTTGGAGCGGTGGAGTCTAATCTGGAGAACCGGGTTTGATTCCCCATTCCTTCACGTGAGCGGCAGAGGCTAATCTGGTGAACTGGATTTATTTCCCCAGTCCTATGCACGAAGCCAATTGGGTGACCTTGGGCAAGTGACAGCTCTCTTAGAACTCTCTCAGCCCCACCTACCTCACAGGGTGTCTATAGTGGGGAGGGAAAGGGAAGGCAATTGATTGTAAGCCGGTTTGATTCTCTCTTAAGTGGTAGAGAAAGTTGGCATATAAAAACCAACTCTTCCTCTTCTTCTATATTTCCCCCTACCCCGGTAAACAACTTAAGAAAACCCGATAAACTTACCAGGTCCAGGTTTACTGGAGACCAGATATTGGGGGAAACTGTTGATTTGGACCAGGGGTCGGCAAACTCATTAGTCAAAAGAGACAAATATCAACAGTACAACGATTGAGATTTCTTTTGAGAGCCAAATTTCTTAAACTTAAACTATATAGGTAGGTACACTGTTTATTAACTTAATAAACTTTAATTAAAGTTTTAAGTCTTAATTAAACTATAGGTACACGGAATAAAACTTGATATCATACTTAATAGTTATCTTATTTATTGATAAAAATTAAATTGTAAGTCCCTGCCATTTCCCCCTCCCTGTCTGGAGTCCTCGTCTGGAGGCCTGGTCTACTGCCATAAAAGCCTATTGGTAGACCTGGCCTCCGGCTGAGTCCCATTGGGAGGCCAGGTCTACCCATTAGTTTTCTTGGCAGTAGACCTGGCCTCCGGAGGCCCATAGAAGCCAATTGGTAGACCTGGCCTCTGAAGGGGGACTTTTCCCCCTCCTCGGAGTCCAGGTCTACCACCAAGAAAGCCAGTGGGTAGACATGGCCTCCCAATGGGACTCAGCCGGAGGCCAGGTCTACCAAAGGGAGCCTGCCACGCCCAACAGCTGATAGGCGGGCGGGGGGGGCAGGAACAGCCGAGCCGCCCGCTCAGCAATCGCGCGGCTAGAGGGGAGGGGAGGCTTTAGCCTCCCAACCATTGAGGGCAAGGGAAAGGAGGACCTGGCCATTCTCCACAGCGGGGCGGGGGGAGAGACAGCGCGCCCGCTCGCCTGCTCTCCCTCCCTCCCTCCCTCCCTCCCTCCCCCCCCCCCCTCTCTCTCTCTCTCTCTCTCTCAGGTGCGCCGGCTCCGCAGCCCGGCTGCCGGTGCGAGCAGGCGCGAGAGCAGGGGCTCCGAACCAAGTTCGGAGAGCCACACTCAACGGAGCTGCAGTTTGCAGACCCCTGATTTGGACGAGCCTGGGGTTCTTAATGCAGAAGAGTTTCCAGTGGTGACTTGTTGTTGGGATTCAGATTCAAATTAATTGTAATGGGTGGGGTGGCTTGCATTCATGTAATCACACTAACTGCAGTAAGTTGAATTAAATTTTGGTTTTGTGGGATGCCTGAACTATGGAAGTCCAATCGGATACTACCAATCTGATAAAATTCCCAACATTTCTGGGGTCTGATTGGCAAAATCTGATTTTGCAAAAGTTCCCCCTCCTCAATGATTCCCAATATTTCCACTCCCAATAATACTGGGATTTGTAGTTGTGTCAGGGAGGTAGCAGAAGCAGCTAAGGAGGAGGGCATGGGCCTAGCTTTGCTAACCCCCAGGTGGTGGGTGCAGATCTCCTGGGATTACAATTGATCTCCAGGTTACAGAGATCAGTTCACCTGGAGAAAATGGCTGCTTTGGAAGGTGGATTCTGTGGCATTATATTCCATTGAAGCCCCTTCCCAAACCCCATCCTCAGGCCTCACCCCCCAAATCTCCAGGTATTTCCCAACCTGAAGGTGGCAACCCCATGTGCATCCCAGCTGGTCTGCAGCGCTCAGGTCCTTTAAAGGGCCATTGTTTTCTACTGGTGGAAGACCTGTCCTCCGGAGTCCAGGTCTACCTATAGTAAATTACAGTCCTTGAAAGTTTAAAGGGGCTGTGCGCTGCAGACCAACTGGGGCAAGCCTTAGGAGGCCAAGTCTAGTGCCTTTCTTTTTTGGTTTTTGATAGTACCGTTGTCACTGGTGGTGGTTAAGCCTTCCTGAAAAGTCAGAAAGCTAAAGTGGAGCAGCTGTAGTCTGTGTTTCTATGGTATATCTTAAGCTGAAGTAAATGTAAAACATTGGCCTTTTATACGACACATATTCTTGTTGACATTTCTAGATGAAGACAGTAAGAGGGAAAGGTCACCCGTTATAATGAACTCTTCGTCTGCTATGAAAAAAATGGTAATGTATAGCCAAACACTTACTGAATTCTAGATAGCTGGATTTGAGTCCAGTAGCGCCTTAGAGCCGAACAAGATTTTGGGGCTGCAAGCTTTCGAGAGTCACAGCTCCCTTTGTCAAATACTCTTCATGACTGATGAAGGGAGCTATGACTTGTGAAAGCTTACACCCCCCAAAATCTTGTTGGCCTCTGAGGTGCTGCCTGGACTCAAATCTAGCCGTTCTTCTGCAGACGCAATGCTGCTGCTCTCTGAAACTGAATTCTTTATGCTGATCCTCTCAGACACTACAAGCGCTACCTTTTGCACCAGCTTCCTCACTTGGTCAAGCGTGCATGGCTCTATATATGCTCTTGTTTCCTAACGTCTTATAAAGTAGAGCCACCACCACCACCACCGAGACGCTGCCAGGCTGCTTTAACACCCGTTTTTGACTAGCCTTAGTCTTTATTTGCCTGGAGAGCTGGGCTGCCTCCCCCCAACAAAGGTACGTTTGTGTTCTACCCTCTGGTCGAGGGGACTCCCTTCCTCTTCCGCTTTCAGTTAAAGATTTCTTTCAAGACTTTAATATTTTACACATCCACACACTGAGTTTTAAAACGAGAGCAGGATAAAAAAATCCATGAAATGAATAAATGGTGGGGAGTCTCTTTCTGGTTTCTTTACAGATAATCCTGAGGTCATTGTGCTCATGGTGGAGAGACAGTGTGGTGTAGTGGTTAAGAGCGGTGGTTTGGAGCAGTGGACTCTGATCTGGAGAACAGGGTTTGATGCGGCTGCTAGGCCACGAGGCGTGTGTGTGTGGGTTTAAAATCCATCTAGAGTGGGGGTCAGGAGTGGCAGGCTCCTTGGCTGGAGCTCTGCAAAGTCCTATCAGACAGTTTACAGGTGGCCGTGCAAACAGCCTTCAGCAAGTGTTTTTGTTAAAGCTGACATCCTTTTTGTTCTTGTATTTTATGTTTTTTTACAGATTGGGAACACAAAATGCAGAAGCCAAATTTTTTTTCTTTCTTTCCACCTTGTTCTTAGACTGAGGTCTTGGACAATAAAAACCATAAAACTTAAATAAGACCCGGAGCCAAAATTACTTGGAGAAATATTTGGTTCCAGACAGCAGCCCAGAGGTGTAGGAAAGGTGAAGGGCTTACCATGGGAAAAGGAAAACGTTGGCACAAGTCCCCTGGCTGGTGAGATGCTAATAAACAGGCAGACTTCATACATGCATACATCTTTATCACAGCCAAAGGCCAGCATAAAATATTAAAAAATACATCGTATGATAAAAATATACAGATCATGCTTACAGGCAGACTTCATAATTTTTTTGTTGACAGAGAGAAAAGGAGAAGATTCCAGAGGATAGCCTACAAGCCTTAAGGAAAAAACAGGAGCGGCAGAAAGGTATATATGACTTCTGCTATCTCTGATGCTGAGAGAGCCAGTGTGGTGTAGTGGTTATACTACACAGACTCTAATCTGTTGAACCGAGTTCGATTCCCTCTCCTCCACATGAGCAGCGGACTCTAATCTGGTGAACCGGGTTGGTTTCCCCGCTCCTCCACAGGAAGCCTGCTGGGTGACCTTGGGCCAGTCACAGTTCTCTCAGAACTCTCTCAGCCCGCAAGGAGGCAGGCAATGGCAAACCACCTCTGAATGTCTCTTGCCTTGAAAACCCTACAGGGTCGGGATAAGTCAGTTGTGACTTGACGGCGCGCGCACACACACACACACACACACCTGTGATGCTGATGGATCATAACATCCAGTTGGGCAGCTTTGGGAAAGGAGTAATGGCAACCTCTTAGGAAGAGGGGTGATGACCTCTGCCTTTACACATTAAGAGAAATATGATCCCTTTCCCTAAACTTCACTCACCGTGGCCCTAGTCCCCAACCAGTTCTATGGAAGAGGACAATATTTTCCTCCTTCCAAGCCAGAAATTGCATTTGGGAATGTTGGGGGTGGGCATCCGTCTCACTTTCTTTAATGCGGCTTGCTGGGAGACCTTTGGAAATATTGGTCTCAGACGGGGGGAAATATCCCCATTCTCATAAGACCATAAGAAAGGCCATGCTGGATCAGACCAAGGTCCATCAAGTCTAGCAGTCTCTTCACACAGTGGCCAACCAGGTGCCTCTAGGAAGCCCACAAACAAGACGACTGCAGCAGCATTGTCCTGCCTGTGTTCCAAAGCACCTAATATATTATGCATGCTCCTCTGATCCTGGAGAGAATAGGTATGGATCATGACTACTATCCACTTTAACTAGTAGCCATGAATAGCCCTTTCCTCCATGAACATGTCCACTCCCCTCTTAAAGCCTTCCAAGTTGGCAGCCATCACCACATCCTGGGACAGGGAGTTCCACATTTTAACTATGCATAGTGTGAAGAAGTACTCCCTTTTATCTGTTTTGAATCTCTCACCCTCCAGCTTCAGCAGACGACCCTGTGTTCGAGTATTATGAGAGAGGGAGAAAAGGTGCTCCCTGTCCCCTCTCCCTACAAAGGTGTCCCTTTGGATGGTGGTGTGGGTGGCGGCCATGCTTTGCTCCCAGTGCAGCGTGCCGCCCCCCCCCCCCCAGGCATGAACGGCACAGCAGCTGCTGGGGGCCCGTATGGAATAAAGGAAAGGGGATGCCCTGCGACGCACTCAGGACGCGTTTCTTTCTGTCACTAGTCAGGGTGGAGTTTTTGAGGAAGTGCAAGCAGGCCGGGCTTCTCGACGAAATCTTTGAGGAGATGCTGGACACCCTTCACTTGGCTCAGGAAAAGCTGATGGACGACAACACTCCAGAAGCAGGTACTGCACATGGGCTGGCTTTCCCCACCTTCCCTCTCAAGGTAGCCGGCTACGAACAGGGGCCAAAGGAGAAGGGTCGACTCCGCTGTCACAGCCCAGCCTCCTGGGCCACACGGAGCGAATCCTGATTGCCTCAAGCATGGTGTAGTGGTTAAGAGCAGTGGTTTGGAGTGGTGGACTCTGATCTGGAGAACTGGGTTTGATTCCCCATTCCTCATGAGATGAGGCTAATCTGGTGAACTGGATTTGTTTTCCCACTCCTACACATGAAGCCAGCTGGGCGTCCTTGGGCTAGTCACGTTCTCTCAGCCTCACCTACCTCATAGGGTGTCTGTTGTGGGGAGGGGAAGGGAAGGTGATTGTAAGCCGGTTTGATTCTTCCTTAAGTGGTAGAGAAAGTCGGGTTATAAAAACCAACTCTTCTTCTTCTTAAACAAGCAAGTTTTAGACTGTAGCTTAATGTTTATCAATTCATGGCCTAAATCTTGTTCCTAGCCTGGGTTAAAATAGAACACACCCAACAAATGGAGCCAGCGTGGTGTAGTGGTTAAGAGCGGTAGATTCTAATCTGGAGAAGCGGGTTCGATTCCCCACTCCTCCCCATGAAGCCTGCTAAGTGGCCTTGGGCCAATCACAGTTCTCTCAGAACTCTCTCAGCCCACGGGGAGGCAGGCAATGCAAACCACCTCTGAATGTCTCCTGCCTTCAAAACCTTATGGGGTTTGCCATAAGTCAACTGTGACTTGATGGCACAGATAAACAACTAAGGCAAATTCATATGGTTCTAGGTAAAGTAAATGGCAAACAGTACTTTCCTCTGAGACACATTCCAGAAAATCTCTTTTGTTGAACTGTGCTGGAAAAGTAAGGGATAATGCGGTATTTGTGTGTGTGTTTTTAATTGATATGTGCTAAGAGAACTTTTTTTTGTGGTCTTTTTATCAGAATATGAAGAGACAGTAATATCCATTTTTGACTGTGGCCTGTTCGAAAACATCCTTTCAAACGCCCATTCTGGTATGTGCGAAACAAAGTCCAACACCGCTTGATGGGGGGGGGGCGGGGGTGAGCACACTGCTAGGGTGGCCCATGAATCTGACTTGCCATGCTAATACTAAGGCACAGGGGAGAAGTCTGGTAGTACTTGGTGGCACAACTCAGGTGATCAATATGTGGTGATGGCTGCCAACTTGGAAGGCTTGAAGAGGGGAGTGGACATGTTCATGGAGGAGAGGGCTGTTTATGGCTACTAGTCAAAATGGACACTAGTCATGATGCATACCTGTTCTCTCCAGGATCAGAGGAGCATGCCTAATATATTAGGTGCTGTGGAACACAGGCAGGAATGTGCTGCTGCAGTCTTGTTTGTGGGCTTCCTAGAGGCACCTGGTTGGCTACTGTGTGAACAGACTGTTGGACTTGATGGACCTTGGTCTGATCCAGCATGGCTTTTCTTATGTTCTTAATATTGGAGAAGGAATCTTGGCTAGGTAGAGTCGGGTTGGGGGCTTGGCTTCGTAAACTCCAGACACTGGCCTCTTTCCCCCAGGACCCCTGAAAAGTGTTAACATATTCATGTCTGGAAACTGGAGCTCTTGCTTTAAGTCAGATCAGGCTGTCTGCAAACCTATGTCTACAGTCGTACCAGTTGTTTCTGGCATGAATAGTAACTTGCATTTTCCTGTGCCATTGTTTTCCATAAAAGTTTCGAATCCTGAAAATTTCCAGTGTCAACATTTGTGGGTTATTAATGTGACTATAGGAAGTCTTTAGGTCACCAAGCAGACAACTGATAGAGCCAGCATGGTATAGTGGTTAAGAGAGGTGGACTCTAATCTGAAGAACCGGGTTTGATTCCCCGCTCTTTCACATGAGCGGCATACTCTAATCTGGTGAACTAGGTTGGTTTCCCCACTCCTACACATGAAGCCTGCTGGGTGACCCTGGGCTAGTCACAGTTCTCTGAACTCTCAGCCTCACCCACCCCACAAGGTATCAGTTGTGGGGAGAGGAAGGGAAGGAGATTATAAACTGGTTTGATTCTTCTTAAAAGGTAGAGAAAGTCAGCATATAAAAACCAACTCTTCTTCTACTACTCTCAAATAGGGCTGTCGATTCGGTTTGTCGCGAACCGAAAAACAGCCAAATTTCCCCTGATTCGGCGGTTTTTAGTTCGGATGGAACCAAACTCAAAAAAGGCAGGAAAACGGGGAGCTGAATTCAGCGAGTTTGGGGTGTTCGGTGAATAAATTCGGCAAATTCGGGGTTCAGCGCAGCAGCATAACCGTCAGTTAGTAAGCATCATTCTCCTACGGCCAATCGGTGGCCAAGCTGGGTCTTCTGGCCAATCAGTCGCGATTGAGTGCATGAGCCCAGCTGCTGCGCGGCCCGGGGAGAGAAAGAGAGAGTATCTGTTTGTGTGAGAGAGAAATCCCCCTTGGGGGGGGGGCGTGTGCACATTCGAGCCATTCCGTGGCTGCAGGGGGCGTATTTTTGGGGGTAGAGCCCCCAAACTTTCAGCATAGCTTCAGAGGACCCTTCTTGCAAGAACCCCCAAGTTTTGTAAATATTGGATGGGGGGGCGAAATATGGGGCCGGGAAGGGGTCCCCCCACCCTTAATGTGCATCTCTGACAATGGGGGTTTGCAATTAGCAGAGCTTGCCTCCCAGGCCCAAAGCTCCCAGCCCCGACAAACAGCTGAGCTGCGGGGAGCAAGGTCGGGGCAGGTGCGAAGAAGATGGAACAGAAGACATCCACAGTAAGACCCATTTTGGGGTTTTTCTCTATAATTTTTCTCCTGTGTGTGTGTGTGTGGGGAGGGAGTAGTTTCTGTGGGTGGGGGGGAAGCCAAGGGGGGCTTTCGCCCCTTCTGCCTGGGGGGGTGTGCCCCCTCCAGTCTCTCTTCCTGGTTTGAGGGGGAGGGCTTCAGTTGTGTGTCCTCAGGTTTTCCCTCATTCATAAGATGGTTAGGTCTATTTTGATGCTTGCTCAAAACTGGTTTTGAAATTGTGACTTAAAGAATGCATTTTCCTGGTCCCGAGTCTGATGCAAAAGGGGAAATTCCACCCCCTCCTGCTCCTTATGCATAGCTAGCGTGCCTCTGTCCCTTTCCATGGTTTGCAAACTCCCAGGCGTCATATGTTGCTTTGCATGGTTGCAAACGTGTTGCATTGCATGGTTTGCAAACTTCTTCGCACCTGCCCCGCCCTTGCTCCCCCAGCTCAGCTGTTTGTTAGGGCTGGGAGCTTTAGGAGTAGGCGCAAGCTCTGCTAATTGCAAACCCCCATTGTCAGAGATGCACATTAAAAAGGGGGGACCCCTTTCGGGGCCCATATCTCAGCCCCCCCGACCCAATCTTCACAAAACTTGGGGGTTCTTGCAAGGGTCCCCTGAAGCTATGAAAGTTTGGGACCTCTACCCCCAAAAATGCCCCCCCCCCCGAGCCGCGGAAAAGCGCGATTGTGTTTTTAATGGCTTTATTCGGCCAAATTTTTCGGACTTTGGCATTTCCCGAATATAAACGGGCCAAATTTTGCCAAATCCGAATTTTACCGAATTTTTTTTCAACAGCCCTACTCTCAAACAAAATGTATTGCATTTGTTAATAAGTGACTCTTTTAATTTATACAGGAACAGAGGGGAAAATTCAGGAACTACTGGAAACACGGAAAAGACTGGATACCCAGATAGAGCTTCTAAAAGATCTGAAAGTGGTACTGCCTGCCCCAGAAGATGCATCTAATTGTATCTCTGAATAGCCCACATTATTATTATTATTATTTTTTCAGTACCGTTCCCGTGTTTTGTCTTGACTTCAAAATACACAGGCAAACATTTACAGGCTGGCTTTTTATACCTCTTTTGTGACACCCTTTTCCTGTGACTTGGGAGAGACGGGTTTTTACAGAAAAACTCAGAATCGTTTTATATGCCAGCTGCCCTCTCCAGTGTCATGACTCCTTCTTCCTTCCATCTGCACCCAAACCGACAGGCTGTCTTCTGGCCGATTGCAGAAGATGGCCTTGACCAATCACCTTTGCTCTTGGAGGCCCTTCACAAATGGAGCCCCACCCTCCACGGCTGTAGGTTGCAACGGAGACTCTGGCTAACTTGCTTGTGCTGTGAAACTTTATAACTTTCTGATCCTGCCCTACTCTTCCTTGCTGTCTGTTCCTCAGGACCCACGAACACAATTTTAGCAGAGAGGAATCCTAGACTGTCCAAAGAGAATTGGTCAAATCTTGCACTTTGTACATGTGGTTTTATAGAATAAAAGCTGCCAACATTCAGGTGGTTGGAACTGTGATTGAGGGAAGGACCTTCGTCTGTGATGGGTCCTAGCGACGGCGTGGGCTCATCCTGTGAAAATGTGCTAAGGAACCCAGAGGTTTACAAGCGTAGGCATTAATGTATTACTCAGAACTGTTTGAATACTGATGCATCGCTTAGCTATACAATTGCAAAATGTTTAATAAAAGATCTTTTTATTATAAAAGGACACGTTGCTGTTAAGAGCCCTCAAGGCTATCTTTAAAAACTAAAGGATAAATACTGGAACTGCACCCTTGTGCTGGGATGGATCGAGGCTATCAGCTTTGAGTGGGTCAACCAGCAGAACTTAAAACGTTTTCCTGGCTATGAGCTGCAAGCTGCTAGCCTGATGGAAGCATACATATTTCAGTAATGAATAGTAGAACACCAGCTATGGTTGGGGGAAAAAATCAAATGGGCTTCAAGTATTTTTTGGCACAGCCAACAGAGTAATCGAGACTTCCCCCAGCAAGCTGGGTACTCATTTTACTGACCTCGGAAGGATGGAAGCCTGAGTCAACTTTGAGCTGGCTACCTGAAACTGACTCCCGTTGGGATCGAACTCAGGTCGTGAGCAGAGCATTTGACAGCAGTACTGCAGCTTACCACTCTGCGCCACAGGGCTCTTTTGTGTAGATGACTGGGGAAGGCACTGGCAAATCACCCCATAAACATAGTCTGCCTAGTAAACGTCGGGATGTGACGTCACCCCATGGGTCAGGAATGACCCGGTGCTTGCACAGGGGACTACCTTTACCAAGAGTAAACAGATGTATCCTGTCACAGTGAATCTAGTGACACACCCTGGGACCCACAACCCAGAGCGCTTGTGGGCACTTTTGGAATTCTAAGATCACAAGGTTCCAAGCCAAGCACGGTCCGATGCTAGAGACAACTTTCCAAACAATTGCTCTTTGAACAAACACAGGCAATTCCTCCTATTCCAGGTTATGGGAAAGAGTCAGGATTCACTCTTCGAAGAGGAAGCCAGCACCACACTGCGGAATCACTGACTTTTGCACTAACTTTATTGAGCTGCCATAAGTATATGCAGGAGCCAGTGTGGTGTAGCGGTTAAGAGTGGTGGACTCTAATCTGGTGAACCAGGTTTGTTTCCCCACTCCTCCACATGAAGCCAGCTGGGTGACCTTGGGCTAGTCACAGTTCTCTGAACTCTCAGCCTCACCCACCCCACAAGGTGTCTGTTGTGGGGAGAGGAAGAGAAGGAGATTGTAAACCGGTCTGATTCTCCTTCAAAGGTAGAGAAAAATAGGCAAAAAACAACTCCTCTTCCAGAAAAAGAATGCGTAGCTTGAAGCCAGGCCCAGTTTAAAGATGAGTCAGGCACAAGGTAGAATCAAAGCGTTGGAAAGGACCACCAGGGTATCGAGTCCTACCCCCTGCACAATGCAGGAAATTCCGAACTACCTCCCCCCTCCCCCAGTGCCTCCCCGAATCTTCTGTTACTTAGGCAAAAGCAGTGCTTTATTTGCATGGCTGCAAAATATCCACAAGGCATATGTATCGTTAGTATGTAAACCAAGCATGCCCAGCTGTTTTGCATGGTGCAAGCCCGCGACAACTTCCCTTGTCTGACCTTTATAAAATATCTTTACATGCGGTAGTAGTAAGATTTGTTACTTGTCCTCTGATTCTAAATTTATATGCTCGGCGTCCACTTTATTAGGCAGTCAGGTCTTTCCATTCTAATCATTGCTGATTTAACATTAAGCTCTTCAGCGACTTATTCCCAAATCCAGCTGACACAGAAACATCTCCTTCCCTTATCAATCTCCATCCCTTCCTAAAAGAATTTGATGCACCAATTAGCAAAACCTATTTTTTATTGCAAGGAACTCACAATTTCAGTACACAGCACTTTTCCAGTTATCTGCTTCTCGACACCCTGTTAAAACACCCCAAATAGAGCCAGGGTTGCTCCTATTCCCCCCTCCCAATCCCATGTGTAATTTGACAGATTATGTGATGGGGTGGCAGGCAAAGCAAATTAAATTAGGAAACAGTGTAGTAGAATTTGTCCACTTTTTTTTTTTTTTGCAATTACAAAGTTCCATTGAGATAAATACACATCCCCCCCACAGATGTCAATATATACAAGTCCTTTCCAGCAGCTTCCTTCAAATACACAAATGCAGCTGGAAGAAGGTACAGTTGCATTTTACACACACAAGGCAAAAAAAAAACTTTGTCCCTCTCAATTCCATTTGGTCATGCATGTTTGTGCCGGATGTCTCCGCAGCCAGTGAACGTACAAATGTCCTGAAAAAGCTCATCCGAAGTCTGTTTCAATAGGCCCAAACCTATTGAGCAAACCCAAGATGTTCCCAGAAGACTCGTCCCTGTGAAGACCTCACACCAGCTCCTTCCACTATTGTATGTTTGTTCAAGAGAACAGAAGCAGCCAAGAGCTGTCCAATCTTCACTGCTTTCGTTGGCGGTCCTCTCAAATCACGGCTACTGGAAGAGTGATTTTTATTCGGTATGTCCTGTAACTCACTGATACAAGGCAAGAGAAAATGCTTATGTTCTGCGGAGACACACACTGTGTGAAGTCACCACGCCAGCTACGGCTGCTTCATCCATACCAAGATATAGCTACATCTTTCAGTTCTTAAAGGCTCCGCATTTACTGGCTTTAGCAATGAATTCCTTTAGCAGAGACCCATCCATCTGCCAAAAGGCTGTAGTCTGGGTAACTTCTGTCAAGTGATTGACACAAAACTTAAAGCAGAATTCTTCTAAGTCCTAGACACAAAACAAAAAAAAAGCCTTTTTATTAGCTTCAGTTATCTAAAGTTTTAAAAACCAAGCAAATCAGTGTTTTCATACAGATGTTGCAATCGCAGCACTACTTAAAGGTTATCAGTTGGGACAAATAGTTCCTCATTGGAACAATAAGTTAGTTTTTTAGGGCAAACGGGTAGATCTGGGAATTAGACCCAGAAGTTTTTCTTCATCTGGGTCATGCATCTGAAGGAAGAGATTTGGGAGGAGGCGATGCATTTTGCACACTAGGTTTTGCTTTACGAAAAAAGGGTGGCTGTTTTATCACTTCAATTTTCAGCTTTTTTTTGTCTTTGAAAATTTCAGGCTTTGGGCTAAACAGCAAAACAAAATAAGACTACAACATACAGCACATAGATATCACAGGTTGTTTTTATTCCAAGTTTGGATAACAGGAAAAACAAATGTTTGTATTCATGATGGATAGTACATTTTAAAAGTCCAGCAGGAAAAAAAACCCTGTTTTTAAGCGAACAGCTAGGTAGCCAGAGGCAAAATAAGATGCAAAATAAATCTGCAGTACTATGGGCAGTCGTCAACAAGAAAATAAATACTATTATACTCTAGAATAACATGAATGAGTAAGTCACGCAGAAACTGAGTTCAAAAGGAACATGTGTCTGCTGGTATCCACCTGCTTATTTCCAGGGCCAGAAACTGCTACTCTGCAGTCCAGGGGTACAATTTTTGCAATTCTCCCAATGCAGACCCCCCTGTGCCTCTATGTGGTTCAGGAATGTCTGCTGACATCCCAGAATAAATCTGGAAGGGGAACTGAGAAAGTCCCACTCTGCAAACTCTGCTTTGCTCCCAGATCTAGTGGGATGCAAACCATTAAAAAACACATAATGGTTCACTGTGTTGAAGATACAGTGGAGATTTAGAAGAAGAGTTGGTTTTTATATGACGACTTTCTCTACCTTTTAAGGACAATCAAACCGGCTTACAATCTCTTTCCCTTCCTCTCCCAACAGGCACCTTGTGAGGAAGGTGGGGCTAAGAAAGTTCAGAGAGAATTGTGACTAGGCCAAGGTCACCCAGCTGGCTTCACGTGGGGAAACCAACCCGGTTAACCAGATTAGAGTCCACTGCTCATGTGGAGGAGTGGGGAATCAAACCCAGTTCTCCAGATTAGAGTCCACCGCTCTTAACCACCACACCATGCTGTCTGCATGTTACAAGAGCCAGCGTGGCGTAGTGGTTAAAAGCAGCTGACTCTAATCTGGAGAACCAGGTTCGATTCCCCACTCCTCCACATGAAGCCTGCTGGGTGACCCTGGGCCAGTCACAGTTCTCTCAGAACTCTCGCAGCTCATGTGGAAGCATGCAATGGCGAAACCACCTCCAAATGTCTCTTGCCTAGAAAATCCTACAGGGTCGTCGTAAGTCAGCTGTGACGTGATGGCACTTTCCACCACCGCTGCATGTCACGGACGCTTTATGGAGGTCACTTTGAAGTTACTCCTTGTGCTGACACAGCACACTGCAATCCATTTGCTGAACAAATTGACTCTGGCACACCAGCACCTTTCCAGAATGTTCTAGTGTGGAAACTGAATGGCAAGAAGCAAGCTAATCACAGAGATCATTTTGCATTCCAATCTGGTGTCAGGGACTACACCCGACTGATATGTGATAAAGTATATATGAATGTACGCGCTGTCAAGTCGCAGCCGACTTATGGCGACCCCGGCAAGGGGCTTTCATGGCAAGTGAGAAGCAGAGTGGTTTGCCATCTTTTTTCTCTGCAGAGCCTTCCTTGGTGGGCTCCCATCCAAGTACAGACCCTGCTTTGCTTCCAAGATTGGGCTATGCCATGCCACTGTGGCCGAGCGTAATTGAAAGAGAAAGCAAACAAAGTTAGAAGGGGAGTGGACTGAAAGTAAGCCCAGTTTTGCTCAGGCAATTGCCAAGCACAATTTAAGATTCAGACCGCTTCTGAGAAAAACAGGCTTATGTGGAAGTGTAGTGAGCTAAAAGATTATGGATTATAAAAACCTATAAACGGAATCCTTGCTTATTGTTTGCGTGTTAAGTGCTGTCGAGTCGCTTCCGACTCATGGCGACCCTATGAATCAATGTCCTCCAAAACGTCCTGTTTTTAACATCCTTGCTCAGGTCTTGCAAACTGAGGGCTGTGGCTTCCTTTATTGAGTCAATCCATCTCTTGTTGGGTCTTCCTCTTTTCCTGCTGCCCTCAACTTTCCCTAGCATGATCATCTTTTCCAGTGACTCTTGCCTTCCCGTCATGTGACCAAAGTACAACAACCTCAGTTTAATCATTTTAGCTTCTAGGGTCAGTTCAGGCTTCATTTGATCCCACTGAATTGGGTTTTTTTTAGTTGTCCACGGTATCCATAACATTCTTCTTCAACACCACATTTCAGAGGAAACTACTTTCTGCCTATCAGCCTTCTTCATTGTCCAGCTTTCACACCCATACATAGTAATGGGGAATACGATAGCATGAATAAACTTGGATCTTGGTTGCCAGTGACACATCCTTACTTACACTTTGCTTACGACGTCTCTCTTTGTAACCTTCCCCTTACATCGGCCTGTGCTGCTTGCCCACAGAGCAGCCCTCCTGCTCAGCCTGCCTCTCCCTCCCTCCCTCTTCCGGCTACCCATTAGCATCTCTTCCTTCTCCATTTACCTTCACACAGGATTCAAGAACCAAAACCCGCATGCATCCTCCCCCCACCCCATTCACTCTGAAGGGACATTCAGTCAGATGGAAACGTCTGCATTTAAGCAGAAGGACATTCACAAGTAACCGTGCGCTAGGCAGCAAAGCCAAACGCCTTGCTCTGCTTTGCCCCAGCTCAGATGAAATCCCCTCCGCTGACAGGAGGAGTCTCTGCTGCCACTGAACACATCCCCTGCTTTGTTCAGGATCCCATTTCTTATACTGGGAAAGCCCCGACCATGTTTTGCACTCAGAAAAGTTTTCTTGAGTGGAGTGGCTGGTCCTAGTGCTCCGAGACTGCTAACGGAGTGAGAAAGTGTGTTGTTTTTTTTTTGTTTTTTTTAGTTTACCTCTGCGTCGTAGCGGACAGCTGCGGAGAGCAGTGAGAAGGCATTCTCCACCGTGATCCCTCTTTTGATGAGATGCTGGCACAGTTTCTTCAGCCTGTTCTCGCAGTAGGAGGTAGCCAAATCCAGAAGCCCTGAAAACAAGAGGACTGATGTCAGTTGTCTGTCCTCCTGCCTCTGAAGTGCCGCAGCAAAGCTCCCGTCAGGCTGGCAGGCGTGAGCAGGGGCCTCGTCCAGGGCAGAAGAGAGCTCGAGGGAGGCACAGCCCTCCGAATGCCAATGGAAGGGGCACAGGAATATAGCCAAACCAGGGGCTGTGGATCAAGTGCTCTCTCTGCTCTCCATTTAAATGCACTTTAATTTGTTCAGGCTGTCGTTTGAAAATGATGCATCCCTGAGTTTGCCTGAAGCAAGCTGTCCCTACCCCCCAAGCTAGGCTGAACCGACACGCGCCGCTTGGAAGTCCTGTTCAGTTGGGCTCTGAAGACAGAAGGGCCGCCTTAAGTGCTCGCACTGAGTCATCAATTCAATAGATGGCCCTGGAGAAAAGGCTGACTTACAATGGTACTGCGGACCTTTCTTTGCTTCGCAATACACGAGTCATTTCAGTACTCATGTCTGTGACGGGGG
This sequence comes from Euleptes europaea, assembly GCF_029931775.1. Lineage (NCBI taxonomy): Eukaryota > Metazoa > Chordata > Lepidosauria > Squamata > Sphaerodactylidae > Euleptes > Euleptes europaea. The sequence continues at coordinate 14,011,896 of NC_079321.1, forward strand.
CTGAAAAGCCAGGAGTTCCATTGAAGGATCACAAAGCTACTAAGATACTTGCACATGGTCCTCTTCCCTCTTTCCCCAGGTAAACAGACAAAAAACAAATTGCACCTCACAGCAGGTAAACCCTAACATTATGACCTACTAGCCTAAAGTGCCCCCCCCCCCCCCGGGCAGACTGCTGCTGTGGATGTACTAGGGTTGCCAATTCCATGATGGGAAATTTCTAGAGATTTGGAGGAGGATCCTCAGCAAGGATGTGATACCATAGAGTCCAGCTTCCAAACCTGCCATTTTCTCCAGGGGAGCTGAACTCTGTGGTCTGCAGATCAGTTGTAATCCCAGAAGATCTCCAGGCCCCACATGGAGGTTGGCAACCCTAGGATGTGCCCACCTCTTTCCACACACACCCACACACCCTTCTGCTTTTTGTAGTCATTATTCCCCTGGGAGATCTCCTTCCCCCCGGATAACGCAGCAAAAAGCCCAAGGGCTACCTATAGCATCTTCAGGTGACAGATCAACGCTGTCTGTATATAGGTACTCAAGAAAGGCACGGTACACCGGGTAGGAAAACTGGTCTATTTCTATCACCTCCTTCATGTCTTCATTCCAGTATGATTGGAACATGGTACGGAAGTGCTCACATCTGCAATAAGAAAGAGTATGAACATTCTAGGAACGTCAAGATAGCTTACAACGTCAGATTCTTCGGCTGGTCAAACAAAACTTCAGATTCTGCACAATACATACTTGAGAAGAAGAAGAGTTGGTTTTTATATGCCGACTTTCTCTGCCACTTAAGGGAGACTCAAACCGGCTTACAATCACCTTCCCTTCCCCTCCCCACAACAGACACCCTGTGAGGTAGGTGAGGCTGAGAGAGCTCTAAGAGAGCTGTGACTAGCCCAAGGTCACCCAGCTGGCTTCATGTGGAGGAGTGGGGAAACCAAACCGGTTCACCAGATTAGCATCCACCGCTCCTGTGGAGGAATGTGGAATCAAACCCGGTTCTCAAGATCAGAGTCCACCGAGCCAGCGTGGTGTAGTAGTTAAGAGAGGTGGTTCGGAGCGGTGGACTCTGATCTGGAGAACCACGCTCTTAACAACTATACCACGCTGGCTCTCGGAACAGTCACTGAATGTTTGATGGTCCTGGCTAGCTGCTGGAATTGTTCTGGCATCTGAGGCCAGCATTCCCCATCTCCCCGCCCCTCTCGATATCCAGCCCCTACAAAACTGCCACCGCTCTCGTTTATTATCTTTCAGAGCTGTAATATCCAACCAGTCGCAGGGGTGCTCACTGAGGGTAGGACTCAGCAACCCAAATGGTACCTGATTTTCAGAACGGCTTTATGCACGTAGATGAATTTCCCGTCTACTCTGAACTTCAGATCCGAGGTTTCCGGACTATCGAACTCCCTCTTCAGAGACTCCGCCACCGTTAAGTAGTCCTCGTGCTCTGTGAAGATTAAACATCGTCCTCTTGAAATTTTGCACACCCCCCCCCCCAAAGGGACTCGACGCCTGACCACCACCACGTCTGGTGGCTCCACAACAGCACCTTCGTGTCTCTGCTCCATGAAAAAACTGACTGGTGATCTAAGTTAATACATAGGGGAGGAGAGAAGAGCCCTTTCCACACTTGAGTTCTTCGAGCAAAGTAAACCATGGCGAGAAAGTCCTTTCAATTTGGCCGCCCCTTACAACATCCTTGCAAGATGGACCATCCTACATAGCTGATAGGAGAGCGGTGGGCGGAGGGAGGGTTGAAGGAGCTGGGGATGTTTAGTCTGGAGATGACTGGGAGGTGATATGATAGCCATCTTCAAGTCAAGGGCTGTCATATAGAGGAGCGAGCAGAGTTGTTTTCTGTTGCCCCAGAAGATCGGACCAGAACCAACGGACTGAAATTAAATCAAAACAGTTTCCCTCTAAACATTAGGAAGAATTTTCTAACAGTTAGAGCGGTTCCTCAGTGGAACAGGCTTCCTCTGGAGGTGGTAAGTGCTTCTTCCCTGGAGGTTTTTAAGCAGAGGCTAGATGGCCATCTGTCAGCAATGCTGGTTCTATGAACTTAGGCAGATGATGAGAGGGAGGGCAGGAAGGTCTGCATCAGTGTTCGGCTCTCGTGGCCCTTTGTTGCACGTCCAGGGTAGTGCTGATTGCCACTTTGGGGTCAGGAAGCAATTTTCCTCCAGGCCAGATAGGCCAGGGATCCTGCAGTTTTTTGTGGGTTTGTATGTGTGCGTTTTTGCCATCTTTTGGGCAGGGAGTAGGGGGGAAGTAGTTGTGAATTCCCTGCATTGTGCAGGGGTTGAACTAGATGACTCTGGTGGAGTCCCTTCCAACTCTTATCATTTTATGATTCTGTTCTCAATGCACAATCCCCACCTGGCCCCTCTGTGCTGTATCAACCGTCACTGACACCTTTTGGAATGAATGCCCGGGGTTCGGAGATCTGGATTTCAAGGACATGATCTAGTGCGAAGGAAAACACAAGCAGGGGCAGGGGGAGGGACGGTCCCAACGGGAACGAGCAGAACTACACGACGGAACAGCCTTCTCACAATCGGAAGCCTCAAACAGACACCCTTTGGGAGGCGCCGCTACCCCCCCCCCCCGTGCCCTGAAAGCTCTCTGCCCCCAGCCCAATCCGTGAGGACAAGATACCTGCAATTTCCACACACACCCCTCACCTAATGAGAGAAGGCGCCACATCACAGCCGGAGTGGAAAAGCAGGCGAAGACGTCATCTGTGCACGAGAAATGGGTGGCATGCGGGAGAACCACCGACTGCCCCCGGCACTGTCCCCACATGTACACCTGGCCGCTTTGCGTCTTGGCAGCGGACGTGTGGGCCGAGTGGCAGGCTGCGATCTCTACGATCCTGCGAAGGGAAAGGGAGCCAGAGGGCACCTACGTCAATTGATAGCTGACACCAGGCATTTACAAAACCGACTCTTGCCTGTACCCTGTTGTTCCCCTGAACGGAACTCCAAGCCTTCCTCCAGGCTAAGAGGCCTTCATCAACTGGAAGAAGAGTTGGTTTTTATATATGCCGACTTTCTCCACCACTTAAGGAAGAATCAAACTGGCTTACAACCACCTTCCCCTCCCCACAACAGACACCCTGTGAGGTAGGTTGGGCTGAGAGAGCTGTGACTGGCCCAAGGTAACCCAGCTGGCTTCAGGTGGAGGAGTGGAGAATCAAACCCAGTTCTCCAGATCAGAGTCCACCGCTCCAAACCACTACTCCACGTTGCACCACACTCAACCACTACACCACACTCGCTTAAGTTAAAGGAAGGCTCCCTCAGATTAGAAGAATACATGTGTTTAAGGAAGAGTGCCAGCTAGCCAATAGTAGAACAAGAAGGACTGCCCTGGAGGGGTCCTCAGAACCCCCTCTTCCTTATCCCCAAAGCTCAGAGCTCTGTACTCTGGTCATTAATGGTAAAGGTCCCCTGTGCAAGCACCGGGTCATTCCTGACCCATGGGGTGACGTCACATCCTGACGTTTCCTAGGCAGACTTTGTTTACGGGGTAGTTTGCCATCGCCTTCCCCAGTCATCTTCCCTTTACCCCCAAGCAAGTCGGGTACTCATTTTACCGACCTCGGAAAGATGGAAGGCTGAGTCAACCTTGAGCCGGCTGCCTGAAACCAAATTCCGTCGGGATCAAACTCAGGTCGTGAGCAGAGCTTTTGACTGCAGTACTGCAGCTTACCACTCAGTGCCACGGGGCTCCTATTCTGGTCATTACAATGCACAAAATAAAACTAGTTCATGAACCCTAGTGCATAAAATTAGTGCAACATAGTAATGCATGAACCAACTGCTGAGAGCTGACCCTTCACCATACTTGGAGCACCCAGCCCAGGGAGAGGGAGTCTGGCTTGAAAGGGTCACAAGTCCCCTTCCTGCAAATTCAGTGCTATGTTTTTCTCTCATATTTAAGGATCCCTTTTAAAGGACTAAGTTGATAAAGATCTAGTTAATGTCAACAGACAAAGGAACCCCCCTATGCACATACTACGCACACTATCAAGGCATATAAATTCAACATGCTCATGTGCCTCTCTATCAAAATTATTCCCTGGAAAAAAGCTTTGGCCCCAGACATGTTTGAGGTTCACACTGACTAAATAATACACTTTCCATCCACTTTAGTGATCATTCGCAAGTGGATTTTGTCGGTTCAAATCCAGTTGCAAAGTGGGTGGAAAGTGCATTATGCAGCATGTGTGAAAGCCCCCAGTCTAACTTGCCCAGCAGGATTCTTTTCCTTTGGACTGGTGTCCTTGAAAATTCCTCCTTCACAAACAGGAGAGGTTCGAGCGTTAGAAGACTGGATGTGACTCTCAGCCAGGCTCTCACAATAAGCACCCGTCTCCTGACTCAAGTGTCAGGCAGAAAGGCGTCAAGCTTCGACTAGAAGTCAAGACTACCCAGGTACCGAATGGCTGATGGGGAAAGAAATGGCGGTGATAACCAAGACACTTCTGTTAATGTCGCCCTGGGCAAAGTGCCCCCCCCACCTCCTGAAACCTGAAGCGTCCAGGTGCAGATGGAACCCGTCTTGAAGAAAGATGGGATTTTAGTCAATGGAAAAAACATGACCTTGTGAAAGTTCTTCCTAGAGATAAGGGCCCGACAGCAAGAATTGACAGGGTCAACAAAACCTTCGGAGCTCTTTGCCTTGGGAGACCAGCCCTAGCAAGGCACCATGTTCTGTAAATAAGAAGATTGTTTTTCAGAAGACAGGATATTGCCACTACTGTAAAGACTGCCCAGAACTGTCCACATAAGGGTATATGGGAAGGTTTGTAAGGGGACCTCTTTGATACTTCAACAGTGTCTTCTACTGGATCTTGAAAAAAGTTTCACAGAATATAAGTATGTGAGGAAGAAATGGATGATTTGAATGAAAGAATATAAGTGTTTTGGATTTTCACGGGCATTCTCTAAATTATGTTACAAATGAAGTACTTGGATGGATCCTGGAGAGAATAGGTATGCATCATGACTAGTACTCATTTTGACTAGTAGCCATGGATAGCCCTCTCCTCCATGAACATGTCCACTCCCTTCTTAAAGCCTTCCGAGTTGGCAGCCATCACCACATCCTGGGGCAGGGAGTTCCACAATTTAACCCCGTGTCCTCCTTTCTAGTCCAGCGGCTGGCCTACCGAGGCTCTAAAAGGGCCTCGTTTTCAAACTCCTGCCACCCGGCTCTCCCAAGCTCCACTGCACCAGCCTTTACCTCTCCTTCTCCATCATGATCTGGACCGGGCTCAGCTGGTTGCTCTTGTTGCCGGTCCCCAGCTGCCCGTAAGTGTTCGCACCCCAGGCGTAAAGCAAGCCCTCGTCCGTGAGGGTCAGCGTGTGTGCGTAGCCGCAGGCAATCTGCAAGAACACATTTGCCAAAGAAAAACATACTGCTGTTCACTCCAAGCTGGATGTGAAGGGAAAACAAAAAGACAATGCAAGGGAACCAGCGTACTATTAGTTGCCAGGAGAATATCAATACAGCACACACAAGTTTTGTTCATGAGCAAATGCTGATGAAGAAGAAGAGTTGGTTTTTATGTGCCGACTTTTTCTACCACTTAAGGAAGAATCAAACCGGCTTACAATCACCTTCCCTTCCCCTCCACACAACAAACACCCTGTGAGGTCGGTGGGGCTGAGAGAGCTGTGACGAGCCCAAGGTCACCCAGCTGGCTTCAGGTGGAGGAGTAAGGAACAAATCCAGTTCACCAGATTAGTGTCCGCTGCTCATGTGGAGGAGTGGGGAATCAAACCCGGTTCTCCAGATCAGAGTCCACAGCTCTTAACCACTACACCATGCTGTTTGGGACAACGCATGCTCAAAAACAACTGAGAATTCATTAAGAGCTGTGGTTATAAAAGCTCATTTAACATTTTATCCTTGAATTGATGATGCTGCTACTGCTGCTTTAAGTTAAGCTACGCCAGCCGCTCAGCATTTTCATGGACAGTTGAGGATACTGGTTATTCATTCGTATTTTATTCTATCCTCTCTCCTTGAGCAATCTGAGTAAGTTCTGTGTGCGTCAAAGTAATATTCATTATAGTAGACAAAACAGAACTCTCACTTTGGTAATTCAGATTTTCATTATGAATAAATTTATATTACTTAGAAACTGTTCCCTGTATTCGTGTAGAAGAATGCTTGGAGTATTCACATAGAATTCATAGCTGTGACGTTTTGTATCAGGCGCAAGGAATAAAACTACAACTAAATCAATACACACTGTTATGTGTTTTATATAAGCGGTATATATCAGGGGTGCTAAACATAAGGCCCGCAGGCCGGATCCAGCCCCTTGAGAGCTCTTATCCGGCTCGCGAGCAGCAGGCAGCCACCACCCCCCATTCTCAATCTGGGCTGGCGAGGCCTGGCCTGACCAAGTGGCATCTATGTCATATCCAGCCCTCATAACAATTGAGTTCGACACCCCTGGTATATATAATGCTTCCCCTGACCTGGACGGCCCAAGTTAGCCTGATGTCATCAGATCTCAGAAGCTTGGATGGGAGACCACCAAGGAAGTCCAGGGTTACTACACAGAGGCAGGCAATGGCAAACCAGCTCTGCTCATCTCTTGCCTTGAAAACCCTACAGGGTCACCGTAGGCTGCAACTTGATGGCACTTTACACACACAGGTATAATGCTCACAATCCTTCGCTGTAGACAAGGATCTCTCGGGTGTACTGGGCCCCCTGCCACCTGTGCTGCTGTCATGCAACTCCATGTTTCCTACCAAGGGCCTCCCAGACCCTGATACAGAAGTCTCCCATCCCACTCCAAGCCACTGTGCCGGTCTAACCTTCTGTTAGCTGCAACTTCGGCAACATGCATTTCCTAGTCTCTTCAAAAAGCACTCCAGGATACAGTAAAATGTGACAAGAGATTCAAGCACTAGGCTGTCCACTCTGGCCATAGAAGAAGAGTTGGTTTTTATGTGCCGACTTTCTCTGCCACTTAAGGGAGAATCAAACTGGCTTACAATCGCCTTCCCTTCCCCTCCCTGTGAGGTAGGTGGGGCTGAGAGAGCTCTAAGAGAGCTGTGACTGGCCCAAGGTCACCCAGTTGGCTTCACATGTAGGAGTGGGGAAGCCAACCCGGTTCAGCAGATTACCGCCTGCCGCTCATGTGGAGTGGGGAATCAAACCCGGTTCTCCAGATCAGAGTCCACTGCTCCAAACTACTGCTCTTAACCACTACACCACACTGGCTCTCAGGGCCCTTAGAACGGTGAGCCTCTCCCAGAGTCTGTACTAATTACTAACTGCTGCTGCTGTGCTTCTTTGCTGCACTGCTAAATCCAGAAGGGACGACGATCAGTCTGGCTGCTGTGTGAGACAGGACACTGGACTAAACAGACCACTGGTCCGATCCAGCGGGGCTCTTCTGATGTTCGAAACAGCACAGCTATTCCCCGGAGCTGGAAAAGCTGCCAAGACGAGAGTGTGACAGAATCAACAGCTGCGGCAGTCACCCGGAAGCTTTCGTTCTGAGCCACTTGTCCAGCGTTGGCTTTACCCTTGAAACCAGACGGAAAGCTCAAAAGAAGCCAGGAGATTGGCAGGACTTGTCCTACTCACCTGCATCACGCACATCCCTTGAAGCGCTGCCACTCGGCACGGAGTTAACTGATTGCCATTGTTTCCCAGACCTAGCTGGCCGTTGCCGTTATAACCCCAGCCGTATACCTTGAACAAGGAAAGAAGACAGTTAACCTGTGTGCATTTCTTCCACAGAAAATATAATAACAGAAATAGAAGAGCTGAAGTTTAGAGAGAACGGAAGCTGGTGAGAGCAGCAAAATGTTCCATAAAGAACGCTGAGGCTAGATGGACCCCAGAGGGTCCTTTAACCCTGTTGGATACATGAACCAATGTTTTCCTCCTGTTCCCTTCTAGCCTCTCCCAAACTTTTGGCCTATTCAAGCGTAAGGCAAAGAGCTTCCCAGTGTGGTGTTGCATGGCCTTGGGTCATGTTTGATCTGCGTTGCAGCTAGGGCTGCTCAGTTTGCATATCAGCGTAGGCACCCCCACATTTTGAATGGGCTGCACTGCGGCTGAAGGGAGACCCTGAGCTTGCACAGAACCCCAAAGAGAAGCTCTTTGCCTCACCAGTCTTTCTTTTAATTGGGACTTACGCCGCAGAAAGGAGACCGAGTGTCGTTTATTTAATACTCATGGACCAATCAGTCGTGAGCATACAGACAGGAGACCTTCGCTTCTGATTGCCCACCTCCTGGTTTCTTGGTGGAACAGGCTTCCTCGGGAGGTGGTGAGCTCTCCTTCCCTGGAGGTTTTTAAGCAGAGGCTAGATGGCCATCTGTCAGCAAGGCTGATTCTGTGACCTTAGGCAGATCATGAGAGGGAGGGCATCTTGGCCATCTTCTGGGCATGGAGTAGGGGCCACTAGGGGTGTGGGGAGGTAGTTGTGAATTTCCTGCATTGTGCAGGGGGTTGGACTAGATGACCCTGGTGGTCCATTCCAATTCTATGATTCTATGAGTCTAAAACAGAATCAGACACAGGACGGCCATGGCGTGGTGCTTACCTCACCGTTGTCTACTACCGCCATGGAAGAGGTTTGACCACAAGCAATGCTGACCACCACTTTAGTCTGCAGGCAGTTGGAGACTTTGCGTGGAGTTGGCTGGTTGGCGGTAGAGCCCGATCCAACTTGGCCACAGTTATTGTAGCCCCAGGCGAATACCTTTTCACAAAGGAAGAAGACGGAAGAGGACATGACGGGACACTTCAGAGGGAAAATAAAGATCAGCTTGTCTAGCGATCCCTTCGCTTTACAGAGGATAGCTCCCGGTAGCTTCTTTGCAAGAAGGCCCAATGACAGCACTGCCACGGACACACATTTATCAGTTAAAAAAAAAATACAATTATTTTCAAAAAATCCCTCTGAATTAAGGGGGGCTGACATGATAATGAAAATATATAGCAGAGGCTATCTTTACTGCTGCCTTGACCTGGATGGCCCAGGCTAGCCTGATCTCATCAGATCTCAGAAGCTAAGCAGGGTCAGCCCTGGTTAGAACTTGGATGGGAGACAACCAAGGAATATTGGATGCGGAAGTAGGCAATGACAAACCTATGAACATCTCTTGCCTTGAAAACCCTACGGGGTCACTATGAGTCAGCTGTGACTTGATGGCAAAAAAATGGGGGTGGGGGAAGACTGCTAGTAGCCAAAAGCCTTCAGTGTGGTGCCCTGTAAACAACTTAGGCCAGTGATGGCGAACCTTTTAGAGACCGAGTGCCCAAACTGCAACCCAAAACCCACTTATTTAACGCGAAGTGCCAACACAGCTACAAGTCCACATGGGGCTAGGGGTTGCTAGGTCCCTCTTTGCCACCTGCGGGAGGTTTTTGGGGCGGAGCCTGAGGATGGTGGGGTTTGGGGAGGGACTTCAATGCCATAGAGTCCAATTGCCAAAGCTGCCATTTTCTCCAGGTGACTGAAATAGCAGATTTCCTGCTACTACCTGGAGGTTGGCAACCCTGCATGGGCAGCTGAGCGGGGGAAGGAAAGCAGCTGGAGCATAGCCCCCACCCCTGCCCTGCAGTCACCAACCAGATGGCCACCCAGGCGTCCCACTCCCAGTCCAGCCCCGTCCCGGCTCCGCCTCTTCCAGTCCTTGGCAGAAGGCTTGTCGTTGTCTTCACTTCCGGAGCGCGCAGCCGGCGACTGTGGAGAAGGCACTGGGAAGGAGCCCGGCGCTTCCCAGAGGAGCTGAGAAGGCACCGCTGGTCCCCAGCCTCCTCAGCCGGAAGAACAAACTCAGGCAAACTTTGCTGGGGCGACGTGACATAGGTTCGCCACCACTGACTTAGGCCAATTAGACCTGCCATTACCATCCCAAATAACATCTCAATGGAAACTGCTGATAACCCAGCCCTGTCTGCCTGCCCAGCCTCACCCCATCAGGGCTGTACGATGAAGCCCAAATCCATACGTTGTCCGCTATGTGAATGGCTGGAAGGCAGAAGACGGAGCAAACGAGCTGAAGCTAAGCAGGTCTTGGTCTGGTCAGTGCTGCCTTGAGGTCCGAGGCACAAAGGAGGCATAAATATTATAAATGAATGGATCAAAGGAACGGTCTAGAAGGGGATGGAATGGGGAAGACCCTGTTAAAAAGGTAAAGGTCCCCTGTGCAAGCACCAGGTCATTCCTGACCCATGAGGTGATGTCACATGGGGTGACGTTTCCTAGGCAGATTTTGTCTACGGGGTGGTTTGCCAGTGCCTTCCCCAGTCATCTACACTTTACCCCCAGCAAGCTGGGTCCTCATCTGACCGACCTTGGAAGGATGGAAGGCTGAGTCAGCCTTGAGCCGGCTACCTGAAACCAACATCCGTCGAGATCGAACTCAGGTCGGGAGAGCTTGGGACTGCAGTACGGCAGCTTACCACTCTGAGCCACGGGGCTCTTTTTAAGACCCTGTTAGGTGGCTAAAATCAGCTGAGGGGAAAATGGCTGTCTTTACCACTGCTCACAGGTGGGCCTGGGTGGGCCCGGAGGAAAGAATCAAGGGCTCTTCCCCTTCATATCTTAACCTTAGGCTTGTGGTCTAGAAATAGGAAGGCTTGCTTTGTATTCAGATGCCTTTCCCCCACCCTCCTGCTGTTTGTTTGACAAACCTCTCTGACAAGGATAGTTACACTTCTGTGCTCTGTAACGCTACACATTATGACCTGACATACCATGAAGAATGGTGGTAAGTCTCCACGCTTTTGCTTGGTGCCCTCTGGACATGGGTACCAGAAGAGCCCCACAAACTGTGCAAGGAACTACAGCAAATTTATCAGCTATTGCTCCTCAAATCAAATCAAATTTATTTTACTGGCGTGCCAGTCGCCTAACTTCCTATCTACCCATGAACAGTTCCAATTTTAACACAAAAGATTTGCAACAGTGAAGGATTTCCTAAACAATAGCCTCTAGTGCCTATTCCCTTTGCAAACATTTTGTTGTGAAGAAGTAGGCTGCACATTGAGATAAGGTTTCAGTCAGCCATGTCAGTAAGAAAATGCACTCTAGTGATTAAGGGCTACGCTATGTCCAGCTTTCCGAAGCAGCTCCACACCTACAGACTTGGCAGAATAAAACAGGCAGGTCTTTTTCAGACTTTTCAAGACGGACTTACATCTCCATCAGACGACAGGACCATAGAGTGATGGGAACCGCAAGCGACTTCAATTATTCTCTTAATCAGCAAGTTGGTACAGACTTGGATAGGGGCGACGCCCTGGTTGGTGGTGCCATTCCCAAGCTGGCTGTAGCCATTGTGCCCCCAGGCATAAACTTCACCATCTAAGCAGGATGCAAGAACCACAAACGCACTCACGGTTACCGCAGTTTAAGCAGCTAGAAATTTTGAATCCCAGTCTCAAACAAAAACAGAACCAGGTTAAAAAAATAGCAGAAGAGGAAAGTTCAAAGTGTTAAAGAAAAAAGCATCCAAAGGCATTGTTTGAATTGAATGCCATTGTTCTATTTAACCAACGCCGCATGCCAAATTCTAATCACAGACCACTTGAGTGAGCAGGGTATATACTGACTGGGAGACAATGAAGGTACTTCACACACAAAACAATCTTTCCCTCTTTCAAGCTGGGGAGAATTGCCAAATGCACCCTTAATTTACATTCCACGCTTAAAGTGGCTAGTTAAGGTGCAGTAGTTTCTAAAGCCATTTCCATACCCCAGTAGAAGCTAGCTGGAGAGCCAGAGTGGTGTAGTGGTTGAGAGCAGCAGACTGTAACCTGGTGAACTGGGTTCGATTCCCCGCTCCTCCCCGTGAAGCCTGCTGGGTGATCTTGGGCCAGTCACGATTCTCTCAGAACTCTCTCAGCCCCACCTACCACACAAGGCGCCTGTTGTGGGGAGGAGAAGGGTTTGTGACGGTAAGCCGCTTTGAGACTCCTTAAGGTAGAGAAGTGGGGTATAAAAAAATCAACTCTTCTTCTTTGACGCTTGACACAGTAGCCAGCTTTCCCCCTCACAAGAACACTGCGTATACTTTCGAACAATCATTACTCATTAAGTATTTCAAGACGCATTTCAGTCATCGTTGGACAAGAAAGAGACAACATCTACTCTTCAATATGAAGCTCCTCTCAGTGGGGGCAGGATAGGAAAGTGGGTGAGTTCATACAACGCCCCCGCCGCCCAAGGCTCTGCAGAACGATCTTAGAGCAGGTGTCTCAAATGTGGTGCCAGCCTGGCGTCCACCAATTGTTTTTAGAAAGTGGGCAGGGCCAGGTGAAGCTTTTCCCACCAAGGCTGGCCACTGTAAAGCTCATTGGGTGTGCAGATATTTAAAAACATTGTTTTGGCAGCAGCTGCCACCACAGCATAAGGATCTTCACTGCGTGACTGGTAGCCATTTTGTGGCTGGCTCCACCTTCTGCACAGGCTGCCAACCTCCAGGTGGCACCTGGAGATCTCCCGCTATTACAATTGATCTCCAGATGACCACGGTCAGTTTCCCTGGAGAAAACTGCTGCTTCGTAGGGTGGACTTTAAGGTGTTATATTCTGCAGGGGTCCCTCCCCTCCCCAAACCCTCCCCTTCCCAAGCTCCACCTCCAAAATCTCCAGGTAGTTCCCAACCCAGAGCTGGCAACCCTACTTCTGCAGCAGCCATTTTGTGGCAGCCATTTTGTGGCTGGCTCCACCTTCTGCAGCAGCTGTTCTGTGGCAGCCATTTTGAGGCTGCGCCCACCTTAGTGTCAAAGTCCAAAGGGGCCTGCAGGCTCAACAATGTTGGGGACCCTTGTCTTAGAGGATTAGCCATTCATATGCTGAGCATGAATTTGGATCAGGTGAGGTACCTTGGAACTGGCTGGCATAAGAATAACGTTACTGAGAGCAGGCTTTTTCATCACAACTTCAGCCAAGGCGAATCATTCTCAGATCATACTGACTGGAAACAATGCACATCAGCATTTCTCAAGTGCAAAAAACCTTCTTACCTTCTGTACTAAGTATTACGTGTGGTCCGCTCCCGTAACTGAGGCTGCGAATCTTCTTTCCACACAGAACTTCAATTTTCTTTGGGGCAATGGTGCTTTGGTTATCTCCGGTCCCCAGACAATTGCTACAGTTAAGTCCAAACACAAATACCTGGGGAGAAGAACAATCGGCCCACATTTCAGTACATGCACTTGACAGACTTCATGACTGACAGAGGGATAAAGAGATATTTTTTAAAAAGCTCTGTTCACTTTATTTTTATATTTCAGTTATATTTATACTCTTGGGTTTTTAATGGTGAATCCAGATGACTCACTGGTCTGTCTCCGACCACAACCTATACACTTAACAGCACTTAGGTTTTCTCAAGGATATCAATTTCTGCTGAAGAAGAACTGGTTTTTTATATGCTGACTTTGGGGGTTACCGCATTATGTATTCCCAGCGATATATTAAGAGTTTGAAAATGTTATAAAAAACATCACTTTAAAAGGGTTTTTGGATGCCACGGATAAAAAATGGTTGGAAGACATCTTCACAGCTAAAGGGGCCAAACAAAGTGCGAACAGTATTTTTTATAATAGTTTCAAACTCTTAATACATCACTGGGAATACATAATGCGGTAACCCTGTTTCTCTACCACTTAAGGGAGAGTCAAACCGGCTTACAATCACCTTCCCCTCCCCACAACAGACACCCTGTGAGGTAGGTGAGGCTGAGAGAGCTCTAAGAGAGCTGTGACTAGCCCAAGGTCACCCAGCCGGCTTCATGTGGAGGAGTGGGGAAACAAACCCAGCTCTCCAGATCAGAGTCCACCGCTCCAAACCACCGCTCTTAACCACTATACCATGCTCTACACCATTTGCCACTCCTCCTGCAGACCCCTCGCTACACTGTTCCTCAGGATGTGACGACCCCCCCAGGAATAATATTTTGGGCTGCTGCAGCAGCAGCAGGGGAGAAATGGCAGAAATCTCTGCCCCTCAAGAAAACGCACGGGCACTTACATCCTTTGCTGTTGAATACAGGCCACTGTTGGTAACCAGTGTGTGTGTGTGTGGGGGGGGATTGATTTAAGAAACCCATACCTTTTAAAGGACAGCCAACTTGGTGTAGCGGTTAAAGTGTCGGACTAGGCTCTGGGAAACCCACGTTCGAATCCCCACTCGTGCCATGGAAACTTGCTGGGTGACCTTGGGCCAGTCATACATTCTCAGCCCTGACCCTGGCTAGTATTTGGATGGGAGATCTCCAAGGAATACCAGGGCAGGTAATGGTAAACTCTATGGTGCCTTGAAAACTCTATGGGGGTCTCCATAAGTCAGCTGTGACATGACAGCCCCCCCCCCAAAAAAAAGTCTTTTAAAAAACTTGCAGGGACCATCGGAGCTGTTCTTTCATTTCATCTTTCATCTGAACATACGCAGCTCACCTGGAAGTTGATGCTCAGCGTACTGGATATGCAAACAAATCTTAAGTTATTCCAACCCGGCAACTCAAAACACATTCATGTGGCTTCGCTGATCTTACCTCGTCATTGTGGGTTATGTATATAGCTTCATTGGCAGAAGTTCCAAACACGCACGCTTTCCGGATCGTGGCTATTTCTTGAGGTGAAAGCAGAGTAAATATGGGCCACTTTCCTACATCCACCATGGCTCTGCTGCATTTCATGCCACATCTGTGGCGTTCCGACAGCCATTCAACATAATGGGGGTCAGCTGGAAGAAAGGAAGACATGTTTTAGAAACAGATTATGGAGAAATCATATTTTGTCTTTCAGGGAACAATGACAGGTTCCTGCGTTACGATGTTTAGGTATGCTACGCTATACAAACAGTGAAAAACAAGTTTGACATATGGATGCAAAACTCAGACCTATACACTTATGCGGCGCTGCACACTAGAATCATAGAGTTGGAAAGGACCACCAGGGTCATCAAATCCAACCCCCTGCACAATTCAGGAAATTCACAACTACCTCCCCCACGCCACATCCCCAGTGACGCCTACTCCATGCCCAGAAGATGCCCAAGATGCCCTCCCTTCTCATGATCTGCCTAAAGTCATAGAATCAGCATTGCTGACAGATGGCCATCTAGCCTCTGCTTAAAAACCTCCAGGGAAGGAGAGTTCACCACCTCCCAAGGAAGCCTGTTCCACTGAGGAACCACTCTAACGGTTAGAAAATTCCTCCTAATGTCTAGACAGAAACTCTTTTGATTTAATTTCAACCCATTGGTTCTGGTCCGGCCTTCTGGTCCGACATTATTTGGAACTAATTCCTGTACGGCCATGCAGGCAAGAGAGCCAGTGTGGCGTAGTGGACACAGCAGTGGAAAAGGACCCTGGGCAACCCGTGTTCAAATCCCAGCTTGAAAGCTCGCCGGGTGACCTTGGGTCCATTACAGGATCTCAGCCTGCCCAACCTCACAGGGTGGCTGTGGGAAAATGGAGGGTAGAACGATGTTCTAAGCCGCTTTGACTCCCAATTAGGGAGAAAAGTAGGATATAAATAAATAAATGTAAATGAAATAAACACAATTGGGGTAGGTGAACTCACAACTCCCTCCCAGCGTGACAGCCTGTGTCTTGTAGTGGTTAAGAGAGGTGGACTTTAATCCGGAGATCCAAGTTTGATTCCCCATTCCTCCACATGAGCAGTGGAGGCTAATCTGGTGAACTGGGTTGGTTTCCCCACTCCTCCACATGAAGCCTGCTGGGTGACCTTGGGCTAGTCACAGTTCTCTCAGAACTCTCTCAGCCCCATCTACCTCACAAGGAGCCTGTTGTGGGGAGAGGAAAGGAAGGCGATTGTAAGCTGTTTTGAGACTCATCAAAGGTAGAGAAAAGCGGGGTATAAAAACCAACTCTTCTTCTTCTTCCCCCATGCTATACTCACTCTCAGGACACTGAGAGGCAGCAGTCTGTTTTCAAGCACAAACCAAGCAAGTTCACTTCCCAATTTCTGCAAGCAGCAGCCCAGAACCACAACCACCTCTTTTCTATGAAGAATGAACACCGTGCACACTCTTTCTTTCCCTGGCAGAAGCAGACAGTAGGCGGAACACTGTGCTCCATTTCCTGGGTCTGACCTTCTGATTGGAACCAGATCTTGATTTTCATCCTGTCCTTCTCCCTCCACTGGGGGAGAGACCCACGCATTCAAGAAGTTAGCCCAGCGAGCCGGGGTGCCACCTTCCAAGCGGTGCCCTGTTACGCAGAGCTCCTTTGCGAAGGCAGTCCACCAGGCTGTTCCATCTTCTTCCTCCACTCCCCTATCCATGAAAGGAAGAAAAGGAGCAGAAGATTTGTGCTCTGAAGGCCACAGGTGTGGCCAGATCTCTTGTCCAGGAGGGAACCAGGTAAGAAGCGCCTGCCCGTGCCACTTCCAGCAATACAGGGCACCTGAACAGCCAGCAGTCTCAACCAGACGCAAGTCCCACTCACTCCACACAACGGATCGCTTTCAGGCTTGTCCTCAACTTCTCACTAAAAAGAGAAATCGCTATCCGTCGGGACTGTACAGGAGAGACAGCTAAGGCTCAGAACATGTGGGGTGGCTGTCCCGTGTTCTTATGGTTGATGCTTACTCACATGAACACATGAAGCTGACTTATACTGAATCAGACCCTGGGTCCTTCGAAGTCAGTATTGTCTACTCAGACTGGCAGCAGCTCTCCAGGGTCTCAGGCAGGGGTCTTTCACATCACCTACTTGCCTAGTCCCTTTAACTGGAAATGCCGGGGATTGAACCTGGGACCTTCTGCATGCCAAGCAGATGCTCTACCACGTGTATATTTGACAATACATGCAGCAGCATTTGGGGAGGGGCCGTGGCTCAGTGGTAAAGCCTCTGCTTGGCATGCAGAAGGGTCCCAGGTTCAATCCCCGGCATCTCCAGTTAAAGGGACTAGGCAAGTAGGCGATGTGAAAGACCCCTGCCTGAGACCCTGAAGAGCCGCTGCTGGTTTGAGTAGACAATACTGGCTTTGATGGACCAAGGGTCTGATTCAGTAGAAGGCGGCTTCATGTGCATTCTGCATGTCAGCATAATGAGAACTGCTAATCTTATCATACAGATATTTGTCATTCTTTCAGTAGCTGCTGTTTAAACGTGTGCTACCAGGGCGACATTGCACCAAGTGGACAATTAGGACAAAAACACCAACATTAAGACTATTTAGAATAACCTCCAGCGTCCTCTAGATGTCCTTAAATAGTTCTGCCACGTGTCTCCTTAGTACAACTGTTGTTGGTTTTAGCAAGATTCGTTTATACTAAACATCATGTACATCTGAGAATATAGGTGAGCCCCAAAGAATATGCAGGATCAAAGGAGACGCCTCTCCCCAGCAGTTATTTTTTTTCACACTGCAGGTATAGCTACAGCAAATCTAGCACTCCTCCATACAAACTGGATTTCTGTTCCAAGCAACATATACTGTAAATACTGGAATTCAGTTTGCATTAATCTTCTATTGGAACAATTGCTGCTAAGAACAGAGATGTTTCCTTTGCTGAAGGAGCTACCAGCTGCAGGTTCACCTCACCAAACACAGCAGTGATATAATTACCTACAGCTTTTTTAGGATTCAGATCTATAAGGAGATCAGTAGGGTAATTAGACAGAAAGTCATGCCAGATCATGACTATAATTCCACTCCCCAGGACAGTAAAAAAGTTGCATAAAAACCTTATTCTCCCTTCTCTCTTGTACAAGATTACCAATAGCTCTCTGTGTGTGTGTGTGTGTGTGTTAGTGTGTAAGTAAAGTGCCATCAAGTCGCAGCTGACATGGTGACACCATCGGGTTTTCAAGGCAAGACACATTCGGAGGTTTATCATTACCTGCCTCTGTGTCACGCCCCTGGTATTCCTTGGAGGTCTCCCTTCCAGATACCAGCCAGGGTCGAAGCTGAGAGAGTGTGACTGGCCCAAGGTCACCCAGCAAGCTTCCATGGCAGAGTGGGGATTCGAACCTGGGGTTCCCAGATCCTAGTCTGACACCTTAACCACTACACCATGCTAGGGCATGGAAAACAAGAAGCCATTGTTTTCGATCCTGGTACAAGACACTGCGGGATGAAGCACTGATGGAGGCATTTTATTTACAATGTATAAAAGGTTGCCTCACCTTACTTTGCACTCCGCTAAAGAACTCTGATGCTCATTACGTGGCTGAAAACTGATTGGCAGGTGAGGCAGACAACCTTTTTTCAAGGCAACCTACTGCGTACTTGGAAACGGCTTCTCACCCAAGGCCAAGGAAAGTCATACAAATGTACTATTTATCACTTAAGGGTTGTAACCCTTGGGAACCACATTGTTCTAATTCAGGGGTATCAAACTCAATTGTTACGAGGGCTGGATATGACATAAATGTCACTTGGTCGGGCCGGGCCATGCCTCGCCAGCCCAGATCGAGAGTGGGGGGGTGTAGGGGCTGCCTTGGCTGGCTCGCGGGTCGGATAAGAGCTCTCAAGGGGCCGGATTCAGCCCGCAGGCCTATGTCTGACACCCATGTTTAAAGCGTTCCTGGCAAAGCATCATTTAAAGCTATTCTCAGCCAGCAGTACAAGAGCCTGAAAGAAAAGTTAAGCTGGAAGCCACTTAAAAAAGGATCAAAGGCAACAAATACCTAAACAGAACACAGTTGAAAGTTTGCCATGATTCATATTCCGCTACCGCAAAGCTTACCAGCAGCTTGCTTTAATAAGCAGGCTCCCCTGCCACGGCCGAGGCGACATCTCTGAAGCAGTCCAGTGATGTTGGTGCGCAAACTGAGCAGAAACAAGGGTTTTTGTGTGGTTTCAGTTCTGGCGCAAGTCGAACAAAGGGAAGAGTGTTCTTCCTAAATAAAAGGCAGACGGCACAGGGCAAGCTTTAAGGCTGTCCTGTAGAGTACTGATAAACCTACCCGTTTCAAGATAACAATTTTGTTGCTGTTTTTTTATAATCCAGTTTTGTATTCAACAGGCAGGAAAGACAAAATCTGAAGTGCCAGAATATTAAAAGTCAAGTTTGTGTTAGATCCAAAAAACATGATGCTAAACATTTTAGCCGACAATATGCCAAAAATATATAATGAATTATTTAGTTATATGGTGAAAGTGGCAAGAGTGGTGTATGCAAGAAAGTGGAAAGCAGGGGAGCACCCAGATGTAAGTGCACGGATAAACTAACCGAACATGCAACTATGGCTAAATTAACATCTTTAGTACATAACAGACCAATCCCTGAGTTCTATGACAAATGGAATGCATTCTTCAACTATACAGCTGATAACCAATAATAGAAATAGAATGTAAGAATTTAAATAATAAATGTATTATTAGACATGAAAGTATAATCAGATTATAGAGAAGTGCAAGTCAAATAAGGTAATAATTGAAATGTAATTATAAAGTAAGTTCCAATATAATGTAATAATTTGTTTATGTTTGTATGCTTGTATTTTTTACTTTACAAAATTTAAAAACATTACTAAAAAATTACCGAGAAGTGCCGACAAGCGACAAGCCTTCCAAATGCCTTAAAGTGTGTTCACTGCACTCGCCACAACTCTGCAAGAGGCTGCTGTGAAATCGTAAGGGGAACAGGAACCAGGAAGAGTGTAGCCAGTACATGAGGGTGATTGTGAGAAAGGCCTAGTTTTCACGTACATGATAAACCTTCCTCTGGGCAGAACCACTCGTCAAAAAGAAAATTCACTCTCCATAACAAAACTTGACATTGGTTCAGACATAATGTGAAATCCTTATTTAAGCAAACTAACCGCGTTTAGTGTGATCTTGTAAATATGGCCCACTCGCAAAGCATAGTTGGTTATGGTTCGTCAAACCTGGATCTGAAACCATGGTTTGAAGGGGTTTTTTACAGCTCTACATGACATACAAATGTGGCATTCTGGCTTGCTCCTAATCTACAGAGCAATCTGGCCACAGCAAGGGTAACAAAACCAGCACTGGTCAAGTTAAACCTAGAATTTGAGTGACCAAATGTTCGCCAAATCCTAGTTTTACAACATATTTAAAAACAACAACCACCCATGGTTCGGCAATATATCTAAGCCAAGCCTGTCAGGGAGAAGGGTTGTAAACTCACTGGCTTGGTATGAAGGATCACACAAACTCTCACCTGCAGCCGGAAACAGAGCAACTAAGATGCAGAGTTTACCCCCTCAGTCAAAATTAGACCAAAAAATAACAAAGCCAGGTGCGGGGAGGTAAGTGTGTGTACGCAGGGGGTGGTGGTGGAGATAACAGCTAGATGTCAGAACAGGGAACTCACTTGGTGACTGGCTCATTTGGACATTATTCAGATATGGAAGAGTCGGTGGACAATGCACATAGAGTCAGTGGGAATGGATTCATGTATGAAACTGGGGCAGAGAAGGAAAAAGCATGTACATGTATAATGGGGGAGGGGGAGCAAAATAGAAGAGAGTGGGCCCTAGAGGAAGTGGATCAGCAGTCTACCTTCTAAAGGACAGAAGAGCTCAGACAGGCAACAACAGTATGGATCGTGTTATGAAGTGGGCAGCTGTGGATTTGATGGTGTCCCCTTACTGTGTTCTATATACACGATCCCTTAAAGAAAAAAAACCTTTGCTTTCACTTTTCACTTGTTATGTTAGCTGCTGGTTGGCTGGCTATGGCCTAGCAGGGCCCAGGCCAGACCTTGCCTAGTGTTCCCATAAAGCTTGGAACTGTTTTGGTATCGGGCGCTGTGGTGTTATTACAGATAATATAAGCAGAAAGCAAGGGGCATTCAGGTTAGTCTGCAAGGATCCCAGGAAGGAAACGTGTCTGAGACAAGTAAAAGGTACACGAGAAAGGTGCGGATGGTAGAGCCAGTGTGGCATAATGGTTAAGAGTGGTAGACTTTGATCTGGAGAATGGGGTTTGATTCCCCACTCTTCCACATGAGTGAACCAGGTTTGTTTCTCCACTCCTGGTGAACTGGGTTGGTTTCCCCACTCCTCCGGATAAAGAAGAAGAGTTGGTTTTTATATGCCAACTTTCTCTACCACTTAAGGAAGAATCAAACGGACTTACAATCACCTTCCCTTCCCTACAACAGACACCCTGTGAGGTAGGTGGGGCTGAGAGAGTGTGATTAGCCCAAGGTCACCCAGCTGGCTTTATGTGTAGGAGTGAGGAAACAAATCCAGTTCACCAGATTAGCCTCCGCCGCTCACGTGTAAGAGTGCGGAATCAAACCCAGCTCTCCAGCTCAGTCCACCAAACCACCACTATTAACCCCTATACCACGCTGGCTCTCTTTTGTGGTTCTTTACATTTCAGAAGCCCTGATCTGGATGGCCCAAACTAGCCTGCTTTTAACCAGTTTCGATCTCAGAAGCCAAGCAGGGTCAGTAATTAGATGGTTAGTACTTGGATGGGAAGCCACCAAGGAAGTCCAGCATTGCTACCCAGAGGCAGACAATAGCAAACCACCACTTTTTGTCTCTTGACTTGAACAACCTACAGGGTCGCTGTAAGTCAGCTGCGACTTGACGGCACTTTCCACCCCCACATTTCAAAAGTTTTGAGAGGGTTATTGGACGAGTGTAGAAAATTATACCCAAGACTTGCACACGAGCTCAAGAGGTTTACACTCCTACTTGCATACGTCAACCTTGACTTACACAATGGAGCTGACAAACTCCTTGTCTGAAAATATCATCGCTTGACCCAGCTAACTGAAAAGCAAGCACGCCGTTACATGTCATTAGGATGGTCCTATGATAATAAAAGGTATTACAGGTCGAGTATCCCTTGTCCGGACTGCTTGGGACCAGAAATGGTCCATATTTCGGATCTGTCTGTATTTTGGAATTATTGCATGTACATATGATCTGAAAAAGTGAGCCGTGGCTCACGAAAGCTCATAGCCTGCCAGAAATTTTGTTAGACTTTAAGGTGCTACTGTTGCTCTTTTCTATTGCATATACATAATGAGATATCTTGGGGATGAGACCCAAGTCTAAACATGAAATTCATTTATGTTTTATATATACTTTATACACACAGCCTGAACGTAATTTTAAACAATATTTTGAATAATTTTGTGTACATTGAACCATCAGAGGCGCTGCTGAGGGCCTGTGAGTAATACCTACATGCCAGCTCAAAACATCCGGTTTTTGGATCAGTCCGGATATCAGATGTCCGGATAAAGGATAGTCAGCCTGTAAACGGATTGTGTTTTCGGTTGCTTGGATATAACTTCACATCTGCTCACTTAAGACAGTAGTAGTTTCCACATAGTAGAGTTGCCAACCTCCAGGTGGGGCCTGGAGATTCCCAGAAGTTACAACTTATCTCCAGACAGCAGAGATCTGTTTCCCAAGAGATTACCTGTTTTATCTGGCATATTAGCCGCAAATAAAATTTATTTATTTATGTTTCCCAAAAGAAAATGGCTGCTTTGGAGGGGGGCCTCTATGGCATTATACCCTGCTGACCTCCCTCCCCTCTCCAAATCCTGCCATCAGGCTATACCCCAAATCTCCAGGATTTTCCCAACTCAGAGTTGGCAACCCTATAACAGAGGTTATGCTTTTTATGCACATATAATTTCTAGCACCTCATAAAGCACTGCAAACACTCCCTCTGGTTAAGCTCCCATGATTAATCAGTCTTCGTATCTCCACCGCCAAGAGCTACGCTTTCTTTTAATGAGCGCTTCCGTACGGCAGGGTGACACACCAATAATTTCCTGAAGAGCAATCAGCAGCGTTCAGTTCTCTGTCAGGAATGCCAGAAGTGCTAGTTCAGTACCGGGCCTCCGCAGTTTCTAAGCCAGAAGCCCGGCAAGCTCATCTAAGAGGAACAAAGCTACCAGGTCTTTGGTGTCGTTCACCTCCGGACGGTACTGTTTCTGTCAAAGTGGGAGGGGAGAAAACCCCAAACAAATAGAGGGAGGAAGGCACCAGCTGGTTGAGGAAGGAAAAGCACCACAAACAAAGGCAACCAGTTTCTCAACAGATTCACATTCCAGCTGCAGGAATGAAAATAAGCATTGAGCTGATAAGCATATTAGCTTAAGGCGCTTTTGTTTTGTTTTGTTATATTGCAAGGCTTAAGCTTCACAGGACAACTCGAAGGGACTTGAGCTGCATTCACACCATAGGAGAGAAGGCCCAAATTTTAGAAACCGAGGGAGCTCCTGAAATACAAACGGGGCGTTTTTTCCAGCGTTTTTTCATTTAGGCATCAGGGGTTTCTCCTTGGAGAACTCTCCCTCAGCAGATAACTTCAAACTACCTGCAAGAAAGCCCCAATATCCTTGACACACAACACATTAGAAAAAAACAACAACCTCAGAAGGGGGAATTTAAAGCCGCAAACAGGCAGCAGAGCTGTGTGTGTGTCCCTAACCTTTCCTCATCTGCCTCAACTTGCAGCCACCAGGTTCCAAATGTATTTTTGCCACCTGTTTATTGTTCTCTGGTTTTCTGGGCAAAACCAGAATTCTCCTGACCAAGAAACAGCCCGGGCAGGGCTGGCAGACAAGATGCCCAAACAGTAGTGGTACCTGCAGGGTACTTCAGCCCCTCGCAGGTTTTTGCCCAGCAGTGGAAAGATGCAATGCTCCAATGTCTTCAGTGTGAGCAGTACCACCCCTATACAGAACTGTGCAGGGGCAGTGCACAGGGGCAGTGATGCTCTCGCACCTCAGCTTAACTCATGTGGCAAGGGCCCCGCCCCACTTTAACAGTGTTGATCCATCGCTGCCAATCTAGGCCGTCAGGAAGAATAGGACATTGCAAGTCCCGATGATCTCTCACTACTTTTGAAGCACTGATGTGTTTAATTTAGCAAAGCCTAATCTTTCAAATATACAAAAAATAAATCCCAAAGTTCCCCAGTCCAGATCTGGAAACTGGGGAAGGGGGAAGAACCTGGCGGTTGCCCCCCATTCAACTCTCCACACAGTGTTGCCAACTCTGGCCTGGGTAATTCCTGGAGATTTCAGGGCAGGGCCTGTTGAGGAAAGAACTGCGGGAGGAGGGGTTTTACCCATATTCTATGGTCTATCAGAGTTTGCCTTTTGATGCTGCCGTAACCTGCAAAGGATTTCCGTACTCTGGAGATCCACTGTAATTCTGGGAGAACTCCAGCCCTGGAGGGCCAAAAGTAATGATTGTGAACAATCGGCATGTAGTGACGTACATGGAACAATTGGCCTTACCAATTAAACAAGCTTATTGCTATGAGCATTTCATGTATAATCAAGTTTATACCAAGTTTCCAAGTAACAATACCATTTTGTGTCAAATTTCAAAATAACTGTAACAAAGTACCATATAAATCTTAACAAAACAAATGACTTAAACAAGCTTATTGCTAGGAGTATATCATGCATAATCAAGTTCATACCAAGTTTCCAAATAACAATAGTGTTTTGTGTTAAATTTCAAAACAGCTATAGCAAAGTGTCATATGAATCTTAATAAAACAAATGACTTAAAGTCAACATGCAAGGGAATCTCTGTTTTGTTAAGATTAATATGGCACCTTGCTATAACTATTTTGAAATTTGACACAAAATGCTATTGTTATTTGGAAACTTGGTATAAACTTGATTATGCATGATATACTCCTAGCAATGTGTGTGTTAAGTGCCGCCAAGTCACTTCCGACTCATGGCGACCCTATGAATCAATGTCCTATCTTTGACAGTCTTGCTCAGATCCTGCAAATTGAGAGCCGTGGCTTCCTTTATTGAGTCAATCCATCTCTTGTTGGGTCTTCCTCTTTTCCTGCTGCCCTCAACTCTTCCTAGCATGATTGTCTTTTCCAGTGACTCTTGTCGTCTTATAACATGACCAAAGTACGATAGCCTCAGTTTAGTCATTTTAGCTTCTAGGGTCAGTTCAGGCTTGATTTGATGTAGAACCCACTGATTTGTTTTTTTGGGAGTCCACGGTATCCGTAACACTCTCCTCCAACACCACATTTCAAAGGAATCTACATTCTTCCTATACGCTTTCTTCAAAGTCCAGCTTTCACACCCATACATAGTAATGGGGAATACGATGGCATGAATTAACTTAATCTTTGTGGCCAGTGACACATCCTTACACTTCAGAATCTTTTCTAGCTCCTTCATGGCTCTGTAGCGGTAAACAGGGGTTCGTGGGGGAAATAGAGACCCGAACCGTTATTTCAAGAAAACAGTTTATTCTGGCAGCTGGGACCCAGAGGCCCTAATGGGCAGAAATCTCTGAGTCCCGATTGTACTGAGGAAAGGATATTTATCCAAATTCAATTTATGACGGTACATCAACATTCTGTACATATCTGATTGTATTACAGACAGAAAGGCGACTCAGTACAGTTGCAGTTTCATCCAGTTTCTCCTATCATTGTTTATAGTTCACTCTGACACTCCATGACTCTTAACCCACTTGCTTAAAGCACACAGAGAGCAAGCCTGTATCTAGGTAGACATTCCTTCCCCCAGCTTCCCTAGCAGTCTGGATGCCAATTATTACAGGGAGATCCGTTGGGCCACTGTTACAGCTCCTAGCAAAAAGCTTGTTTAATTGGTAAGGCCAGTTGGTCCATGCTCTCCAGTACCCGGTGACTGTTCACAGCCATCACTTTTGGTTGTCGCTTACCGTGTGCTCCCTTTCCTCACCTGGAGGGTGGTGATATGGTAAACCAGAGGTTCGTGGGGGAAATAGAGACCCGAACCGTTATTTCAAGAAAACCGTTTATTCTGGCAGCTGCGGCCCAGAGGCCCTAATGGGCAGAAATCTCTGAGTCCCGATTGTACCAAGGGAGAGATAGTTATCCAAATTCAAGATATGACAACCCATCAACATCCAGGGTAAAGCTGATAGCACTGCAGACATAGAGGCGGCAGTAAAGTTAACAGTTTCACCCAGTTCTTGTGATGGTTCAGTGTAACCCTCCATGACTCCTGCCCCAATGACTAGTGGTTCCCAACCTTTTTTTGACCAGGGACCACTAGGACTTTTTTGTTCGGCAGGGACCCCAAGGTTCAAAATAAAAACTCTGAGAATTTGAAAATAAACTTTAATCATAACTGTTAGTTAAACATTAAACTTAGAATAATATTTGAATATATATTTTTATAATAGAGAACTTTTAATTGAAAATATTAATTTATTATGGGTTTATAACTTTGTTTCACGGACCTTAATTTAGTTCTCGCGGACCCCTGGAGTCCGTGGACCCCCGGTTGGGAACCAGTGAGCTATACCCTTGCTGTCCTAATACATTTCAATACATTTACAGAAAAGAAAAGGGAGCATTGCAAATTGCAAAATCAGTGGATCTTCCATAGTCAGGGGAAGTCTACCTTGCTGTCTCAGTGGCAGCCCGAAGCGATCCAAGTTGCAGCGTCACTCCCGTGTATTGGAGCAAGGGTGCGTGGGGATTGCACGAGAGGAGACGAGTCAGGATAACAAAGCCTTCCGTGGGGAGGGGCCACCCAAGAGCAAGGGGCGACCCACGATGCTCCACGCTGGGGCTTCGACCTCTCGTCTTACTACGGCTACCCCAGACAGAGCACGGCCGGCCGCCGGCCTCCCGTCCCGGCCTCCCCTGCCCGCTCCGAGGCGAAACCGGCTCCCCTCCGCAGCCCACCAGCCGCACAGGCCCACGCCGCCTGAGAGCGCACGCGCAGCCGAACGACCCTCTTTCTCCGTCTCCCTTCCCGGCACCTCACGTCGCACGCAACCCGCCTCCCTTCCTCCGGATTGGCCCGTTTTATCCAATCGCTGGAAGGGGTCATTCCGAGGCGGAGGAGGAGCAGGGCATGTCTCGGCGCCTACAGGAATAGGCCGGGAGGGGGCGCTCAAGAGCGCGCGGTGAGGTGGAACGGCCGTTGGGCGGCGCGCGGCGCCGTTTGCCGCGCGGCTTCCCGCCTTTTCCGCGTTGTCGGCGATGAGGGAAAAGGGAGGCTTGTCCCCATTCGTGCACGGGAGGGGTTTTTTTGCCTCGGATTTGCCACTCTATAGGCTCGCTTGCGCGTGGGAATTGCCCACTGCTGAAATATGTATCGCTAATGCTAACACAATGAATGGACATATTGTAGAAGGCGGTTATCCGGGCTGTGTAACCGGGGTCTTGGTATTTTCTTTCCTGACGTTTCGCCAGCAGCTGTGGCAGGCATCTTCAGAGGAGTAACCCTGAAGGACAGTGTCTCTCAGTGTCAAGGGTGTAGGAAGAGTAATATATAGTCAGAAAGGGGTTGGGTTTGAGCTGAATCATTGTCCTGCAAAAAGTAACAAAGGTAATGTGCTAATCATTGTCCTGTAAGTATCAAGATAATGTGCTAATGAGGGTGTGGTATGTTAATATGGAACCATTGCATCCTGAAAACCTTGAAAACCTCCAGACTAACAAAGACTACAGTCCACAATAGCCATGCGGATTAGCTTTGGATTTCACACATTAACAGATCACTTCAGGATACAATGGTTCCATATTAACATCCCACACCCTCATTAGCACATTATCTTGATACTTACAGAACAATGGTTAGCACATTACCTTTGTTACTTTTTGCAGGACAATGATTCAGCTCAAACCCAACCCCTTTCTGACTATATATTACTCTTCCTACACACTTGACACTGAGAGACACTGTCCTTCAGTGTTACTCCTCTGAAGATGCCTGCCACAGCTGCAGGCGAAACGTCAGAAAAGAAAATACCAAGACCACGGTCACACAGCCCGGATAAACTACGAGAACCAATGAATGGACATGTTTGTAAAGTATCTTTATTTGACACGTAGTTGCCTAAAGTCTAAAGCTAACTGCTTGCCTCTTTTTTTGGGGGGGGGGTGCCGGTCTCCCGTCCGCATTTGGTCTGGAGGCTTTCGCACCCGGTGTTTTATCCAAGCTCCTCTCAATTGTCATCATTGGACTCAATTGATAATTGGGTCACAGCACTATGCACCAGCTAAGCTGCTGGTGCCACATTGTCAGTTTGGCAAGAGGCAGTGTGAGAGTTGTGCTGTTGCTCCTTGGCCATGCCAAGAGGATGATGCAATAGCAGTATTTGTGCAATGCTTTTGCCCAGCCTGAGCTAAAGCTTGCTGCATTGGTAAGCCTGCAGAGATGTCTGAGTCAGGGTATCTACACATAACTTTAAAGGGATGCCCTAAAACTCCCAGGTGAGGTTGCACACACCTGAAACGAAGAAAAGCTGAAGTAATTCTGGCCTCAGCAGACTGTCAAACAGATGAAGATTGGATTTAAGGTCTGCAAATCCTGGCAGGTCGCAAGGTTACATCCTCAGCAGTTCAATTCAGGCCTTGGGAGAGACACATTAATGTCTCTCCCATTAATGGGAGAGACAGAAAAATTGATTTATGCTGCTAAAGATAGAACCACTGCATTAGAGACTGCTAAAAATCAAGTTCCAGGATACAGTGATGAACAAAGATTGTAAGAATGAGGGAAAGAGCTGACTGGGAATCTGAGACAATTTGTTGAAGCACTCCAAAGACCATTCTTGGACCTCCCCCAAGACTACCTCCTGGGGATTGAAAGATACAAAGAATAAAAAAAGTCACAACAGATCCAAACTTCCATCAGACCCCACAGCCAAGCTTGATTTTCAAAGTGTCTGGGGTGTTTGCCATCTTGCTCACAATGCATCCAACACTAAAAATAACTTATCAGCTGTCAAACAGCGATTGAATGGATGTGATAGCGTAATCTAATTACCATACTACACTTGCATGGCCAAACAGTTTCTAATAGGCTATGCAAAAACTGACAAGCCTGGGCAAAGAAAGTATTCAGCTGGCACGTAAAGAATAGCAGATTAGAGGATTAGACAAATGCATGGAGAATAGGTTGATCATGGCTACTAGCCATGGTGACTAAAGGAAACATCCAGAGACAGTAAACCTCTGAATACCAGAGCCAGGAGGCAACATCAGGGGAAGGCCTCGGCCTGGATGCCCTGTTTGTTGGCCTCTGTGTGAGACAGGATTCTGGGCTAGATGGACTGATCTTGAAGATAGTTTGAGAGGGCAGCCCGGTTGATCTGCAATAGATTCGAGTTTCAGTTCCACTATAGAGAACCACAACAAGGTTTTGGGGGTATAGGCTTTTGAGAGTCAAAGCGCCATTGTGCTATTGGACTCGAATCTAGCTGGTCTGATCCAGCACAGCTCTTATGTTTTTATGAGAAAAACATCTCGGTGAGGAAAGTGTTCCACCTATCAGACACCACCACTGAAAAAGACCAGCTCTACCTAGGCAGCCAACTACCTAGGAGGTGAAAGCGTGCAGAACAGGGTCTTCAGGGTTGATCTTACATGGTATACATATTGATATGCACACCACCAGTGGTTGGTCACTCTTTTTTTTGCTCCCTTGAACATATGAAGCTTCCCTATACTGAGTCAGACCATTAGCCTATCAAATTCAGACATGTCTATACTGACAATGGCTCTCGAGGGTCTAAGGTGAAAGTCTTATGCATCTCCTCCTAGGTGACCTTTTTAACTGGAGATATCAGAGATTGAACCTGAGTCCTTCTGCATGCAGAGCAGATGCTTTACCACTTAGCCATGACCGTTTCCTTATCTTACAAGGGCTCAAGGAAGATTTTGCTTGGAACTTTTTTGGGTGTGGGAGTAGTTTTTATCTGGTTTGTTTGGAAGGGAGGGGGAATAGGATGTATTGGGCTGGATGGATCTTTTCATGTTAGCCTTCTCTCCTGCCTGTATCTTTCCTATTATGCGAGTGATCAGTTTATTCCCTCCCCATCCAGCCCATCACAACTTTACAGCTGGTGTGGTGTAGTGGTGAAGGTGTCAGAATAGGATCTGGGAGACCAAGGTTTGAATCCCTATTTTGCCATGGAAGCTTGCCGGGTACCCTTGGGCAAGTCACACACTTCCAGCCTAACCTGCCTCACATGATTTTTGTGAGGATAAAAAGAACAACATGGGGCAAATTACTTTGGATCTTCATTGGGAAGAAAAGTGCTGTATAAACAAATTACTGCACTTGGGCTTGACAATAATGCCATCTAATGGTAAATGTGAGGTATGCCAGCTGCCTTCATAACACAATTCCCACTCTTGTCTGTTGCCTCATTGCTCATCCGATTGGAGATTTGATGCAGAAACAAGAAAGCAGGTTAGAGACAGATTTCGGTGGAAGAAAAGTACTGGGACTGCCATGTAAGGATATCATGCGATGACGAAGTAGTTGATCTCTAGGAAAACAAATTCCAGCAGAACTCCAAAGCTTGAATTTCACCAATGTGGTATAGTGGTTAGAGTGCTGGACTAAGATCTGGGAGAGCCAGGTTCGAAACCCCACTCTACTACTGAAGCTTGCTGGGTGATCTTGGACCAATCACACACTCTCAGCTTAACCTGGGTTGTGAGGATAAAATGGAGAGGAGAATGATGTAAACTGCTTTGGGAAATTAGGCCAATAAAGGTATGTGAAAACTGCTTTGGGTCCCCATTGAAGTAAATAAATAAATATTTTTCACTTTACATATTAAATGGCTGTATTTAACTGACATCTGTGATCTTGTTAACTGAGAGAGATGGGTACAATATAAATGATCACAAAAATATTTAATATACAGAACAAAACTTTATTAAAAGAATCATATACAATACCCCTTTCCACAAAGAGTTTTTTTAAAGCTATAATTATATACAAATTAATTTGTTAAAACAGGTATTATCACTTTAAAAATGTGTTTAACATGTTTTAAAAAGTATTTTTGTGTTTATCCCTTATTTCCTGTCAAAAACAGCATTAAAAAGAGAAAAATTTCAATGCAAATCAATGAACATAACTTTCGGGGCTACTCTCCAGACTCCAAATATTACAACAGTTGAATTATGTAATATTGTAATATGTTTAAAGCAAAGCAGGGCTAAGGCAACTTGAAATGTCGATCGTGCCTCAACAAAACTATGGCTTGCATGTCCTTCATTTAAAAGACATCAAGTACTTTACAACTGTTATGTTATTCTGTTCCCCTAGTAGCCTTTTGTATATATAGGTGAGACTCGTGGTTAAATAATTATTTTCTTCAGGAGGTTTTATGGCTAAGTGGCCAAACATCTGCTTTGCAGGCAGAAGGTCCCAAGTTTGATCCCCGCATCTTCAGTTAAAAGAATCAGGTAGCAGGTGATGAGAAAGACTGGTACCTGATACCCTTGGAGAGCCACTGCCAGTCAGAGGAGACAAGACTGACCTTGATAGAACAATGGTAGGTTGATGTGAGAAGAGTAAGACAGTCTGCTCCTATTCCCATACAGGGTGCCTTTAGTAAACAACGGGAGGAGAGGCTGAATCTTACCCCTTGGACAACATCACAGAATCTGATGGTGGGACTCAGTCAGAGCAGAAAGACCTCTCCAAATTTCTACTGAGCTGCTAAGTGGGAAAAACTCCATGTGACTTCCTGCTCACCCACATTAAACATACAGAATTTCTTTTTGCTTGTTTGTGTCTTTGTTTTGCTAAAATCTAGCTACAGGCCAAAAGTAATAGGAACAAGAAAGAAAGAAACTTCCCTGGATCTTCTGATTGGCCTTGGTAGCTTTCCCCCCACATTCTTCAGTGATTCCTGGATTCTGTGGTCTCTATGCTGCCACAATTGATGCTTTGACACTGTGCAGGGACTTGGGCTTAAAGGAGTAAGCAGCTGGAGCGTGCTGCCAACCTCCCTGGAAAACCACCACGAGAGATCTTGGTGGCCTTGGTCTGTAACTGGGATGGATAAAAGCCATACACTAGCCGCCAATAGTTAGGTTCAGTCAACCATATTGCTTTTCACCCTTCCAGGGTTTCATCCAGCATACAGTCTGGATAAGGACATCTTTCAGTGGAAAGCTTCCTGCTGTGATTTCTTGCTTTAGATGTTGTAGACAGGGCTCTTCTTTGCCAGGGGTCCCTCAAGCTCACTGAGCCTGTGGGCCCTTCTGGAGTTTAGAGAAAGGGTAGGAAGCACCACCACAAAGTGCCACAGGAAGTGGGATCAGTCCCAAAATGGCTGCCGTGGGGAGACAATCACAAATCATTGCGAGGTTTTAAATCAAGTGTGGCAGCCATTTCTGAATGGGTGCTCTCTTGTGGCCCATTGGGATGCCTCCTGGGGTCTTTTAAAGCATTTACCGCTCCAGAGTCAGGATCATCCCTTTAATTTTTGGAAAGAGAAGTTTGTGAAAGAAACAATTGGGCATCAGGAAACACACTGGTGGGCATTACAGCAGCCACAGATACCATGTTGGGGATCGCTGCTCTATATGTAAATGAAACAAGGAACCAAGGCCAGGCCCGGATCTTTGATAGCGAGAACAATATCAGACTTGTCCGAAGGCACGTGTGTAATGTTTACGGACAGATGTAATAGTATTTCAGGGGTTATACCTTAACGTGTAAAGCTGTCCTGAGAAGCAGCCACTTGGAAGGATCTAACATGGCATGAATTAAGAAAAGGCAGATGATGGGAACAGCAGAAGTGTTTACGTGGCAGGAGACTGAACAAGTGATAGATGCTAAGGAGAAGGCCTGTGTAGGTTTTGGAGAAAGAAAAATGAAGAGAGAACGGGTTCTGGGACTAGACCACTGTGGATTATTAAAGGACTGCTTGTGGTAGTTCATCCACGTATTTTAAAAGTAGAAGATGTGACTTTATTGTTCCCTATCAATTGGTTTAACATTATTTTGCCATATTTAAAAGGCGACAACCTGATTACGTATTGTGCAGGAAATCCATGCTGCCTTATTGTTGTCCCAATGCCTTGATCACTGATGTTTTTTCCTGCCTGATTTCTCATGATGCATCTTCGTCAACTCTACCCAGGACTGCACCAGCAGAAGTCCAGGAATAACGACCCATATACCATTGAAAAATACCAGATACACCCAAAGATAAAGCCAGTTACTAGTGTTGAGGTTGGGGCTTCCAATTAGCCACTCTGGACAAAAGGTCATCCATCCACCATATAATTCACAAACACACAATGTTATCTGAATGAAGTGTCTGCGAGGGGAGGAGAAAAGGAAATTAGAAATGGAAATACAATGTACATTTCATTAGCTGAAAGCACTATTACTTCAGATATATCTTACAGTATCGAAAACCATTTTTTAAAAGTTAAAAGCTGAAGGAGAGTGAGGGTACCTGAAGGATAAAATATAAGCAACCACAATACGTGACACCGAACGCATTTACTCTTCCACATGGTACAGAGATCAAGAGGGCTTTGATACTTTTGTTTTAATTTGGGGGGCGGGGTTGTGGCAGCCGTTTCCGAAAGCCCCCATTATTGGGAGGTGCTGATGTCGAACTCATGATCAAAATTAAGGTTGCCAGCTTCCAGTTGGGGTCTGGAGAGTCCCAGAATTACAAATGATCTCCAGATGACATAATTTGCTTATTTATTAATAATGTTTATTCCACTTCTCTTGGAGAAAATGGCTCCTTTGGAAGGTGGATTGCACGGCATTATACCCTAACAAGGTCCCTCCCCTCTCTAAACTCCACTCCCCAAGGCTCCACCCTCAAATCTCTAAGTATTTATGAACCCAGAGCTGGCAACCCTATAGAAAAATGTAGATACTGGGACATCTACTACAGAAAAGGAACGGTCAGAATCAGTATGCCAAAACATCTTTTTTTTTCTCATTCTGCTCTGCTGGCCAACTTCGGAGTGTCTTAGGTCATGGAAATGTTTTATGTCAAGACTGTTGCAGTTTTTAAAAAACGCTCACCTGTAATGCTTCTGTTTGAGAATAGCATAAATGAGGATCAATGCCAAAAGGCTATCCAAAAAAACAGTCAGTATCTCCAGTGAGACAACAGTGGGATTAGAGTGTAGCCACCTCGCATCTGCTTTGCCATATTCCTTCCCTACAGAAGATTACAGACATTAGTTTGTCTTATGTAATGAACGAAGCAGCATAAATTTACAACTTGGCCCTGGCAGGGACAGGAAAGATCTGATAGGCAGTGCCCAAAATGCCCTTCTTCAAAATGCCCCCGGAGACCGGGGGGGTGGGGGGAAGGTGTCAACATGTCAGTGTACCCCAGGTTGTCAGGATTATTAGAACCTTGACAAAATGTATAAGGGGGAAATGGGATCCAGCCCTTTTTTGAATTGTAAGATGTGGTTAATGAATTTCAGCAAGTTTTTTCTGACTGTGTTTGATTCGCTTTCATCTGGGGTTTGAATATTGGGCAAAGTCAGCTGCTGTTGGCTATGAAATGTTAATAACTACAACGAACTCTCAAGTGTGCTTGCAGGCCATGATAAAATAAATGCTGAAAGCCAACTTGTGTTACACTACAGAAAGATTCCAGCCTATGGAGGTAACAAAGAGCATTAGGTCTTTTTCTGATCTAGAACTCCAGCCCATCTATGCCTTCCTATAAATACATCTAAATAATCACATCTTACATTGATTATGAATGTAAAAATAAGAAAACCTTAGTCTCTACCCAGCATACAAAAGGCTACCATTATAAATCCATCATTTTCTCAAGCCACTGTTGAATCATTGGGCAGTTATCTGAATTCCAAAGTCTAGCAAAACCCATTATTGCTTCAGTATTTAAGTTCAGAATAATAACTGTAATTTTTTTTGTAATCATTAAAGCATAATTTAATAGGAACATCTCAGGCCTAAAGGGCATCTCAACACCAATTCCACCTTTAATATTTTTCCAAAATTGACAAGCTCTGTTACGTTATTACCACATATGGATGAAATCTGCTTGAGGTCTTATAGAAGCAGCACTTATAATAAAGGGTCACTAAGGAAACTTACAGGAAGGAAGGCAGCATGGTACAGCCCGATCTCGTCAGATCTCGGAAGCTAAGCAGGGTCATCCCTGGCTAGTATTTGGATGGGAGACCACCAAGGAATACCAGGGTTGCTATGCAGAGGAAGGCACTGGCAAACCACCTCCGTTAGTCTCTTGCCATGAAAACCCCATAAGGGGTCGCCATAAGTTGGCTGCGACTTGACGGCACTTTACACACACACAAGGAAACTTACAGGATGTGGTACAGCCTGATCTTGTCAGATCTCAGAAGCTAAGCAGGGTCAGCACTTGGATGGGAGACCACCAAGGAAGACTCAGCAAAGGAAGGCAATGGCAAACCGTCTCTGCTTCTCACTTGCCTTCAAAGCCTATGGCTGGGGTTACCATAAGTTAGTTGCAGCAAGCTTACAGATTTTGAAAAATTAACGATACATGGAAAACATTTTGTCTCTACATTACATTCTTTGTTGACTATTACAGAATGTAATATAAGGATAAAAATTCCAGTAATGGTGTTAGGATCTTGGCACTGAAATATCAAGTGAGGCTTGGGATTTTGTATTTACCTAAGATTCTTCTTTTTCTGTTTTGTTTTTTAATATAAAGAAGATATTATGAAAATTATTTACCAGGGGCACCTTTTCCCATTCGGGCTAACTAAAATTTCCTCAGCTACACAATTAGCAACATATTTTTTAAATGCTCCCTTGTTTTCAAGTCACGACATTTAACTAAGAAATTATTTAAAATGATGTTTGAGTAGGGTTGCCAACCTCCAGGTGGAAGCTGGATATCTCCTGGCATTACAATTGATCTGTAGATGACAGAGAATAGTTCCCCTGGAGAAAATGGCTGCTTTGGAGGGTAGACTCTATGCCATTATACCTTGCTCCCCTCTGCAACCCTGTCCTCTCCAGGCTCCACCCCCAGATCCGCCAGTGATTTCCAAAGCAGGAGTTGGCAACCCTATGTTTGAGCTTCACAGACACCTTAAACAAGTCTGTAGATTTTGCAAAAGCGTTTCAAAGTCACATAGAACCAGAATTTATATCGACATTACCTAACACTGCTCGGTTTTGAAGCAAGATGTCGATACAAGCAACAGTGTACAAACTCACCTGCAACTACCTCTAATCTTATGAATTCTAGAGCACTTGCATTTCTCCTCTGTTTCAGTTTAATAGAGTACTTACACAATGACGCAATTATGCTGTCTGATTCTGCAACACTTCCCACCAGGGACAAGTAAACAAAGGGGCCTTCCTGTGGGCAAAGAGGAAACAACCGACAAAGTATGACTTAGCAATGAAATGTTAAGACAGTCAAATGGGTGGCATGGGTAGGACCAGATTATATCAGGATCCCCTCAGGGAGGCTGCCTTGTTGTATAGAGGCATTGCAACCCTGTGATGTCCCTGTAGATGGAGGTTTACCCCCCAGTATCAGGAGGGCTGTATGTATTTTGTCTCCCAAATTGCTGCTGTGCTGCCCAATGCAATAATTTGGCTTTCCTCCTACGAATGACTCAAATAAAGGGGTGACTCAAGGATACCACTGGAGTGGCAGGCTAAATTGCCTTTGGTGATCCCAGAATTTGTTGTTCCCCAAGGCAGTCTCTGCTGGGCAAGCCTAACATGGGGGATGGAGGGAGGGGAGTGTCTTGCTTTCTGGACTCCCATCTCTCACAAGCATGTTAGAAAAAAAGGGGAAGATACTTTTTGTTAACTAGTTTTGGCTGAGTGGAGAATTGTAACTGAAACTTAGATAGAGAACAACATTCAAGCCCTGTAGCACCTTAAAGGCCAACAAAAATTTCCAGGATAAATGCTTTTGTGAATCAAAGCTCACTTTGTCAGATACAAATGAGAAGAAAGAACCATCACCCCTTATATCCAGCTCAGAAGGAGGGAGGGGTGTTACACACAAGGGCCAGTTGGAGTCAGGATGCAGAGGTACAATGCAAAGCATAATCAGTTTGATTAGAGATAAGAGATCAGCACAGAGGTGGGCAATCTGTCAGAGGTAGAGAGGAGGTCATTGTTGACACTTGATGGCGTATGTAACATTGGCAGATGATTTGAGATAGCTGGCATCATTAGGTTTGGTGATTGTGTTGTTAAGAGTATATCTGGAGGCACAGTTGGCGTCTTAGTTTATTACAGGACCTGGTCCCAGAGTCCATGTTAGGTAGTACATTATTGATAAGATGTTTAAGGTTTTAGATCCGGGTTGGTGAAGAAAAGCAGACGCCTCCAATGAATGAAGCAAACGAACACCATTAAAAGTTACTAATGAATGAGCTCCCTTGAGGGGACAACCAGAAGTGAGGCTCAGGTGGAGGGAAATGAGAGGTGACAAAGCCAAGGAATAATCATCCACCTTGTCCACCTCCCCCCAGGGGTTGAGCCTGAGGAGGGTGGGGTTTGGAGAAGGGAGGGACTTCAATGCCATACAGTCCAATTGCCAAAGCGTCCGTTTTCTCCAGGGGAACTGATTTCTATTGCCTGGAGATCAGTTGTAATAGCGGGAGATCTCCAGCCACCACCTGGAGGTTAGCACTGTGGCTAAATAAAGGTAAGTATCACAATGTTTCCATACATATATATAGAAAGTTAGCAAAAGCGTAGCAAAAGTGTAGTACTGTGGCTAAATAAAGGTAACTTACCTTTATTTAGCCACAGTGCTACACTTTTGCTAACTTCCTACGTTCTTAGCACGACGTTTGTCTTTTGTAACCACCTGGAAGTTGGCAACCCTACATTAGTGGGCTGGCAAACTACAGAAGAATTACACAACTTTTTAAGGTTGACAATGAGGAAATTGAAATTGTTGAAGCCTTTCTATCCCTGGGCTCCATCATCAACCAAAAGGGAGACTGCAGCCAAGAAATCAGAAGGAGGTTGAGACTGGGAAGGGCAGCCATGAAGGAGCTAGAAAAGATTCTGAAGTGTAAGGATGTGTAAGGCCACCAAGATCAGGTTAACTCATGCCATAGTATTCCCTGTTACTATGTACGGGTGTGAAAGCTGGACATTGAAGAAAGCTGATAGAAAGAAAGTAGATCCCTTTGAAATGTGGTGTTGGAGGAGAGTGTTATGGATACCGGGGACAGCCAAAAAAACAAACCAGTGGGTTCTAGATCAAATCAAGCCCGAACTGACCCTAGAAGCTAAAATGACGAAACTGAGGCTGTCGTATTTTGGTCACAACATGAGACGACAAGAGTCACTGGAAAAGACAGTCATGCTAGGGAAAGTGGAGGGCAGCAGGAAAAGAGGAAGACCCAACAAGAGATGGATTGACTCTATAAAGCAGTGGTTCCCAACCTTTTTTTGACCAGGGACCACTAGGACTTTTTTGTTCGGTGCAGGGACCCCAAGGTTCAAAATAAAAATTCAGAGAATTTGAAAATAAACTTTAATCATAACTGTTAGTTAAACATTAAACTTAGAATAATATTTGAATATATATATATTTTATAATAGAGAACTTTTAATTGAAAATATTAATTTATTATGGGTTTATAACTTTGTTTCGCGGACCTTAATTTAGTTCTCGCGGACCCCTGGGGGTCCACGAACCCCTGGTTGGGAACCAGTGCTATAAAGGAAGCCCCAGCCCTCAATTTGCAAGACCTGAGCAAGGCTGTCAAAGACAGGACCTTTTGGAGGACGTTGATTCCTAGGGCCGGCCGTGAGTCGGAAGCGACTTGACGGCACTTCGCACACACACGTGCCTGTCTGCCTGCATGCACCTGGGGGTTGGCGACCCGACTCCCCAGCCAGCCTCTCCACCCCTACGGGTCTCGGCGGCCCGTCTCTCCCCAGCCAGCCTCACCAGCGTGCAATGCACCAGCGCGTCGTAGCACAGCCAGCTCAGCACCAGGCACTCCAGCCGAGACTTCCCGTAGCGCCGGCCCAGGAGCCCGCACAGGCCCAGCTGCGCCGCGCACACCGCCAGGGAAGCCGCCGACGCCCGGCTCAGCGGCCAAGGCGAGGGGGGACCCGCGGGGCTCGCCATCGCCCTCCTCTCCTGCAGCAGCTGCAGCAGCAGCCGCCGCCGGCGTCTTGCAAACAGGGGCGGCCTCTCCGGGCTCGTTAGCGCCGCCGCTGCCTAACGCAGGAGGCTGCGGAGGAGGAGACCGAGGTCCCGCGCTCCGTTCACGCAGCCAACCAGGTGCCTCTATAGCAGCGGTTCCCAACCTTTTTTTGACCAGGGACCACTAGGACTTTTTTGTTCGGTGCAGGGACCCCAAGGCTCAAAATAAAAATTCCAAGAATTTGAAAATAAACTTTAATCATAACTGTTAGTTAGACATTAAGCTTAGAATAATATTTGAATATATATTTTTATAATAGAGAACTTTTAGTTGAAAATATTAATTATGGGTTTATAACTTTGTTTCGCGGACCTTAATTTAGTTCTCGCGGACCCCTGGGGGTCCACGGACCCCTGGTTGGGAACCAGTGCTCTATAGGGCTGCCAACCTCCAGGTGCTTGGGAAATCGGCACCGTCGATTTGATTCATGCTAGAGTAAAAAGAAAAGCCGGCCTTTTCCTTACTGGGAATCGCACAAGGAAATTTGAAGAATGATGATAAGAGTCCTTCGTCAATATAGTTTTGCTGCTGCAAGGACTAACAGCAAAAAAATTGGAACAAACCTCAAATCAAGGACCGGAGAGAGGAATTATGGACTTAGATGAGGATGGCCGAATTAACAGAATTGCTACATGGAAAGGATATGGAAGAATTTAAAAATGTGTGGATAAAGGCCGCCACGTATTGGGGTAAACGGGCAAAAATGGATTTTACTAAGTTAAAAGGTAAAGGTCCCCTGTGCAAGCACCGGGTCATTCCTGACCCATGGGGTGACGTCACATCCCGACGTTTCCAAGGCAGACTTTGTTTTGCGGGGTGGTTTGCCAGTGCCTTCCCCAGTCATCTTCCCTTTACCCCCAGCAAGCTGGGTACTCATTTTACCGACCTTGGAAGGATGGAAGGCTGAGTCAACCTTGAGCAGGCTACCTGAAACCAACTTCCATTGGGATCGAACTCAGGTCGTGAGCAGAGCTTTTTACTAAGTTAGTTAGTGAGTTATAGAAATTAGTCTTTTTTTTAACATCTTTACATTTTATTAGTAACAAATATGTTTAAAACTGTCAAGACGCTTCTCCGGAAGTCAGGATGTGACATCACCCCATGGGTCAGGAATGACCCGGTGCTTGCACAGGGGACCTTTACCTTGACCTTTAAGAGGAGACTGGAGATCAAATTGGGGTGTCTGTACTGAGGAGAGGACGGGCCTTACAATTCTCTCCCCCCCCCCTCCAACGAGGGAGATTGGCACTGCCAATCGACCTCCTTCACACTTCTGAGAGTGGCAGGGGCAGGGTTCTCTGCAATGCTTCGCCGATGTGATTGTGGTGGTGTCTTTTTCTGTCTCTCTGTGGTAGATGGCAGGAACAAGTGGTGCTTCTCACATCGGTGGACCGGGAGGGAGGGAGGATGCTCTATAAACATTCACATACACACCCCACCCCCACTCCCCAATGAAATAACTGAGTCTCCCAGAAAAACTTCCACACCTCCTGCTTCTATTGATTTGGCTGTTGTACAGGGAGTCCAGTGCTTAAACTGGGCAGTTTCATTTCCATGGTGTTCATTTCCTCATTTTGCATTGTGGTCCTAAGCCACCTTTCCAAAGAGTTTAGGATGAGGTTTAAGAAAAAGAGTTGGCTTTTATATGCCGACTTTCTCTACCACTTAAGGAAGAATCAAACAGGCTTACAATCACCTTCCCTTCCCCACAACAGTCACCCTGTGAGGTAGGTGGGGCTGAGAGAGTGTGACTAACCCAGCTGGCTTCATGTGCAGGAATGGGGAAACAAATCCAGCTCACAAGATTAGCCTCTGCCGCTCAGGTGGAGGAGTGAGGAATCAAACCCGGTTCTCCAGATCAGAGTCCACCGCTCCAAACCACCACTCTTAACCACTACACCACTCTGGCTATGCTACTGTCTTTGGTGCAGTGGTTATGCTGTCTTCATCTTGTTGAAGGGGGTTTCTGTCACATTTCCTTTCCGTTGAGGGGGGCACAGGATATAGACTAGTGGGAGCAGCCTTGCCCTCCATCAGCAAAGCATCAGGGTCTTAGAACTGGGGTGTCAGTGGCCTATTCCCCCCCTCCCCATGACTAACACCCCCACATTCACAACAGTTTAGGCTAAGTGTGTGTGACTAGCCTAGGGTCATCTAGCAAGTTTCCACAGCCAGGTGGGGATTTCAACGAGGGTCTCTCAAATCCTAGTCTGACATTCTGTACACTAAGCTACACTGGCTCTGGAAAATAAATATGTTCAGTGTTAACTGATTGTGTTTTATTGTGTTTTATGCTGAGGAGAGGAAAGGTACAAGTTATTTTGTAAGCAGGTCCTGAGAAGCAGTGCACGTTTAGAAGTGAAACGTTTGCAAACCACCGCAATAGGACATTTAGGACTGAAAATCTATTAATATCTAAGCAGAATAAGAAGTGATTTTTTTTAAGCCACTACATTTTTAATTTATAAATAACAAGTATTATAACATTTCTAGAAGTGATTTTTGGTCAGAGGTTGCAAATTTGTGCCAGACAGCCTGTTTATCTCCTGGAGAATTTGTGTTTCTCTTTCATACATCTGAAAAGAGAGAAGAAGGTTAGTTTTTATATGCCGACTTTCTCTACCACTTAAGGAAGAATCAAACCAGTTTACAATCACCTTCCCTTCCCCACAACAGACACCCTGTGAGGTAGGTGGGGCTGAGAGAGCTGTGACTAGCCAAGGTCACCCAGCTGGCCTTATGTGTAGGAGTGGGGAAATCAACTGGGTTCACCAGATTGGCGTCTGCCGCTCATGTGGAGGAGTGGGGAATCAAACCCGGTTCTCCAGATTAAAGTCCACAGCTCCAAACCACCGCTCTTAACCACTACACCACGCTGGCAAGAGGCAGTGATGGCATGTATTTCCTGCCAAGCAACATGATAATGTCTGATTGTAAATTCTTAAACTAGTCACCATCTAAAGAGTGGAAAACTGAACAACAAACTCTATTTACTTACACAATTCTTTCGACAATTAAAAAAATCCTTCCCAAAGCAGGGAAGGGACTTGCCTGCCGCCAGTCTGCTTCGGTGCTGTGTTGGTATCCAAGTAAGTGGCACAAGCCATGAGCCACGGTCACCTAGGTAAGGGGGAAAGTATTTCAGGATACATTATTTCAAACAGATTAGTGTATCACACACACAGTGTTAAGAGACTTTACTTCTCAACGGCTGTATTGAAAATGGCTGCAGAGATGAGGTTCGTAGAGGCTCTGCAACCCTAGCTATATTTGTGTGGAAATCCTATAGAATTTAGTGGGGCTTGCATTCTACTTAGGGTTGCCAACCTCCAGGTGGCACCTGGAGATCTCCCACTATTACAGTTGATCTCCAGCTGACCAAGAGCAGTTCCCCTGGAGAAAACGGCTGCTTTGGAGGGTGAACTGTATGGCATTATATGCCATATAGGCAAGAGATGGTCATAGGCCTCTGCATAGCAACCCTAGACGTCCCCAGAGGTCTCTCATCCAAGTACTAACCAGGGATGACCATGCTTAGCTTACGAGGTCGGGCTATCCTGGGCTACCCAGGTGGTGCATTTGAGGCCTAAATGCCAACAATATTAGTGCCAAGTAGACATCCCTGGAAGAGGGCATTGGACAGGAAGAGTGCCGCCACTAAGGGAACCCGGTCTCTGGTTGCTGCCTGACTAACTTCTGATGGCACACACACCTGGAGCAGCGCTCTCAAGGGTGCTCTGAGAAAATAAATATACACTTACCGTGAGAACACTGTTGTAATCTTCCTTATTCTCTTCACACTGCTGATAGATATATTCTACTCCTAGAAAAATGTCTCCCAAATTCAATTCATCTTGACAACAAGCCTTCGGCAGCTCCCCAGGTTTCAGATTCTGTGATATAAACAAGCCCCAACCATAATCCCCAAATTAATACTTTAGAAAATGTGGATATATACACTGTGTATTCGCAAAATGTTTTTTTAAAGTAGTTTATTAAAAGTTTTTGACCCTGCTGTGCTGTTCTGGATGACTCACAGAAGAGATTAACACAATACACAGAAAACAGTAACATTCAGGGCACATTATTTTTCCGAGATTTCCTTTTTTAAACCTACGCTCAGCCCTTACATCCATCCGCTTTCAAACAGTGCAAACTGCAATGCTTGAAGGTCGTAACAGCCAAACACCAGTTGCTCAGTGCCTCTGTATATGTGGAAATTTAGAAACAGAAGATCAGTGTCATTATTTGCTGGCTTGTCCACTTTATTCAGCCCCAAGGCAAAAAAATTTGGACACAATCCTGGCCAATTCAGGCCCAAACACCGTGACGAGAAAAGTCAAAACAATAAAATAATTTGACCTGGTAACACAAAGGATGTACCTGTATATATCTCCTGACTTCCCTGAGCAAAGCCTGGGTGAAATCCCAATGCGTAAGGCAAAATGCGGGGCATGCAAGCTTGGTTTCTCTCACAGCCAATTACAAAGCAGAATGTCCAGAGGTGGGGATTGAAATACTTCCTGCTTCCTGGTAGCTCTTTCTGAGCAGAAGAAAGGCTTTTGAAAACTAAGGCTTTCTCCCCCACCCCTTTCAGACTGCTCCATTTTCTTAAAATGCTTTTTTATGCAGCAATTGGGGTTTTTGGGGGGGGATTTTCTCTCACAGTAAGCTCTACAAAGTAAGCCAATTACAAAGCAGCATTTAAAGGGGTAGGGCTTGATTTGAGCTTGGAGCTGCTGGTGCATAGATTCCCAACAGGAAAGTGTGGGTCCAGTGAGCAACGAACCTCAGGTAAAACTCCTAAGCATAAACAACCATAGTATATTGATTAGACTGTTGGTCACTCCGTCTGATTTTGGCCCTGATTTTCACTCACTCTCTCAGCCTAAACTACCTGACTGGGTTGTTTGTACATAGTTATTCCTGTCTCCATTTTATTCTCACGTTGCTCTGACAGGAAGAGTGGGATAAAAAAATAATAATATATCAACAAAACAATATTCCTACATCCATTAAGAAAACTATCATAAGTACCACTGAGACGGAAAATGAAAAAGGGAAAATATACTTACCTCATGAAAAGGGAAAGATAACACATCTGTGGGGAGATTCTTGGATC
Source organism: Euleptes europaea (assembly GCF_029931775.1). Classification (NCBI taxonomy): domain Eukaryota; kingdom Metazoa; phylum Chordata; class Lepidosauria; order Squamata; family Sphaerodactylidae; genus Euleptes; species Euleptes europaea. Next base: position 14,055,961 of record NC_079321.1, read on the forward strand.
TGTAAGTCCTGTTGAGACGTTGAATGTGTTGGTTACCGATACAGATAACGGCAAGATCAAACTGCTGCACACCCAAAATGCGACGGATCTGGTCTACTCTCTTGCGAAGCAGAGCTCTCCTGACAGGGATGGCTCTCTGCAGATTACGTATGACAAGGCTCATCTCATTAAAAAGCGAAGTCAACACAGTGTTTTTTCCAAACGGCCTACCATTCGATACCAGGAATCGATCAGCAGCTGAAACAGCAGAGATTCACACCACTTCAGATTTTGTGTGTGTGTAAAGTGCCGTCAAGTCGCAGCCGACTTATGGCGACCCCTTATGGGGTTTACAAGGCAAGAGACTAACAGAGGTGGTTTGCCAGTGCCTTCCTCTGTATAGCAACCCTGGACTTCCTTGGTGGTCTCCCATCCAAATACTAACCCGGGCTGACCCTGCTTAGCTTCTGAGATCAGGCTAGCCTGGGCCATCCAGGTCAGGGCACTTCAGATTTTAGCAAAACTAATTTTGAATAAGAGTAAAGAGGTTGCGCAGATTTCATTCCCATTTGGACAGGGCTGCCAAGTTTCCTGAGGTTTGGACCGAAGATTAGTATTTGACAGGTCAAGGGACAGCGTTTGGAAGAAAAATGATGGAATCTAGCAGCACATGGTAGGGGCAAAAGACAGGAGCTAGTGAGTCAGTGGGCGGAGCAGAGTAGTATTTGGTGCTTTCAGGGTGGAATCTAAGATACATGGGGACAAAGTTGGTTTACTTTGGGGTCCCCAACATGGTGCCTACTAACACCTTCCTGGCATTAACCAAGTGTTTTTAGAAAGCAGGTGGGGCTTTTGTCCAGCATTCTGGCAACAGCCGTTTCGTTGTATCCACCATCCTGTGTCAGAATTCCGAAGCTCCCTGAAGGTTCAAAACAGCTGGGGACCCCTTGTCTAGTTAAGTGGTGTATTTATACAACTTTGCTCCAGAATTGTTCAAGGCAAGCTACTAAATGCTCACATCAAACCAAACAGAAAATGCTCTGCCCATCCCCAACCTGAGATTAAGCTAGGATCTCTAGGAAAATAGACCCCACAGCTTCTAAAACGAATCTTAAGATCTGGGGATCCTAGTTCAAAGCAACCCATCAGAGGGCCATGCTCCAGTTTCACAGAGATGCCTCCACATGGCAATAAGGTGGCCACCAGGTGTTTTGAGGCTCAGTCCCTGACACTCAGTAGGGCAGAGCCTGGCAGATCGGGGTGCCAGTGCAGCCCAGTGGCATCAGGCAGGTCAGGAGAAGAGTCTGGATATGCTTCAAGAGTACAGTCTTATGGCTTTGTATGGACATACATATGTGTACACAACACATTAATCAAGCCAAGCAGGACACAGCCTCTTCCAACCCCCAATCCTGACCCTCCAAATAAATTTTCATTCTCTTGGAGGCCCTGCTATGCAGGCAGAAATACAAGATTTGGAGAAATCTACTTAATTTAAATGCATGCTAGAGCTAAACTTATTTTACTTATTGCACAAAATACCAATCATCACGAAGCAAGACTGTTTAACTAGGAAAATTTCTCCTAGGAACTTGCCCTGGGTTTGACACGGCCAAGGCCAATGGTGCAAAAGAAGGTAAAAATATATATTTTATTACTCCGTTAAAATTCTCTATGCTACTGATCTTATACTCTTATTTGAAAAACCACTGTAAGATTAACAGATTCCCCTGAAGAAGCCTCTTGGGCAAAACGTGTAGGGAATTTTATCGGAGTAATAAGATATGTTTCTTCTTTATTTTGCACCATCGGCCTTGGCCTTATTATTTTTTTTTTATCTCCTTTGACTATTCAGAAACATGGCAGAAGAGGATACCTTGTTAAAATGGTACATGCTCCACCATTAGCAATAAAACACAGACTAAACCGTAAAAAGAAATGCAGATCAACAGGAAGGGAGGAGGCCCTCTCAAGCATTCATGTTGTTGTGACTTCAGCCAATACCTGAACGGATATGACAGACTGACAGTGCATTCCTAAAGAGAGTTACTCCAGTCTAAGCCCATTCATTCTGATGGGCTTGGACTGGTGTAACTCTCTTTAGGAATAGAAAAGGGCAAGAGTCCAGTAGCACCTTAAAGACTAACAAAAATATTTTCTGGCAGCTTTCGTGAGCCACAGCTCACTTCTTCAGTATCTGAAGAATTATTTATTGCTCCCCCTCTCATAGGGTTGCCAACCTCCAGGTACTAGCTGCAGATCTCCTGCTATTACAACTGATCTCCAGCCGATAGAGATCAGTCCACCTGGAGGAAATGGCAACTTCTTCGGTATCTGAAGAAGTGAGCTGTGGCTCACGAAAGCTCCTACCCTGCCAGAAAATATTTTTGTTAGTCTTTCAGGTGCTACTGGACTCTTGCTCTTTTCTACTACTGCAGACAGACTAACACGGCTACCCACTGTGAATTCTCTCTTTAGGAATGCACTGTGATAAAAGCATCTTGTACTGCAGCAGGGATTAGAGTACCTGGGGCTGCTAGGAATCAAAGGACAGACACGTGGGGGGAAGCGGGCGCGTCTCCCAGCCGACACGTCCCTTCCAAAACGCGGGACGGGGAAGAGCGACTCTCACGAGCGTCACAGCAGCAATTTCAAAGCCAAACAGACCCGGAAGCCGAAGCAGGAAGCTTTCTTCGGCGGCCGCCACCATAGAAACGGCTGCTGCCAAGGGACAGCCGGGCTGCTGGCGGTTTTCGTGTTGCGACGGAAGCTCAGGTCGAGCCGCTCCTCTGCTCATTTCCCTCGTCTCTATGGTTCCGGGAGCTGTTGTTTATTGCTTGGAGCGGCCCGGAGGAGGTCGCGAGCGGCGTTCTTTTCTGCGCATGCGCTTTGAGCGTCATTTCCCTCGTCTCTATGGTTCCAGGAGCTGTTATTATCGCTTGGAGCAGCTGGGAGGAGGTCGCGAGCGGCGTTCTTTTCTGCGCATGCGCTTTAAACGTCATTTCCCTCGCTTCTATGGTTCCAGGAGCTGTTATTATTGCTTGGAGCGGCCGGGAGGAGGTCGCGAGCGGCGTTCTTTTCTGCGCATGCGCCTTGAGCGTCGACGGGTCCCCCGCTGTTGCTCCGTACTCGCCGCGGAGATGGCGGCGGCTGTCGTGTGGCTTTTTGGGAGGCCTTTTGTCGTTTGAAGCGAGAGCCCCGTGCTGTCCGAGTAGTCCCTCCGCCGGACGGAGGTCTGCTTTCAATTTGTTCCGAGAAGGCTCGAGGCTGGCCTGCGTGGGGTGGGGGGGAAAGCATTCTGCGCAGCCCCAGAGGTACTCTTGTTAGGGTTGCCAGCTCCGGGTGGGGAAATACCTGGAGATTTTGGGGGCGTTGCCTGAGGAGGGCGGGGTATGGGGAGGGGCTTCAATGCCATAGAGTCCAACGGCCAAAGCGGCCATTTCCTCCAGGTCATTTCCTCCTCTGTCAGCGGGAGATCAGTTGTAATAGCGGGAGATCGCCAGCTGCCCCCGGGAGGTTGGCAACTCTAACTCATATCGTTCTGCGATGCTAAGCCTGGAGACTGCCTCCTTGTCAGGGTATGGAATTCAAAATATAGCACAAGACAATTGTTTCTAAAATGAAGAAACCAAACAATAGCAACTCATGCTATTACAGATATATATTGGAAACATTCAATAACCACAATTCTGGAGCAAAGAAATGTATATCTCAATAGGTCTAAGTAAGACCCCAGCTCTCAACATAAGGCTTTACAATACAAAATATAAGCCAAAATGCTCAGTCCTTATTCAGTCCGTATTAATAATTTCAATTTCATAAAGTGCATTAGTAAACCACGGAAACAGGAAGTAGAGCAATGGAGATCCGGTATAATTCCATTTCGTGTAGACTTTTTCAAGCCTTCAATCTTTCCGTGCACTGTTCAATCAATGCATGAAGGAGTGTACCTTTCCTATGTATCTGGACGGCAAAGTAGGACGTCAGGGTAGCCAAATCCATCTTGAGGAGAGATTCCTGGAGATTTGGGACAGAGTCCGGGAGGGGCCGAGTTTGGGGAGGAATTTTGCCTGGAACCTATGGTATACCATGGAGCCCCCCCCCCCAAGCTGCCCTTTCCTCCAGGAGAACTGATCTCTACAGCCTGGAGATCCATTGTCTTTCTGGGGATCTCCAGTTCCCACCTGGAGGTGGGTGACCCTATCAACAGGTGGCTTCCATGGCCCTCGAAAGGAAGCGTTGGCTATGCAGCCAGACTAACTTCATGTCCTTCGGCATCTGTGATGGTATCTGAGGGATACGCAGGCCCAGCCACTTCTCACACAGGTGGTGGTTGTGTATCTGGCTTGTGCTGGTTCAGGTCTAGCCGGGGGCTCCTTTCTTGGATGTGCTTTCTTCCATATTCAAAAGCCCTTCTTGCATGCTGAAAGCTAGCATGTGAGAGAGAAGGCTAGGCTCAACCAGAACCCTATCCCAATATGTTTCTTGTTGCAGGCCTTCAGTATGAACGCATGAACACACATGAAGCTGCCTTATACTGAATCAGACCCTTGGTCCATCAAGGTCCGTATTACCTACTCAGACTGGCAGTGACTCTCCAGGGTCTCAGGCAGAGGTCTTTCACATCACCTACTTGCTTAGTCCCTTTAACTGGAGATGCTGGGGATTGAACCTAGGACCTTCTGCATGCCAAGCAGATGCTCTACCACTGAGCCACGGCCCCAGTCCAGGCACAGGTTGACCACCCCAATGAAAACTAGGCCTTTGTCTGAATAGAGAAAAGAAAAACCTGGTAGAGAAAAGAAAAACACAGCCCGGATAACCTACAAGAACCACTGGTAATGGAGGCTTCGTTGGTTTCTCAGACTCTGGCTGGTCTTGCCTCATTCCTTAGATGACAATTATCTGAAAGCACGCTAGCTCATACAGGGGAGTAGTTGTCTGTATAGTTTGTGAGCACGATCTGTTGTTAGTGGTATAAATGATATAGGGATGAAATGTATTTGTGTTTGTTTCTGGACTTGTTATGAAAAATAATGAGCGGGTGCAGAGGAGAGCAATGAGGATGATCAAGGGCCTGGAGACCAAGCCCTATGAGGAAAGGCTGAGGAAGTTGGGAATGTTCAGTCTGGAGAAGAGGTGGCTGAGAGGGGACATGATGGCTCTCTTTTAAGTATTTGAACGGCTGTCACTTAGAGGAGGGCAGGGAGCAGTTCCTGTTGGCAGCAGAGGACAGAACTCGCAATCGTGAGTTTAAATTGCGGGCGGAAAGGTACCAGCCGGATATTAGGAAAAAAATTTTTACAGTAAGAGTTGTTCAACAGTGGGATCACCTACCTAGGGAGGTGGTGAGCTCCCCCTCACTGGCAGTCTTTAAGCAGAGGCTGGTCAAGCACTTGTCAGGGATGCTAGGCTGATCCTGCATTAAGCAGGGGGTTGGACTAGATGGCCCTTCCAACGCTATGATTCTATAAATATATTGCTGGGGGGGAAAAGTGAGAGAAATGCTCCATTTTCCTGAAACGGTTTCTCAGTTAAAGTAACATTTATAATTGGATTGCAGATCGCTGGAGTAGTGGCGGGAAGCTGGAAAGTGCTCGGTGTGATCACTGTTGAGTAGACACCTCGTTGTGAAGATGAACCCTAATGCTCCTTTCGGTGGACAGCCACCTGGAGTTTTCCAGACACCACCTAGGAGTTCTTCTGGAATGATTCAGGTTCATCCACCACTCCAGTTTGGCCAGCTCTCACTGTTTGGGCCGAACAGTGGAGGAGTGGCAAAGAATCCTGGCTTCCCGCCCCCATCTGACTTCACAAGAACTTCAGAACTACGTGGTTCTTCAGGTCAAACTTCGGGATTTGTTCATCCTCTGGGATTTTCACAGTCTTATCCTTTTGGGCACACTACATCGTTCGTGGCTGCTCCCCCATCAACCAGCTCTTCTGTTGCCGGCAAGCAAGGATTCAGTTTTAAACCACCTATGAATCTCGGGACTTCTCAGACTCCTTCTAAGTTTGGAAATACACCTGGAGAAGCTTCAGGCAATGTCTTTGCAGGTACAGATTTTAGCTTCAAAACCCCTGAGAATGCAATGTTCAAGCCTATCTTTGGCGTTGGTTCAGAACCAGAGAAACCACAAACCATCCCAAGTCCGTTCACGTTTTCCTTTCCAGGTGGGAGCGGGCCTGGAAGACTTGCCCCCTTTGGCATTTCTCAGGAAACCAGCGGCTCGAGTGCTACTACTCACTTCAGCTTTTCAAAACCAGCAAGCAATAGTGCTATTTTAGCATCTTCCTTCACTGCTGCTGTACCAAGCAGGACTGTAGAGGATGACAAAAAAGGACCTGTAAATCCTTTCGCAAATCCTAGTAGCAGCTTTGCTGCTTTTTCTTACCCATCTGGTGGGTCAAGCAGACCAGAACATGAAGAATTTGTAGCTCCGAGTGAGCCCGCCGATAAGGGAACAAAGAGAAAGGAAGAGCAAGATCATTCCCCAAGGAGACGTGATTATGATACCGCAGATGAGCCAGAGGTTCAGTCACGGAGCGATTATTCTTCCAGCAAGCGTCCGGTCAGGCTGACTCGGGCTCGCGCAGGGGGCCTCTTCGGTATAACATTGCAAGATGTTCTGAAAAGTAATAAAGACAGTGGGCGCCCTAAGAAAGAATCCAAAATGGAGAGAGTCTCCCTAGAATCAGGAGAGCTGGAACAGACGAGCGTAGCGGGGGGAATCCAGTCTGGTTTGGCACTGGCAAGGCCGTCCCTGTTACAGAAAGAGGAAGAAAATAAGGCAAAACTGAAGGAAAGTAAGTAACAAAACCTAGCTTGAATCAGTTAAATTGATTGATTAGATTTTTATCCCACCCTCTATCCTGGCCAAGGGCAGGTAACAACAACAACACATCACAAATACAAAATACATCACAAATACATAAAACGTTAAATCCATACAATATGAATTAAAATAAGCAATTCTCGTTAAAAACAATTTAAAATCAAGACAGATGGTGCTCAAAAATTGAAGATCCAAACATAGTTCTTATGATGATTTTGCTACTATTTGCATCATTTGTCAGATTGCGGATAGATGAAAAATGGGTATTCAAATCCTTACATTTATTTTTTTCTTCATAGCTAGTTATAAGATATTTTGAAAAGGTGCTCTTGCTTTTCCTTTCAGATTCTTCCGTCTCGAATACCTCACGTCGAAATCGGAGCAGTGGGAGCACAGAGAGCCTGGGCGGCTTGCCCACGGGCGAGTTCAAAGCCTTCCAGTGCAAAAATATTCCTGATTATCTAAATGACAGAAATGTCCTCGAGAATCACTTCAAGAAGTCTGCAAAAATCCACCGTATCTTTACCAACAGAAACAAAAAGCTGGCAGTTGTTTATTGTTTTGATCATGTAAGTTTAATGGAAGATCAATGGCTTTTAATTTTTGGAAATGTTTAATGGATGAGAGAGAGAGAAAAAACTTCCACAGGAAAATAGACTATTTGGGGGGAAATAGAAATATATGCAATCCTTCTTTTATGGTCCAGCATAAATTTACTTTGGTACTTGAAAAATGTAAAGTATGCCTTATTGAACATAAAAAATATAATGCCTTATTGAACATAATGCTTAAAATTGCACTATTTGGGATATTTAAGAGGGTAAATACCTTGTTTTTTATTCAGACTAATTACAGATACATTCGGTGTGAGAACTCCTGCCTGTATAGCTTGTTTTTTGCCTTTTTTGGTAATTCAGAAGTAGAGAGAGAAAAACACACAAAATAAGCTGAAAACTGAATTCCCCAGCTTTGCACTGAACAAAGGTATTGTTATCTGGGGTTAAACAATCTATAGATCTCAGCATTATCACATGGAAACAACAGATGCGGGTTTCTGAAACACTTTCGGGTGTCCCAAATCAATTGCTACTCCTGTGTGTACTTAACTAGTAAACAGAACAGCACACCATATTAACTGGGCATGCTGTATAAACACCTCAAAAGCTTTTCAATAGCCAAAAGTAGCACAACTGAAATGGCAGGGAAAATATTTTGTCAGGTGCATTCAGCCTAGTTTAATTGTTCAAACATGCTTGGAAACTATTTTGATTGGAATAATTGTCCTATTATGAAATATTTACAGCTGAGCTCAATAATATACTTCCTACTTGTGTTGTTTAAGTATAAGTGAAGAAATTAAAGCAAAGGACTCTGCTTAATGTATTAATTTTAGCATTCCCCAAAGAGCTGGGCATATGTTAGTGCTCCTGAGATACTGGCATATCCCCTGTAATATGTAAAACACAAGTGTCTTTTAGTCACACTCAAGCTAAGGGAAATCATGGGACATCAGTGTCCCTAACTCTGGAAATGACTGACTGAAGCGTTTTTAGGAATAAGTAGTATTTATTTTTATATTTTAAAATTTTATTTATTTACTTCATTTATAACACCACCTCTCTTCCCAGTAGGGACCCAAAGCAGCTTTTATCTTTCTCCTCTTCTCCATTTTGTCCTGATAATAACCCTATGAGGTAGGCTAGGCTGAGAGGGTGTTACTGGCCCAAGGTCACCCAGCAAGCTAGATGAACAGGGAGAGAGAGTGGACAGGGAGAAGCTTTTCTCCCTCTCTCATAATACTAGGACATGGGGTCATCTGCTGAATCTGGAGGGTGAGAGATTCAAAACAGATAAAAGGAAATATTTCTTCACACAACACATAGTTAAATTGTGGAACTCCCTGCCCCAGGATGTGGTGGTGGCTGCCAACTTGGAAGGCTTGAAGAGGGGAGTGGACATGTTCATGGGGGAAAGGGGTATTCATGGCTACTAGTCAAAATGGGTACTAGTCATGATGCATACCTATTCTCTCCATGATCAGAGGAGCGTGCCTGTTATATTAGGTGCTGTGGAGCACAGGCACGACAATGCTGCTGCAATCATCTTGTGTGGGCTTCCTAGAGGCACCTGGTTGGCCACTGTGTTGTCAGACTGCTGGTTTTGATGGACCTTGATCTGATCCAGCATGGCCTTTCTTATGTTCTTATTTATTTATTTTTCAAATTTCTTATGTTATGTTTAATTTTCCATGGCAGAGCGGGGAATCAAACCTGGCTGTCCCAGATCCCAATCTGACTCTAACCATTACCCTGAGCTGGCTCTCTGTTCTATGTTGTTTACAGTCCACCTTTCTCACAGACTGTCGCCAGCTGGTCTCCTGGCTACTGGGCATTAACTTACCCAATATGCTTGGGTGGAGGTACACTGATGCATGCAGTAATTCTTTGCCAAGGACCGTTAGCGTGATTTCCCCCCCCCCCTCGACTTAGGTCTGTGTACTGATGTAGAAAGTCGTCATTCTCCCAACTCAAACAAGGGTCGTGTTCAACCTTGCCGTGTATCCCGGTTGACTATTTGGGGCCAAGAAGGGGATGCCAATGTTAAATCCTTACTGCAGTAAGCCACTATTGACCCAATTGACTGTTGACACTATTGCTTAACCCAGTTATCAATACTTTTGTTCAGTGCAAAGTAGGGGAGTTCAGTTTTCAGCGTATTTAATTTTTTTCTCTCTATTGTGTGTGAATTATCACATTTTCTTTTGTTTCCTTTCTGTATACCGTTCTTATCTGAACGTGCTGTGTCTGCTTTTCAGGCATCTGCTGCTTTGGCTAGAAAGAAAGCCAAAGGGCTACACAAAGAAATAGTGACATTTTGGCACAGGAAGAAATCAGGTACGTTCCTGCAATGAGACTGCTATAAAATACTGCCTGCTAGTGTGTGTGTGTGTGTGTGTGTGTGCGCTGTCAGTCAGATAAAAGTTCCATATATCTGCAGAGTCCCCTGCAGGCCTAAACAGACGGTGCCTCCTTCTTAGGGGGGGATCAGGTCATGCAGGGGTAGAGTTTGTTCCCATTACAATTCTGTCCCCATGTGTTGTACTTTATTTTTACCCCATAGTAGTGACTGGCACTCGCATGGAAGAAAAGTTTTGGAGACTCCTCTTCTTAAGGCTTTGCACTCCCCCCAAATATTCTTGGTAATTGCAGCCTCTTTATTTTCTCAGAGCAGTTCTTGTGCGTGTGTGTGTTAAGTGCCGTTAAGTTGCTTCCGACACATGGTGACCCTATGAATCAGTGCCAATATAAACTTGATACACATAAACCTCCTATCTTTAACAGCCTTGCTCAGGTCTTGCAAATTGAGGGCCGTGGCTTCCTTTATAGAGTCAATCCATCTCTTGTTGGGTCTTCCTCTTTTCCTGCTGCCTTCAACTTTCCCTAGCATGATCATCTTTTCCAGTGACTCTTGTCTTCTCATAATGTGACCATTACGACTGCTTCAATTTAGTCATTTTAGCATCTAGGGTCAGCTCAGGCTGGATTTGATCTATAACCCATTTGTGTTTTTGGGGGGGGGCGGTCCACGGTATCCGTAACACTCTCCAACACCACATTTCAAAGGAATCTACTTTCCACCTATCGGTTTCCTCATTGTCAACCTTAAAGTTGAGTAATTCTCCTGTAGTCATTACTTTTGTCTTCCTGATGTTCAGCTGTAGTCCTGCTTTGGTACTTTCTCTTTTAACTTTCAGCAGTAGTCGCTTCAAGTCTTCCCTATTTTCTGCCAGTAATATAGTATCATCGGCATATCTCAAATTGTTAATGTTCATAGAATCATAGAGTTGGAAGGGACCACCAGAGCCATCAAGTCCAACCCCCTGCACAATGCAGGAAATTCACAACTACCTCCCCACTCCACACCCCTAGTGACCAGAAGATGCCCAAGATGCCCTCCCTCTTATCATCTGCCTAAGGTCACAGAATCAGCATTGCTGACAGATGGCCATCTAACCTCTTCTTAAAAACCTCCAGGGAAGGAATGTTCCTCCCCCCAATTTTCATTCCACCTTCAACTAAATCTAACCCAGCTTTCCTAATGATATGTTCTGCATACAGATTGAAGAGATAGGGAGATAAAATGCATCCTTGTCTAACACCTTTGTCAACTGGAAACCATTCTGTTTCTCCATATTCTGTCCTAACTGTGGCCTCTTGTCCAGAGTACAGGTTACACATCAGAACAATCAGATGTTGTGGCACACCCATTCCCTTTAAAACCAGTCATAGCTTTTCGTGATCCACACAGTCAAAAGCTTTGCTGTAATCTATTAAACACAAGCTGATTTCCTTCTGAAATTCTCTCGTGTGCTCCAGTAACCAATGTAAATTTGCAATATGATCTCTAGTGCCTCTTCCTGTTCTGAATCCAGCTTGAACAGCAGGCGTTTCTCGTTCCATATATGGTAACCTTTTTTGTTGTAAGAGAACAGTTTTTAGCCACGAAGAAATGAGAAGTATACACTATACTCAACTTCAGCATGTGGGAATGTTACATTGCAATCATTTAAGTTTTGGATCCATTTGGCACGGTTAAATTTTCTCTGAATTCAGTAAACAAGCCTAATGGGAGGAAGAGAAGCTATAGTAAGCGTCTGCTATCTCTGTATGCAAAGGTCCTAATAAGAGAGAGTACGCATCCAAGGAGCAGGTGGAAGATGTGAGCGAAGGGAGGCAAAAAACCGACCCTCCGAGTTATCTGCATTCCTCACAGAGCAAGTCCTTAATCCGATCCACAGCTGGTGGGAACCTGTTGAGCAAAAGGTAGGTGTTTGCATCATTGTCTTGGTAAGAGAAATATTTTTGTGTGTGAGGTTTATACAGCAGAATACATCCTGATTGGCTGCACCTTTGAGGGGAGGGTCCAGCTCAGGAGCATCAGGCTAGCTGGGTACCAATGAAGCAGCGTCACAAGGGATGAATGTCAAATCTTAGGCTGAAATTGTAGCTTATTGTATTTACTGTATTTATTTACAGTGTTTTTAAATAGTTCTTATTGTATTTATTGTGGTTTTTAATTGTAAACCGAAAGGTATTTTATTAATGGTTGTTAGCCACTCTGAGCCCTGCTTTGTGGTGGGAGAATGGGATACTTTATTTTTTAAAAATACTGCTAACAGCCAACATATATAGAAGCATATACAAAAAAACAATTTCCAACAGCCCAAACAAATAAAAATACAGTAAAACAAAAGTAATCCTACAACGCTACAAAAATTGCTCCTTGAAACACTTGCTATGAAAAATCTGTTTTTAGACTGTCATAGAGTTATTTTGTAGCAATTTTACCAAACAGATTTTGCTGGATTTTAATAGCGGCGGCACAAAATTTAGCAGTGTCAGCAGAGACCCTAGGATTTTCATCTGTGAGCAGCTTTTTAGCCCACTGCGCATCCAAGCAGTCTGGAAGCTTATTAAGCCAGGGCAGAATAAATTTAGCACAAATCTCCTTATAAAATGGGACAGCGAATAGGAACGTGCTCCAAAGTTTCCACACACACCCATAACCACATGGGCATACTCTCTCTGAGATAGGTATCCTTTTGTATCTTCCCTCCAACACTGCTGAAGGGAGGGCATGTTGCTAACGAGAAAGCCCTTCTAAGGCTGTTAAGCTCCAGAGAGAAAAAGATATGCGATGGTGGGGGAGGGCGGGATATGAATTGAAATAAATGAAAACAACTCTTCTTCTTTGATAGCTCTCCAGCTAAGAAGTCTGGTCTTAAAAAGTCTCTGCAGTTTGAAGCAGACACCTTTGATTCTGGGCCTGAAAGCCACGGCTTAGAGAACTTGGAAGCATCCGCACCGTGTCTTAGTAATCTTATCGGCATGGTAGCGGAGTCTTCTGAGGACAAATACCGCCTCCTGGACCAGAGAGATAAACTCATGCGGCAAGGTAAGAACTGGTAACGCATTCGGAGGAGCGGGAGAGGCCCTGCAGTCGGTCCCACCCACATGATTATGACACACTTTCCCTGTCGCTGTCTGGAATATCACCCTAGAAAAATGTTACCTGCATGGTTCGGTACGCATGCAAAAGGAGCCTTAGTGGCAGTTGGAAAGTGTTAAAATTTGCTTCAGTCGTACCAGCTGATTCTCCCATGCACATCCTATAAAATTCGTGTTATGCTCCAGCTGTTTTATGAGTAGTGTTATTTTTCCCAAGTCATGTTGTAAACTCCCCCAGCTGTCTAAACGCTGATCTCTTTTTTTAGCTCGACTAAAACGAACCGATCTCGGCCAGACCTTTATCGGCACGTGCCCAGACATGTGCCCGGAGAAAGAACGATACATGAGGGAGACGAGGAACCAGCTCAGCATCTTTGAGGTGATTCCAGGAACAGACAAGGTACTGAGGGGCTTGTTTCCTTGTGCTGCACTTTGTTGAGATGCGCCTGTGATGTTCAATTAACATGATTTGGTGGTGGTCGGAAACCGGTGGGGGAAAGTTCCAGAATATAAAAAACAAGATTATATCTTTTAAAAAAGAAATAAACATTGTGTGCTTTGTTTTTATACATTTATTTTTCATAATATTCATTGCGCGTTTGGATGAAAAATCTGTGTGGGTTACCCAACAAGCTGTGTTTTGGAGGAATGTCTTGATAATGGTTTTCTTGGGCTTCCAATCGTGTCTGTAGCCCCTTCGTCGTAAATCACATGAATACATGAAGCTGTCTTATACAGAATCAGACCCTCAGTCCATCAAAGTCAGTATTGTCTACTCAGACTGGCAGCGGCTCTCCAGGGTCTCAGGCAGGGGTCTTTCACATCACCTACCTGCCTGGTCCCTTTAACTGGAGATGCCAGAGATTGAACCCGGGACCTTCTACATGCCAAGCAGATGCTCTACCACTGAGCCACAGCCCCTCACTCTAACCAGGTGTAGACTTCCTTCACGGAGACAGCTAAGTGGAAGCCATTGCTCATATGGGTCCCCATCCCTGTGTGGAATGCAAAAGGCCAGCGCAGCTTATATCTCTGGATCTGCTAGCGTTAGAAGCACTGAAAATGTGCCTTGTGGAATTAGACGTGCTGTCTGGAACGGCTTCCAATAAATGCCCCTCAGAGTCCTCTCCTTTAGCATCTTGGCCCCAACATATTTGTGAGCTTCTTGGGAAGCTGTTCCTCCTGTTCTTACTTTTGTTGTTATTGGAAAACGAACAACCCCCATGTGCAGGGTGTAGCGGCTCCTTCCTTGAGAAGCAGCAGAGAAGCGTTTCCAAAAACGTCTTTCGTATGTGGAGGAATCGGTGAGGTCTTCAGAGTCTTGCTGTGCCTCAGGCTCCTTGTGCAGTTTAAGGTTGACAGCTCAGCCTTCAGTTCTCTGCCAATATAAACTTGATACACATAAACTGTGGAACTCCCTTCCCCAGGATGTGATGATGGCTGCCAACTTGGAAGTCTTTAAGGAGGGGACATGCTCATGGAGGATAGGGCTATCCATGGCTACTAGTCAAAATGGATACTAGTCATGATGCATACCTATTCTCTCTAGTATCAGAGGAGCTGAATGTATTTTGTACTGAGGAATTTTTTCTTTTTCATCTTTGAGGTGGACCATGCAGCCGCGATAAAGGAGTACAGCAGGTCGTCAGCAGACCAGGAAGAGCCTTTGCCACACGAGCTGAGGCCTTTGGAAGTATTGAGTATGACCATGAACTACTTAGTCACTCAGATCATGGACAAAGGAGAAGGGAACTTCCGGGAGTGGTACGATTTCGTGTGGAATAGGACTCGTGGGATAAGGAAGGTAACTATTTTGGCTGGGGGCCCTTGCATTGGACGGGCGGAATGCTAGAAAATGGCAGCTGTCTGGTTACATCTAGCAATCTAGCACTGGAGTGTGGAATGGTTGCTGTTTCATATTTCAAGGGCGGGGGTGAATATTCAGGATTAAATACATAATCTTGATTATATGTAATCTTGAATATATTCAAGATTCAATTCTGCAAAAAAAAAAAAAAAAGCGATGTGTATTTAAAGCGTTTGATCAGGTATAAAAATTAGCCACAACAATGCAGCTGTGTTATCAAGGACCGCTGCTCCTACTTTCTCTACCCACCTCTCCGATAATGACTCCTAGCTCTGCCCCTGTTCTTGCTTGCATCCCCAACCTTGCAAATTTCCCAAAATTCCTCATGTATATTCCTAGTCTCCTACACAGCTTCTCCTACTACTTCATTCCTGTATTGTGTTTCATGATTATTTTGTACCCTTGAACTATCATGCCCTTTTATTCTACTTGTGTCATTTATTTGCTTCGAATGCTGATACCTCCTTCATCTCCCCCATCTATGCATGGATGTCCTTTGCGCAGCTTCTTCCTCTTAGAGAGCTGTTATTTGAGGTGGACTGTAGGGACCTTCCCCTCCGTCGTATGTTCTTGGGATGGGGAGCTTTTTAGGGTGTGCTGTTGTTTTGAGTGGACTAGTGCGGTATAGTGGGGCCAGCATGGTGTAGTGGTTAAGAGGGGTGGGCTCTAATCTGGAGAACTGGGTTTGATCCCCCACTCCTCCACATGAAGCCTGCTGAGTGACCTTGGGCCAGTCACAGCTCTCTCGGAACTCTCTCAGCCCCACCTACCTCACAAGGTGTCTGTTGTGGAGGGGGGTGGGAGGGAAGGAGATTGTAAGCCAGTTTGAGACTCCTTTCGGTAGAGAAAAGTGGAGTATAAAAACCAGCTCTTCTTGTTTTTACTAGTAGCAATGCTTAAGATAAAAATGCCGTGGCCTCAAGAATTGCAGAATTGTGGAAAGCTTTAATGGGTGCAGTGAAGAACATGCCGGCAGAGTCAAACACTGCTTTTCGGTATTCTTAAGCTTTACATTTGTCTTGGCCAGGATATAACCCAGCAGCATCTCTGCAATCCTCTGACGGTTTCCTTAATCGAGAAATGCACTCGTTTCCATATCCACTGTTCCCACCACCTGTGTGAAGAGCCAATGTCCTCTTTTGATGCTAAAATCAACAATGAGAACATGACCAAGTGCCTCCAGAGCCTGAAGGAGATGTATCAGGACCTTGCCAACAAGGAGGTTTACTGTAAGAATGAAGCAGAGTTCAGGGGATACAACGTCCTCCTGAACCTCAACAAAGGAGATATTCTGAGGTAAATCTTGATATGGTTACAGTATTAACTTGGCCTCTTTCACTGGCAGTATTTTATTGTTTGAAGCTACATGGATTCACTCAATCAGAGAATATTGACTCTATGACTTATCATAGAATAACTGTGCAAAAGCTCAAGTCATCTAATTCCCTGCCTAGGTAGGTAAAGTAAATTAGTGCCCTGACCTGGATGGCCTAGGCTTGCTTGATCTCATCAGATCTCGGAAGCTAAGCAGGGTCAGCCCTGGTTAGTACTTGGTTGGGAGACCACCGAGGAAGTCCAGGGTTACTTCGCAGAGGCAGGCGATGGCAAACTGCCTTTGTTCATCCCTTGCCTTGAAGACCCTACTGTGTTGCCATAGGTCAGCTGCGACTTGACGGCACTTCCTATCAAAGCCGAGTTGGTGATAAATCATGGACTTACCATAAATTAAAGTCAACGGTTTAGCTGTATTTTTATCCCTTTCCCCTTAGTGTTAAGAGTTCTGTGAATAAACTGTGAATAAACTGTGAATATTCACTCTTCTTGAAACAACCAGGGATCTGATGTGTTGAGCAAAGACATGCCCTTTCCCAAGTAAAAGAAACAGAATGTCCTTTGTATAAATTAAAGACGTAAACCTTTAGAGCAGAGGTTCCCAAACTGTGCTCCATGGAGCACTTGGTGCTCCGCGAAACATCTCCTAGTGCTCCATGAAGAGATTGGAAAGAAAAATACTACTGTCATTCGGTTTAGTATCTAGGGGTGCTAGGTGAAAATTAGTGCTTCATGACTCAAAAGGTTCGGGAACCTCTGCTTTAGGGCATTAATTGGTCTTACTCTAATATGTAAATTGTTGAAATAGATGAATACTTCAGCTACGCTGAGCAGTTTTTAAATTTCAACTGCATGATGGTATAAGACATTGTGTCATGTTTCTTAGGCATTCCCTGCTATCTGTTATTTGTACGAACGTGCCCCATGGGTAGCATCCACTATTAGCACTCAAGAAAACGCTTGTCCTTTTTTTCAACAGAGAAGTCCAACAGTTTCGTCCAGAAGTGCGGAACTCCAGCGAAGTCAGATTTGCGGTTCAAGCCTTTACTGCTTTAAACAGTAATAATTTTGTGAGGTTTTTCAAACTTGTACAAGCAGCTTCTTACTTGAACGCGTGCTTACTCCATTGCTATTTCAGTCAGGTAAGAAATGGTATATATTTAGGTGATGGGCGGGTCTGTAATCTAGAGTTCTTATGTCCCTTGGATACTTTTAAATTAACCTCGCAACTTGAAAAAAAAGTAACAACAGTCCCAATTACTGGAGGGAATAAGCATGGCAAAGGTGGAAAGATGAGGTTCACCGAGGGTTTGAAAGTGTCCTGTAGTTCAGCGTTCCTGGAGATTTAAGAAGTATTACTGATCATCTAAGAGCCCTGTGGTGCAGAGTGGTAAGCTGCAGTACTGCAGTCAAAAGCTCTGCTCACGACCTGAGTTCGATCCTGACAGAAGTTGGGTTCAGGTAGTCGGCTCAAAGTTGACTCAGTCTTCCATCCTTCCGAGGTCGGTAAAATGAGTACCCAGCTTGCTGGGGGTAAAGGAAAGACGACTGGGGAAGGCACTGGCAAACCAACCCATCAAACAAAGTCTGCCTAGGAAACGTCAGGATGTGACGTCACCCAATGGGTCAGGAATGACCCGGTGCTTGCACAGGGGACCTTTACCTTTTTACTTACTGAACATCTGCTGGAATTTGGGGATTGAGTTGAATAATGTAGTAATATGTGAAAGTCAGAAGTGAAATGATGGATGTTTCACTGTCATTCCTCTGAGAAGCCAAAAGATTGTCCGAAACAATGTATCACGCACGTCTAACAAAAAAGATTGGCAGGAGCTTTTAAAACACATTTTTTCCAGATTCGTAAAGATGCTCTGAAGGCTCTCAATATCGCTTACACCGTGAACACTCAGAGGTCAACCATCTTTCCGCTGCACAACATCGTCCGCATGTTATTGTTCAGGGACTCCGAAATCACGAGTGATTTCATCAGTTACTATGGCTTGAGCGTGTCTGATGGGTAAGTGCTGGTTCTTGTGCCCTTGCTCAAAGTGGTAGTGTGTTCGAGAGGATTGTAACAAGAATGTAAAAATTTTTCAGAATGAGGAATGAGATTAATGGAAAAGTGACATCTTCGTTCAGACTGGTAGATCCCCTTCAGTTGTTTATCTCGCTCCCCAAGTTGAAACTACCTCTTTGAGCATAGTTAAATTGTGGAACTCCCTGCCCCAGGATGTGGTGATGGCTGCCAGCTTGGAAGGCTTGAAGAGGGGAGTGGACATGTTCATGAAGAAGAGGGTCATCCACGGCTACTTTTCAAAATGGACGCTAGTCATGATGCATACATATTATCTCCATGATCAGAGGAGCATGCCTGTTACATTAGGTGCTGTTGAACACAGGCAGGACGATGTTGCTGCAGTTGTTTTGCTTGTGGGCTTCCTAGAGGCACCTGGTTGGCCACTGTGTGAACAGACTTGGTCTGATCCAGCATGGCTTTTCTTATGTTCTTAAACCATGATATCTTAACATGAAAAAATGTGGTTTGAGGCAGCTCCCTTGAAGTGATCGAAATGGTCAGTGGTTGTGGTCTCAGGGCTTTGTGGTCTCAGATTCTGTTAATCGTGAGAGGTTGGTATGGGTGAACACGTGCAAGCTAAGTGGAGCTGAGCCATGGTGGTGGTGGTAGGGCTTAGGAGCTGCTTGGCACGGGCCATAGCTTGAAGCGCTCCTGGTTCTGCTAGTGGGTTCGGGAGTAGTCTAATATATAGGGATGCCTTGATGTGTGCTCAGAAGTTGCACTAGGCGCAAAGAACAGTGGTCATCTAAGCCTGTCTCTGGGGCCGAGTCACAGTGTGGCTTGAGTTAAAGCATTCCAGACCTATTTGTACATCCTCAGTTTTTAGTCTTAAAAAGCTTGAAATAACTTGGGCTTTACATAGCCAGAGGATTGTTGCTTTTCGATTTAAAAAAAAATTAATTTTGCAAGAACATGATACAGTAAAGATAGTACAATATAGGATAAGCACGCATTTATACAACCTGGATCTTAGTGAGTTGGGAAGACTATAAATAAATATCTCCTCTGAACTCAGTGAGACAAGCAGCCTATAAATCCATTCCTAGAATTCCATGAGTTCCCTGCCTTAGTTCTATATTCAATTTGCCTTAATATTTTCAGTACAGTACATTATCAGAAGCCTCTTATATTGCAGTAAGCAGTGGTGGACTGGCCAGGGTGTCAGCTTGCGCGATGGCAAGTGGGCCCCCTTAAACATTAGACAATATATTAAAAATGTTAATGACCTTTTAGTAGCTTGAAAATATAATAGAAGTTCCAATGCTATTACTGTACACAACTAAAATTTTAATTGTACCTTTTTTCCACTTATGCATTTTTTGAAAATTTTATCTATTTCTTATAAAAATTAAATGATAGCCTTATGGTTGTGGGTGGGCCCCCCTTTGTCTCCTGGCAACCAATGTTTTTAGACCCAGTCTGCCACTGGCAATAAGTTGATAGTTGATAAAGTTTATTGTTTGTGGCCAAAGGCCGTCATAATCTACCATACAAAACATTTAAAAGCAATACGTTCACTTTATGTTAACTTTCACCCACAAGCTGAAAAGGTGAAGTGGGAGGGAGAGAGAGACTAGGGGCTCTTAAAAATACTTCTCGTACATAATACAATAGGTATGTCTTCATAAACACGTGGAAGTCTTTTGTTAAAACTATTGGTTCATCGGTACATGCTTTTTGTTTTGCCTTTACAGTTTTGTGGAGCTGAACCGTTCAGCCTTTTTGGAACCAGAAAGCTTGCCCAAGCCGAAGAAGTCGCCGTTCATCAGCCAGAAGCTCGCTGGGCTGGTTGGGGAAATTGTCTGCGGGGGACCTCTGCCAGCCGCAGCTTGTCATGTACCTGTGTGCAGCTTCAATGGGCAAAATAAATACACCGGGGGGAGTGCTGCAGTGGACTCAGCCAGCGGCGGTCAGAAAGCCAACGCTGATGTCTCAGGTTAGATGGAACGTTCAAATGAAATACTTTTATTGAGTTGACTCAAAGTCGTAGCAGACAACAAATGGACTCATAAAATCACAGCACAAACAGAAACAGATACAAACAGTTACATTTCCAGTTAAGGGATGGAATGTTCACTCCCAAAGTCCAGAGGTGGGATGAGGAAGAAGAGGAAGAGTTGGTTTTTATATGCCGACTTTCTCTACCGCTTAAGGGAGACTCAAATCGGCTGTGAGGTAGGTGGGGCTGAGAGAGCTCTAACAGAGCTGTGACTTATCCAAGGTCATCCAGCTGGTAGGAGTGGGGAAACAAATTTAGTTCACCAGATTAGCCTCCGCCGCTCATGTGGTTCTCCAGATCAGAGTCCACCGTTCTTAACCACTACACCACACTGGCTTCCAGGCCTGGTGCAAAAATCCATGGAGGGGATACCCACATCCCTCAGAACACGTGCATATATAACAACCCTTGCTAACATGAAAAGTAGTCATGAAATGCCTAGTGCATCCGTTCAGGGTAACTGGTTGGCCATTGTGTGAAAAAGGGTGCTGGACTTGATGGACCACAGGTCTGATCCAGCAGGGCTTTCCTTATGTTGTTACAGTGTCATCCTAAGCAGATTTGCCCCCTTTTAAGATCATTGTTTTCGGTGAACTTAAAAGGATGTAACTCTGCTTAGGACTGAATTGTTAATGAACAAAAAGCTTATTTCCCTGAGAAACCTTTACAGAGTGGCTTTATTTGTTTATTAAAGCGTTAGTCGTAAGAGAAATAGGTAGCAATTTGTAGAGAGTTTGAAGCATTGTTCCAAATGCTTCATGCACATTATCTTGTATGCTTCACATACATTATCAGATTCTGGAAGCTGCTAAAAGAATTGAGTCTTCTTTGTGGTGGTCTTGATCCAACCCAAAATATACCAAAATTGAGGGCATATTTTACTTTTTAACTGTTTCTGATGGAGGCACAGTCTGATAGTTAATCCTTCTTATCAAACCAATAATGCATCAAATCTGTGGCAACAACAGCTGCAGAGATTAAAATACATCCTGTGCTGCCTTGTCTCTCTATTATTGATAATAGGTCTTTCCTGTTTTACAGTGCTCAAAACAATTTGCATTTAGTAAACCATTAAAAGCCATAGAAATGAATTGATAGAATGATAAATGCCATAACTAAGCATTAAAAGTGGATTCTTTGTATACCTGATATATTAAGCCTGAAAATCTAAAGCCGGTTGTTCAGTGTGAATCGCAGCATTCTGGGTCTTGATGGAAGCTATCTCATGCAGTCAGGCCATTGGTTCTTTTAGCTCAATGTTATTTTCTCTGTGGCCCTAACAGCTCTCCATAGCCTCAGTGTTTTTCTGCCTGGGTAACTGAGATTCTTTTTCTGAAGACCACTGGAAAGCAAGGACTTGGTCCCGGGGCTTCGCAGTCACAACGCCTGGGCATTCCCCCCTGAGCTTATTGAATTGCAAAGGCTCTCAGCTCTGCCCAGGCTTGGAGAGGAAAGTGGGTGTAAGTTGGCGCAATATTCTTTATCTTTCCAAGCAGCTGAATGTGTTTTCTCTCTTACCTACAGAAGCAAGAGCAGAAAGGGGTGATACAGAAGCACGTCAGTTTCATCCTCCGCTGTCGGTTTTACCCCTCCAGCCAGCCCCCATGCCTTCTGTTGCAGTGTCCACCTTTCAGCCTCTTCCGCAGCCGTTGCTGCCGCCGCCTCCAAAACCTCAGCCTGCTTATTGTGATACGGTGAGGAACTTCAGGAAAATGTCTGCTGTTGTTCCCTTCTGCACTAATGAATTCAAAACATCGTTATGCCATTTTCCCACCCAGTCAGGGTTCCCAAGGTGGCATTCTGCCTGAGCCGACTTATTTGATACGACTTGAAGGACTGTATTAATATTGTGTTTCTAAGCGCCAGGGCAAAGGGAGTGAAAAGCTTAAGCGCCGGCTGGTCATTCTCCACGCTTTCTTTTTGTTCCCAGGACATTGCGGAAGTAGTCGAAGAGCTTGTGCGTGATGTGCTGGAGGCAGAATGCAGGGAAATCGGCAGTGCGGGAGCAACTTATGTGCATTCTGCAATACGGTAAAGTTGCGACTGCATTCCGCGATATGGTAAAGTTACAATTGCTGCACCCAGAGTGACAGCATCTGAGGCACATCATGATCTATTGGCTTGTTTACCTTTGCAGAAGTAGTCGAAATTCAGCCGTATGCCAATTTCAGTGGTCATGGAAAACTGTCTGGGCAACTTCCCCCCCCCTTTCGCTCATGTTCTCACTCCTGTTAACTTTAGGGTGTGTGTTCTACTCTCTTGCTTTTGTGGTTAAACTTCAGCATTGCTCATACACTTGTGAATGCCCTTTCTTTGGCTTGCAGTAGTAAAGTAATCCTCTGGGGTTTGTCTCCAAGAGCCATTTTCAGTAACAAGAAAAAGCTGGTTGGTATCGTAAGATGATTAAGGGATATCAAATATATTGCATTAGTCTCTCGGGGCAAACAAAAGCTTCCTTATACCAAGTCAGACCATTGGTCCGTCAAGGTCAGGAATGTCTTCTCTGATAGGCAGCAGCTCTCCAGGGTGTTTGGTACAGGCCTTTCACCTCACTTAGTCCCTGTACTAGGATGGTTCCACCTTTCCTCCAACTTAATTAAGTTGGAGGGATGGATCCTTAGGCTGGAGGAAGGCTTCAAACGTCACTGGAGCTGTGAAGATGGGGGTAGGATCCACCCCACTGTTTTTGGCTGGTCAAACAGACCATATCAATAAATACATACATACACCCCACTGTTTTAATCGCATTTGTAAAAAAGATGGAACTGTACATCTACTTCAGTGCCAAGTAAAAGCCAAACAGTAGGCTTGGTCAGAGAATCATTCACATTTATGGAAACCTTGCCTGACTTCTGGAATAACTCAAATACTTGATCAGTATTTGTCTGGTCAGTAGACCAGCTCTTGATGAATCCAAAGCATAAGTAACTTGAGTAAAGGAGTGACTCATAAAGAACCTCTGGGATGGAGGATGGGAGAAGGGTCAACACCACTAGGGATTGTGCGCTGTAGGCATTCAAGTAAGACTTCATGGCGATTTCCTTTCTCCATACAGGATCTCTGATGCTACCGCGGAGGAAGTCATGACAGAAGTGACGCTGGAAACGCTGAGGCAAATTTCTTCTAATACTTTAAACGCAGAAAGAGAGAGATTTGAAGAGGAAAAACGGCGGGCTGAAGAAGAGAGGTAAACTTTCTTCTTCAGCATTTGTACAAGAGACGCAAGATCGTTTGAACTCAACTCAAACATTTAAAGGACTGGCGTTTGTTACGGCTAGCTGACTGAACTGTGGAAGGAATACAACCCCTCTGTACTGGGAAGTGGCAGATGTCACACGACTTATAAAAAGGGGTCCAGAGAATTATAGGCCCATTAGCCTAATATTTGTTCTGAGTTAATTAGTAGAAACTGTTATTGAAGAGGGAATTATTAAGCACATCGAGGAACAAAGCTTGCTGAGGGAAAATCTGCATAGGTTCTGCAAAATGGAAGTCCTGCCTCACTAGCCTTTTGGGAAAGTTGACAAACATGTAGATGGGGTATAATGCCATAAAGTCCCCCTTCCAAAGTGGCCATTTTCTGCAGGGGAACTGATCTGTCACCTGGAGATCAATTGTAATACCAGGAGCTCTCCAGCCACCACCTGGAGGTTGGCACCCTACCTCCAGGGCAACTGGTTGGCCATGGTGTGAAAACAGGCTGTTGGACTGGTTGGACCATGGGTTTCATCCAGTGGGGCTTTTGTATTCTTAAGTCTGCCTTTCCATGTAGAAGCCCATTTTTAAAAATGACCTTTTCCTCCCATATTTTTGACGTTCTCTATTTTAACTGTTTGCTTGAGCCAGTTCCTCTTCATTTTTGTATTTTCAACATAGTTAAACTAGAACAATATGAAATATAATGAATGAAATATAAATGAAATGTAGTTGATATGACCAATGTCCCAAGAAATGTTTCCGTTCTGATACGTTACCCTTATATAGTTTTAGTTTTTGGTGTTAAATTGTTGGTTTACTCAGGACTGGAATTATAAGAACTGTTTTACTTGTTGCATCTGTCTGCACACAGTGTGTTTTTTCCCTCTACATCTTAGACGGAAGCGAGAAAGAGAGCAGACCATAACCATGTTGAGCCAGTCTTTGGGTGCAGAATTCACAGAAGAAGTAGTAAGGGAAATTGTGGGAGAGATTTCAGCTAAGGAGTTAAAGTAAGTGGGAAAAAATTAGCAATTACCAAGTACATGTATATTTATTTTATGTATTTATTAGAACATTTATATCCTACCTTTCCTTGTAGTTCAAGGTGTGTGTGCTATACGGTGTGCATATTTTGTATTACTGATGCAAAGTAGAGCGGGTCCAGAGGAGGGCGACCAGAATGGTCAAAGGTCTGGAATCCATGCCCTATGAGGAGAGACTTAGGGAGTTGGGTTTGTTTAGTTTGGAGAAGAGAAGGTTGAGGGGAGACATGATAGCCAGGTTCAAATATTTGAAGGGATGTCATGTTGCTGAGGGAACTAGCTTGTTCTCTGTTGCTCCCGAGACTAGGACACGGAGTAATGGATTTAAACTAATAGAAAAGCAATTCCACCTAAACATTAGGAAGAACTTTTCTGACGGTGAGGGCTGTTCGACGGTGGAATGTGCTGCCTCGGAGGGTGGTGGAGTCCCCATCTTTGGAGGTCTTTAAGCAGAGGCTAGATGGCAATCTGTCGGGAGTGCTTTGATTGTGGGATCCTGCATGGTAGGGGGAGGGCTGGGGTCACTGGGGATATGGGGGGAGGTAGTTGTTAATTTCCTGCATTGTGCAGGGGGTTGGACTAGATGACCCTGGTGGTCCCTTCCAACTGTATGTTTCTATGAGTCTAAAAACAGTCTTGTTCTTTTTGGTCAGTTATGAAACAAACAAGCTTAATTAAAATATTGTGCTATAAATAATTTCCATTCCAATCACAATACTACAAAACCAATCCAGTTGCTCTTTGGATCCCCACACCAGGATCTCCTTGAAAGAAGGTGGGCATCATACCCATTCCGTAGTTACTGTTCTCTGAAGCCAGACTTCTGAACCAGGAAGGTATGGGTGGTCAAGGAAGTAAATTGTGCAAACTCATTCATGTCTTTATAGACGTTACTCAAGAGAAATTTCCACACCCCTTAATTAATAGTTCCACACCCCTTAATTAATAGTCTGGATTAGTGTCCAACAACACAGCATTTTCTCTTCAAATAAAGCCATGCAAACTGAATTAGATCTTTTAGCCAACCACCCATAATAACTAATGCACATGAGAAAATATCCAATCTGGGCACTGAACCATTGTAGAAAATCTGGCTGGTCATATAATGATGTCTCTCTTGCTAGCCATTTTTTTGGTATCTCACCAGTATTTTCGTTGTTGGGGAAAAAACCCTGGTGCTTTTCTTTGTGAAGACAGCCAGGGTTCCTGTTTAATCAGGGCTTGTAGTGTTGATCAGGTTAAAGATTTCATGTTCCTAGAAATGTTTAGCCTTTACAGACTTTGCATCTTTCCCCTTTTGAAGAAGTAGAAAGTAGTTCTTGGACTCGCAAAGAAGACCAGGAACACTTAACTATGTCATAGAAATCTCGAAATGTTCCGTTCTCATTTTTCTTCGTAAATATTTTTAGTGTTCACTCTGTCTCGAATACTCTTCAGTTAGCTGTGTCCGTTTTCTAAGGATTTTTTTTTTAAATTCTGTCCCAGGTGTGCTGTGGAGAAAGACCAAAGAGAGCGGGTTGCTCGTTGCTCAAAGGAAGTGTGTTCTGAAATAGTGGGTGTGTTTCTGGAAGATGAGATTTTCCACTGTGCCAAGGAAACCCTGCAGGAACTCCAGTGCTTCTGCAAATACTTACAGCGGTATGTTGAATGAAGCCATTCCAGCAGAACGGCCTGAGATTTGCCCTTGCAAAAGTGTGTGTTGCATGCGCGGCCCATTAATAGCCTTCTCTTCCTCGGAGCAGCTCAGAGTAACTTACCAGGAGCCCTCTCATTTTGAGAGCCAGCGTGGTGTAGTGGTTAAGAGCGGGGGACTCTGATCTGGAGAACCGGGATTGGTTCCCCACTCTTCCACATGAGTGGCGGACTCTAATCTGGGGGATTTGGTTTGATTTCATACTCCTCCACATGAAGCCTGCTGGGTGACCTTGTGCCTGTCGCAGTCCTCTCAGAACTCTCTCAGCCCCACCTACCTCACAAGCTGTCTGTTGTGGGGAGGATAAGGGAAGGCGATTGTAAGCCTCTTTGAGACTCCTTAAAGAAAAAGCAGGGTATAAAAACCAACTCTTCTTCTTTTGAGCAAATTGCTAAAGAAGCCCAGAGCTTTAGTCAAGAAGTGAAATCACCACCATCTTCATCTTTCACTGGAACGAGAAAGCAAGGTAGATCCTAGTCATCTGGTCACAACAGGGGGAGAAAGGGCAAGCTCCTTCTCCTCGCCTCAGTCTTCCATGGCCTTTTGTCCTTGAGACCCCACTCCACCCCCAGAGCCAGCTTTGTGAAGGAAGGGGACAGTGGGGAAAGGTTCATTTCCGCCAGTGCTTTCTACCGGCACTTTGTAGGCTCCGACCCCCTAAATGGAAATAATAATGTTCTGAGAATGCCAAAGCTGTTGCTGCAGTTGTAAAGAAATGGTTTAGTAATAGAACTTTGGAAAATAATGAAACTGAGCAATAACTTGAAATGTTTGTCTTCTCCCCCACCCCTTTCTTATAAAGATGGAGGGAAGCCGTTGCAGCCCGAAAGAGGCTGAAGCGTCAGATGAGAGCGTTCCCGGCCGCTCCGTGCTGTGTGGACCCCAAAAACCAACTGAAGGCTCTGTTGCCCAGCGCAGAGTGCCCTATCTCCAGAGAGAACCTGGCGAAAGGGATGGTAGACCTGGGGCACGCGGGAAGGCTTGGCACCTCCTGTTGTAGGTAAGTTCCTGCTTCATGCTGTAGAGCCTCGGCGGGAATCTGAAGATATGTACATCTGAAGGCACCATGAACCTGTCATGTCCCCTTTGCCATGGGAGAGAGATTGCCCCTCCTCCTCCTATGCATATGCATGTTACAGGGGTCCAGAGGGCAAGATTCTGCTCCCAAAAGCGTGTTTCTGTAATACGTAACGGGGCTCGCTGTTACAGTCCTTTTCAAAAGCAGGTGTTGTCCTTTGGAGAGCCCATGTGTACGGTTTCCTAGCTTACTAGCATTGGGGTCGGTACATATGCATGTGTACACAGCTTTCCCTGCAAGTATGAAATCGGGTTAAAAGGCCAAAGTAGCCCACGGCTTTGTGTTTGGCTTAGGGACTCATCTTTCCTTCCTTGCAAGTTTGACGAATAAGAGGATACCAGTTGGTAACTGCACGTGGTGGGGTGCTCATAAGAACATAAGAAAAGCCATGCTGGATCAGACCAAGGTCCATCAAGTCCAGCAGTCTGTTCACACAGTGTTCAAGCCGGTGCCTCTAGGAAGCCCACAAACAAGACAACTGCAGCAGCATTATCCTGCCTGTGTTTCATAGCACTTAATATAACAGGCATGCTCCTCTGATCCTGGAGAGAATAGGTCTGCATCATGACTAGTATCCATTTTGACTAGCAGCCATGAATAGCCCTCTCCTCCATAAACATGTCCACTCACCTCTTAAAGCCTTCCAGGTTGGCAGCCATCACCACATCCTGGGGCAGGGAGTTCCACATTTTAACAATGTGTTGTGTGCTCAATGCTTGCTGTTTCCTAAATGCCCTTTGTTTGCTCTGTTTACTTTTAGGCTAGCGCGGCTGCGACAGAAGACGATCCACCAAATGAAAGTGCAGTATTTTTATCAGCAGTTATTAGGGTATGGCAGCTTCCCAGCATTCCTTGCAGTAAACAAACTTGGTAGAACTCTGCCAGTTAGTGGGGCAAGGAAAAGGGACCACCTATGGATAAATGGTATGTGTGTGTGTGTCTACATGTGCAGGAGACTTTTGAGGTATGCTGAAAAACATTCCTTGTAAATCTAATTTAATTTTTTTTTAAAGCGTCAGTTGTGCTTTTTTTTTTTTTAAAGAGAGGCATGGAATGTTGAGCATTGGCTAAATAGAAGAAGATAAGGGAGAGAGTGGCCTGATTGAAACCTATACAGTCTTGGAAAGGAAAAGAAAATTGGGTTCCCCCCAGCCAGGATACTATAACCTCCTTAAGGCTCTGACTGCTTTTATGTAAAGAGTCCCAGTAGGCAGACTTAATTTGAATCAGAGGGAAAATAGAGTCCTAATTAATTGGACTCTTCCACCCCTGCCCTGAGATCCTTTAAGCTGCAGAGCCCTAACACAGTGCTTTGAAAGTAGGGATGTTTGTATGTTTGGGAGAAAAACAGACCAGTTCCTTCTCTCCTCCCCCACCCCCAGCAGCCCCAAGAGAGCCAGCGTGGTGTAGTGGTTAAGAGCAATAGACTCTTAATCTGGAGAACCAGGTTTGATTCCCCACTTCTCCCCACAAAGCCAGCTGGGTGATCTTGGGCTAGTCACAGCTCTCTCCGAACTCTCTCAGCCCCACCTACCTCGCAAGGTGTCTGTTGTGGGGAGAGGAAGGGAAGGCGATTGTTAGCCACTTTCAGAGCCCTTCAGGTAGTGAAAAGTGGGGCATAAAAACCAACTCTTCTTTTCCCATTCAGCACAGGAAGGGAGGAGGATATGCTTCCAGGGTTGTTTTAAAGTCTCTGAACTGCAAACCAGCATGCTTCAGTTGCACTAGAAATATCAGTGTGCGTGCTTGTGCAGAAGTTTACGGGGATTTCAAAATGGGAAACTTGGATTTACATCAGTGACTTTTCTTAACTTAGGAGGGGTTAATTTTAACAATGTCACTTAACTGTATTTTGATTGAATCCAAGTGATGCCGTTTGGACTCCGCTGGATCTGCCATCCTTGGTGGCTGAAAATATTCCAGAGCAGCAAGAAAAAGTCTTTTGGAAGGTACTTTTGGTGCTGCCGGCCTGTGAGGAACTCCCGGTGGAAGATCCCAGCAGGTATGAATCATATTCAAATGCCTTAATTTTGTTGGTAGCTTTACACTGCTAGAGCCTTGCAAGACTCTCCTTGGGGTTCAGCTTACTACCTCTCCCTCCTCTGCTGAAGCTGCCTATAATTCCTTGCCTCTGAACCCGCTGCCTACACTGTTCCTTTTCCCTTGCCCCCCGAGTTGCTGGGCTCTGTTTCATCTGCTTCTTGAATAGAGAGGTATAATGTTTACTTCTATTTCTAAATATTGTGCTAAGAGCCAGTTAACTAATATTTATAAGAACTGCGGTCACAGAAGGGTTTTGCTCTGACAGAGCTGCCCATGCCGCAAGAAAGCAACAAGCTGAATAAACTGAGGAGAGAAGAGGGCTGGAAAAGAAGGATGAAAGCAGACAGGAAGGCAAACCTCAGAAAGGGAGTATGAAACTGTCTAAAAGCCAAGTGAATTCTATGGAGAATTACTCTTCCTGGGTGCAGCACATAGTAGATCGCTTGTGTAGCAACATGACCCATATGCAAACCCACAGCAAGAGGACTTGGCCCTAGGACGAATAATCTTTATAGCTATCTTTGCGGGCAGATGTCTTTCATTGGGAAAGACATTAGATGTTTCAAGCCGCTGTTATCGGAGCACACTCTGTGCTGAGCGATGTCGTTTGATCGAATCTCATTTTAGTTTCAGTCCTCCCTCTCCAACATAATAAACACGGCTAGGGCCTACCCCAATGTATCCTCCCATAGCTTTATCATGTAGCATTGTCTTGGACAGGATATCAGAAAGGATGATAATGCGGGATTTAGGTGGGATTTAGTTTAGTTCTGCAAGGTCTGTAAGACAGAGATGTGTCGCCAGGCATATATATAGTTGAGATAGCAACGGTTAAGTAGATCAGCTGGCCTCCCTTTATTCTCCCTTTCCCTCCCTCTTTTTTCTTCCCTACTCCTTCCTTTTTTCTGTCTCTTTTTTCCCTTTTCCTATTTTTCCCTTCTCTTTTTGTTCCTTTTCTTCTTTTCCCCCTGGTTCTTTTTCCTCTTGTCTTCTCCTTGGAGGACCTATGAATCCCTGGGTAATTGTCGGTCACCTGCCTACCACCATTATGAATCAACTCACCACCAAGAGACCTTATTATATATCGTAGGTATGTAATTAGAATGCCATCCATCAAGTGAAATTTGGATTTATGATTTTAAATTGTATGTTTTTTTTAACGTATGTGTTATATATTTTATATTGTAATGTATTATTTTTGGAAGCTGCCCTGAGCCTGGCTTGGCTGGGAAAGGGCAGGGCATAAATAAAATAAAAAAATTTAAAAAATGGTTCCAGGCAGGTAGTCATGTTAGTCTCTGATAGTAAAATAAAGTAGGAACCCAGCAGACAAATAAAGACAAATAAAATTTATTCCAGCTGAAGCTTTCTCAAGTCACTGCTCGCTGGGACAGACGTTTCTGAAGGAGTGCGCTCTGATCCAGAAAAGCCTGTGCTGGAATCAATTTTGTCTGCCTTCAAGCCAAAACATCAGACTCCTGTTTTGTTTTATTCTTCAGGGATAATCCCTTAGATTAAAAATGTTTGACACATTGAACTGAGGCTGCGGCTTACCTGTTAAATTTGCGATGTTATGCTGGAAGGTGTTTTTGTGTTTGTGCATTCACAGAATTCTAGCAGGTTGGTTGAAAGCTAAATTCACGACCGATAAAAATGCCCAGGCTACTGCATCAGTGGCGGACGACGGACTCCGGACGCTTGCGCTCCATACCTCTCTTTGTGCGCAGGGAGATCAGGCTGTTTGTGTTAGTGTGTGTGTAAAGGTTGGTCAACTTTTGTTTTTATTGCTTTACCTTGGTGTTGCGAAATCGGTTACTTTGGCTATTACAAAGTCAGGTGTGCTGCAGTGCGCTGGGCGTGGGGCAGCCTTTGAAGCCAGTCTGGAAAGCGTCAGCGGGTTCAAAACGTGGCAGCCAGGCCACTGTCGGGTGGAATGCGAAAATCTGCATTGGCTGCCCATTTCTTTGAAATTAAATTTTTTTTAAAAAGTGTTGAAATTAAATCGGAAGAGTTTCTGTCTAGACGTTAGGAAGAATTTTCTAACAGTTAAAGTGGTTCCTCAGTGGAACAAGCTTTCTCGGGAGGTGGTGAGCTCTCCTTCCCTGGAGGTTTTTAAGCAGAGGCTAGATGACCATCTGTCAGCAATGCTGATTCTATGGCAGATCATGAGAGGGAGGGCATCTTGGCCGTCTTCTGGGCATGGAGTAGGGGTCACTGGGTGTGTGGGGGGGAGGTAGTTGTGAATTTCCTGTATTGAGCAGGGGGTTGGACTAGATGACCCTGTGGTCCCTTCCAACTCCATGATTCTATGATTCTTTCTCTACACAATTAAAGTGCTGGTTTTTATCTGTAAGGCCCTACATGACTTGAGACTTTGTGGGGGGGGGGGGCTCGAAGGACTGTGTCCTCTTTTACTGTCCAGCCCTCCCGTTAAGACCTTCCTCAGAAGCCCTACTCTCTGTGCTTCTGCCTTAAGAGGTGAGGCAGGTAGCAAGCAGAGACAGGGCTTTTCTCGCTCAGAGGGAGAAGGGCATCTTCATTATGGGTGTTTCCTTTTCCTCTTATCTCGGGAGGCAGGAACCAAATATTTAAATTTTTCTGACCTCTGAGGGTAAACGCCCCCTTGTGATCAGTTCTATTTCCTGCCTTGAACGGGAGAGCAGCCTTCTAGCAGCTCTCTGCTACAGAAATAATAGAGAAACCTTAACCTTACTTATTAGACCTAAAAATATTCTTATTTTAACAAACCTAAACTTAACCTAACTAATCTACTACTCAATTCTATTTACTGTCTTAATTTTCTGCCTATTCTCCTCAGAAGGGTCTTTTCCCGCCAAAAAAAAAAAAAAAAAAAAAAAAAAAAATGGCGGATTGGCATCAGGACAGCTATATAGCACCTGCCAATTTAGACCCTAGCCTGCTAGTGGCCTTACCACTACAATTAGATGAACCCTCGGACAGTCACTCTGGTGACCTGAGGACCAAAACTCAAAAGGGAAAGGCAAAAGCGGCAAGAACGGCGCAGGCAAGTACAAACGGCTTGGCTCGACCGCTAACAAGCGCGCCAAATGCCTGCTGCAAAACGCACGCTGCTCTGCCGCGCCTGAAAGACGCGACTGCCAGATCGCAACAGAAAGCGGCCGGGAGAAAACAGCGGCGGTAGCCGCTCCTCCCACACAGCATGAACGGGGGAAATGAAGGAGGTTGGCGGCTCGCCTTTTTGCCTCGCCCGCCATGCTCCGTCCTTAGGCGGCTCGCCTATTGTTATTCAAGGACGGGAAGCAGCGGGAAGCAGCCAGGAGAACACAGCGGCTATAGCCACTTCTCCCACACTGCACAAACGGGGAAAATGAAGGAGGCTGGCGGCTCGCCTTTTTGCCTCGCAATGCTCCGTCCTCAGGCGGCTCGCCTATTATTATTCAAGGACGGGCCAATCACCAGTCCAAGTAGTACCAAGAGAGTACGTGCTGGCCAGCCTAAGCAGCGCTGAAAGCTAATTCACGGTCCCAAAATTGCCAATTGGTACCCAGACTGTCTATAGTATTTAACGCAGAAGATTTCCTTCTGCATTGGCATAAAAACCTAGCTACTCTTGATCTCTCAGAGGACTCAGAGTGGGAGAAAAGACTCCAGATAGGTTTGTGCCAGCGCTTGATTATTTCTAACTCTGTTGAAAGCAGAGCGGGAGAAACCAATGGCACCCATACAATGCTCCACAGCCTCTAGGAAGCCTTTATATTTGGTTTATCGGTGCTTCTAAAATTCTAAAAGTGCCTTCAGTAGAATCACCTGTCACTGCCTTCACTCCTTCAACCTTGTTACATGGCCTTGCCATGATTAAGGACCCTACAGATAGGAAGGCAGAGTTAGCAGGCATAAATGCTCAGAGGCCTTGGCACTCACTATCAAGCGCTTCTATCACATCTGCCCTAGTATACAGAGCGGCAATAATTTGGACTAGGAAGTTATATCAACTTTTTCCACAGGAAGAAAGAAACGCCTTTACAGGAGTACCCATGTTTTTTTTTTTTTTTTTTTTTTAGAGTGGTATTCTTTCTAACTGATTCGAACTTCGATACCATGCCATATGCAGCTAGGACACTAGCCGCAGCATCAGATGCCAGAAGGGCATCCATGTTTTTTTTTTTTGAGAGTGGTATCCTTCCAGCTGATTCTACCTTAGATACCATGTCATCCATGTTTTCGAGAGTGGTATTCTTTCTAGCTGATTCCTCCTTAGATAACATGTCATATGCAGCTAGAACACTAGCCACAGCCTCAGCTGCCAGAAAGGCTCTCTGGGTACGCCCCTGGCAAGCGGAGTATATAGATCAAAATTGGTTATTATGGGCTTCCTGTATCAGGGAAAGACCTTGCTTGGAGACAATTTGGTCCCCATATCAGTGGAGACCAAAGACAAGTTTCTACGCAAGGAATCCAAGGGATCACTCCCCCTATGTCCTTTCGTGCATACCATATACTTCAAAGATACAGACCTGATCAACCTAGAAACCACCGGAACCAGAATCGCAGCTCCTTTAGTAAAGGAGGACGATTCAATAAATCTCCAAAATCCTCCACCTTCCAGGGCAATAAAGGGGATAAACCCGACCGCCCAACCAAACAGTGACGCCAGCCACCAGTCAGTGGAAGGCAGGCTCAGCCTATTACACCGTCAGTGGTCACCTCCCAACCAGGCCTCTGGGTCACAAACATTATCTCACAAGGCTATCAGATAGAGTTTTTCTTACACTCCTTCACATCGACTAGTAATATCTCCAACATTCCCCCCCCCCCAAAAAAAAAAAAATCCATAGAACTTCAGAGGCCTCTTAGACATCAAGGCGATGGAGCCAGTCTCACCATTAGAGCATACATTGGGAGTCTATTCAGTATTCTTTACTGTTCCCAACAAAGGCGGCGGATGGAAAGCCATCCTAGACCTCAAGTTTCTGAACAGATTATCCCATTAAAGCGCTTCAGGATGGAGACACTAAAGTCAGTCACACAGGTCCTCAGGGAAAAGCATTTTCTTACATTCTAATACACCCGGCACATTGTTGTTTCCTTCGGTTCCGTACAAGGGACACCTCTTCCAATTCAGGGCCTTACGATTCGGGTTATCATCGCCCCTCCTCGAGTATTCACCAAAGTTCTGGACACACCAGTCACATCTCTGCGCAAGGAGGGCGTGAGAATCACCCTTCTCAGACGACATTCTGATTTGCGCAAGCTCAAACTAGCAGAGCATAGATCATTCAGAGAGAGTTCTGAAGAGGTTAACAGAACACGGGTCATAATCAACTTCAGAAAGACCCACTTAGTTCCATCCCAACGATTGAGAGAGATGGGGGATGGACATAGACACACTGACAAACTCCTTATACCTTCCAGTGGACAAAAATCCACAACATTTCATCTCTAGCAAAGAAAGCGATTAATTCCCGGTCGCCTTCTCTAATGTCCCTGACCAAACTGAAGGGTCACATGTCTGCATGCATTCCCACAGTTCAAGGGGCACGCTTACGAGCAAGACCTCTTCAATGGTTCTTAAGGCCATACCAAAGAGACATACCAAGGAAGAAGTGACAGAAATCTCATCCTGACCGAGGAAGTCAGATCAAGACTAGTATGATGGTTTCAGTCTCAGAATTTGACGAAAGGAAGTTGGTATCTCCGTCCAACACCAATTCAAATCTTCACGGACGCGTGTCTATCAGGTTGGGAAGCCACGCTCAAGGGACAATGGCTCAAGCAACATGGACCATCAAGAACAGAATCTTCACATCAGTGCCCTAGAAATCAGGATGATCCTCAGAAGCGACTACATTTTTCCTTGGGCCGAGTCCAACCTCTCATCAAAATCAGCAGAACATATTCAGGGCACAGTCAACATACAAGCAGACTGGCTCAGCAGACAGGACATCAGCGAGGCAGAATGGTCTCTACATCCAGAGGTCTTTCAACTTATTACTCAGAGATTCGGCACGCCACAGATTCATCTGTTTGCATCCAGCATCATCCACCAGCTGCCATGGTACTATTCCATGTACCGTCAACAGGGGGTGGAACAAATGGACCTCTTAATGTCACCAGGGCCACACGACCTACTGTACGGGTTCCCCCCCTCCCTCCAAGGGTATTGAGAAAGGTACGACTTCAAAAAGCATCAGTCAGATTCATAGCTCCATATTGGCTGCGACGACCGTGGTTCCCATCTATAATTCAGATGTCCATACAGAACCATTGGAGACTTCCAGACAGACAAGATCTCCCTCTACAAGACCCAATATGCCATCCCAATCCAGGGTGGTACAAACTGACCGCATGGGCACTGAAAGGAGATGACTTATAGCCCTAGGTTATAGCCCGGTGGCCGTCACTACCATATTGACAACAAGGAAGCCATCAGGAGGGACAGAGCTTAGGGCTAGCTACCTGCACTCTACAAAGGCAACTGGCATCTATAGCTACCATAGTACCCAAGGTATCTGGATACCGCTTAACCAAACACCATCACATAAAAGCCTTTTTAAGGGGCGTCAGTTATTTAGCTCCTCCTGTTAGACACAGGTTCACAACTAGAGCCTGCACACAGCTTTGACAGCACTCACACAACTACCATTCGAACCAATCACTGAGATAGGACAAAATGTAGCTGCAAGTTTCACAGGGAGCAGGACATAGTGCTTTCATCTTCTGCACTAACCCCAAGAATCCTAAGGAGAAGGCCTGGCACTAGCTAGACCTAACAAGGGCACTACCTGTTTACATTTATCTTACTAAAATTATTAGGAACTCTGACTCCTTATTCGTTCATATCTCACCACCTGACAAGGGCAAGCATATGTCCAAGGCATCCATTAGTAGGACCATCACCTTATACATAACACAGGTTTATAGAATAAGTAACCTACCTGCTCCTGCGGGCGTTACTGCCCACTTGGGAAGAAGTGCGGCTACTTCAGCAGCCTTCGACTGCCGTGCTTTATGGAAGAGATATGTAAGGCTGCAACTTGGTCCTCGGTGTCCACATTTGTGAGACACTACAAATTAGATCTATACTTGTCAGCAGATGCCGCCTTAGGCAGACGAGTACTGCAAAGTATACTTCAGGACGTCTAACCCTCCCAAGGGCGGGGGACAGCTCTTGTATGTCCCATAATGAAGATGCCCTTCTCCCTCTGAGCGAGAAAGAGCCTTGGCTACTTACCGTGAAGGCTTCTTCTGCTCAGAGGGACGAAGGGCATCTTGCCCGCCCAGACGTCAGTAAAATATAAATAAAACAAATAAAATAAAATTACAGGTAATCATGGTTACATCTAACTTCCAGTTGACGTTCAATTCAAGTTAAACGCTGTTTGTTGGTTCATGACTTATAGTTATCCTAAAGGTTCATCGTTAATGTTTATTAGGAACTTATTTCTTGTATAGAATTATAACTAACATGTTTCTTCAGTCTATCTTAAATATATAAGGCTCGGAAAGTCTTTAACTGATCACAAGGGGGCGTTTACCCTCAGAGGTCAGAAAAATTTAAATATTTGGTTCCTGCCTCCCGAGATAAGAGGAAAAGGAAACACCCATAATGAAGATGCCCTTCGTCCCTCTGAGCAGAAGAAGCCTTCACGGTAAGTAGCCAAGGCTCTTTTCAGTGGTGGCACCCCACCTGTGGAATGTCCTTACCCTGGAGGCTAGCCCCGGTGCTCACCGTACTCTCTTTTAGAGCCCAGGCGTAAACATTCCTTTTAAGCCAGGCTTTAAACTTAATGGCTGAACTTTCAAATTGTTCTACAGTTTTCTCTAGCCAGCTCTATTACACTATTTTTAAAACGATTAAATGTTTCATGCTGTACTTACACTTTGGCTAGTTTTTAATGCTGTTTTAATAGCATTAACTAATTTTAGCTCATTTTGTCTTTAGATGTTTGTTTGTTTTAAAAAATTTTACTTGTGGGCTCCCTCAAGTAGATTTCCTGGAGAGGCAGCATAGAAATTTTTCCAAATAAAACTATAGAGTTAAATAACTTCTGGCAGCTTTTATCCATATGAGTTTGGACTAGTTTTTTGCTGGAACCAATAGCAGCCTGTAGAATTTTTGGGGTGGAGTTGCTCTTGGCTGTGTCCTAAGTCCTGTGTTGAGGACCTTCCAGTTTGGAGGCACAGTATGCTTTTGAATGCTGTTTGAGTGTGGGTGGTGGGGGTCCCATTTGCAGGTCACTGTTAAAAACAGGCAGCTGGCCTTGATGGCCCTTTGGCCTCACCGGGTTGGAATCTTATCCTGACCTCTGTTGTTCTATATGGAGGTGAATCGTTCGACTTCTCTGCACAGGTGACCCACGGAATACTCAGCCTCCCCGAGGTGGATGACGTGGAGACACAGAAAGAGCTTCTCGGCACCAGCGGGCTCATTCTCCTGCTGCCTCTTCACGTGAGGAGCGAGGATGTTGCCACGGAAGACGTCTATTGGCTTTCCGCCTTGCTTCAGTTGAAACGGCTCCTGCAGGCAAAGCCGTTCCATCCGTTGGTGCCGCTGGTGGTTTTAGCTCCAAGCCACAGAGATGAAGCCATTGAAAAAGAAGCAGAAGAAGGTACCTTTGTGCCTGTACGGTGGGAGAACTGTTAGATTCGAGTCCAGTAGCACCTTGGGTATCTGACGAAGGGAGCTTTTGACTCTCAAAAGCTCAAACCCTGAAAATCTTGTTGGTCTGTAAGGCGTTACTGGACTCAAATCTAGCTGAAGAAGAACCGAAATTTTGAGCTGAAAATTATAACAAAATATTAATATTATTTATTATGCAGTGTCCATGAAATTAAACATCAGGCCTTAAATATGCAGGCTGATCAATTAAAAAATATATAAAAATAGTTGCTAATTTTCCAACATAGTTGATGATAAAAAAATCGATGTAAATGGCCAATAAACAACCCAAATGCGTTTTGGCCTATGTGGCCTTCTTCAGTGGTCATATATACATTCACATATTTCAGAAACACAACCAGAAATACATATAAAGGTATTCAGTAAAGTAATAACCTTTAATATTGTGTGGCCCATTGTCACTTGTTGTAAAACATGGAATTTTCACTCTTTAAATTGGCTCACACAGAGGTCTTACCCTGTATTTCCAATGCCGTGTGAATGTGAGTATCATCAATCAGTGATAAAGTGACATTCTGTTCTGCTGCAAACCAGCACGGCTGCTTTCTGAAACTTTGGAAGAATTGTCATTTTAAGATTCATAGCTGAGGCAGAAGGGGTGGCAGCAAAGTAAAATCATGTTCTATAAATAAGAGTTTGGGAAAGCCATGGGAGGAAGGCTGGTTAAGCAAACAGCGACAAGTCTGAGGCTGAATTTTCTCAGAAAAGAGCAGCGTTTCTCAGCCAGGGTTACCTGAAACCCTAGTGTTCTGCGAGTAACTGCTAGGGGTTCTGCGAGAAACTGCTAGGGGTTCCATAAGAAACAGTGATGAATAGGCTAATCATATGTAATCATATGTAGGGGTTCCCTGAGACATGAAAACTATTTCAAGGGTTCCTCAAGGGTAAAAAGGTTGAAAAACGCAGGAATAGAGGTTTGTTTTTGCAGAGGGTTGCTGTCTTAAAGAAGTCAGTATTGTCTGGTGGGCTGGCTTGGCTGCCACTTTTCATTCTGTGCCGGTCAGCAGGAATAACTCAGTAGTATTAATTGCAACAAAATTAAGTTTCTCCTCCCCCCCTCTTTTTTTTTTTTTTTTTTTAAGGGTTGATGTTGCCGGACTTGATTTCCGCAAACCTTATTTCAGACTACATCGTCGTCGGAATGCCGGATTCTGTCAATGACTTGCAAGGCACCAGCAGGGTAAGAACAATTTTAATTAATCCTTCTCCAGAGTGAATTGTTACAGTGAATTGGGGGGGGGGGGGTTGTTCCCTGTATATTTCATGTAACATCTGGATTAACCAAGAACAAAACACAAATCACTAATTTGGGGGTGGGTGGGTTGATTAACATTGACCTTTTGATTTTCCCCCCCCTTCATCTATTTTTTATTTGTGTGTCATCAGGCAGTGCAGATTAAAGTGTTCCTATACTTAGAATGTTTATATGCCCCCTCTCTCAAGCTTCACATAGCTTATAATAATTAAAAAACCTCTTCAGGGAGGCGATTAGTGAACCTTTGGCACAGTTTCATGGAAGGTCCTGCTAAGGTTGTCCCCTCGACGCATGATGGAAACATCTAGAACTAGGCCTGACCTGCAGATTATAAGCAAAAGCAGGGCTAACATGGGAAATGTGAGGGGGCAAAGCAGTCTGTGGGTGTGCCATTCCTATAGCAAATAG
The DNA here is from genome assembly GCF_029931775.1 of Euleptes europaea. Lineage (NCBI taxonomy): Eukaryota > Metazoa > Chordata > Lepidosauria > Squamata > Sphaerodactylidae > Euleptes > Euleptes europaea. Next base: position 14,095,439 of record NC_079321.1, read on the forward strand.
CCTGTGGGCAAATTTGGCTTTTTGCTTCCAACTTTTAGGGGCCTTCAATTGTGCGCCCTAAGCCAGGGCCTACCTTGAACTACCACAGTGGCTTCTGTGGGGACTTCCTGATAATCACAATTCCCATTGTAACCCTCTTCAGCCCAAAAGCCTTGGACTTTTCATATGTCTACAGAGATTTTTGGGGATTGGGGCCGTACCTACAGTAGATGTTGGTCACAGAGGATGAAGCGTAATCTCTTCTGAATATGAGCTTATTATTTAGTCTTGGGGTTTCCATCCTTTTTCAGCCTACAGTCACATTAGTAATTCTGACACAGGGTGGTAGGGGCAGACACAAAATGGCATCTTGCAGGAGATGGAGCCAACCACAAAAGGGCTGCTGCAGGAGCCTGAGCTAACCACAAAAAGTGAGGGAGTGAGGTTATACATAGCTCTAATAAGAACTGCCTATGGACAACAGCCTTTATCTAGCCTCCCCCAGTTTCTAAAAGCATTCGGCAGGCACCAGGAAAGGTGTCATCCACGGACACCACATTGGGGACCCCAGTGTAGTCAATTACTTGATGTCTGTTATGAGAGAGTGTGTTTTTTGTTCGAGGCAAATATCAGAAATGATCCTGGACAACTTTTGATCCTCCTCAGGTCAATAGATCATGGGAGCCCTAGGTTGATAACCTTCCTACACACACACACAGAATAAGAAGAGTTGGCTTTTATATGCTGACTTTCTCTACCACTTAAGGGAGACTGGCTTACAATCACCTTCCCTTCCCCTCCCCACAACAGACACCCTGTGAGGTAGGTGGGGCTGAGAGAGCTCTAAGAGAGCTGGGACTAGCCCAAGGTCACCCAGCTGGCTTCGTGTGTAGGAGTGGGGAAACAAATCCAGTTCACCAGATTAGCCTCCACTGCTCATGTGGAGGAATGGGGAATCAAACCCGGTTCTCCAGATCAGACTCCACCGCTCCAAGCCACCACTCTTAACCACCACTCTTAACCACTACACCACCACACACACACACACATGTATTTTTAGCTTGAAATACTGTTGTGCTGGGAAGTTCCTCAGTTTGAGACTAAGGTTGTGCAAAAAAAAAAAAAGTAGGTAAATTTCGGGTCGGGTTTATTGGGCCCGATTTCCCCCCCCCCCAGTAAACCTGGAATAAGCCAAGTACCCATACTAGTAAAGGGTATTTTGGCTTTATTTCCGGGTTTACCGAAAAAAAATTGGGTCCATTATAGTCTATATGGGGATTTTTTCCCGAAGCTCCTGTGGGGGCAGTATTAAAGGTAAAGGTCCCCTGTGCAAGTACCGGGTCATTCCTGACCCATGGGGTGACGTCACATCCTGACGTTTACTAGGCAGACTTTGTTTTATGGGGTGGTTTGCCATTGCCTTCCCCAGTCATTTTCCCTTTACCCCCAGCAAGCTGGGTACTCATTTTACCGACCTCAGAAGGATGGAAGGCTGAGTCAGCCTTGAGCCAGCTACCTGAAACCAACTTCCGTCGGGATCGAACTCAGGTCGTGAGCAGAGCTTGGACTGCAGTACTGCAGCTTACCACTCTGCTCCACGGGGCTCCTTGGGGGCAGTATTAGAGTTCCCAAATTTTCAGGGTAGCTTCAAGGGACTCTCCTTGCATGAACCCCGAAGTTTGGTGAAGATCGGGTTGGGGCCTCGATTTTATGGGGTCCAGAAGGGGCCCGTCCTTGAAGCTACCCTGAAAATTTGGGAACTCTGCCTCCAAAAATGCCTCCCCCAGAGCTCATTAAAAAAAATCCCATAGGAAAAAGCCTGGGGAAAGCTGAAGCCCAAAAAAGCAGAATACTATACGGCGATTGGCTATCCGGCTTCGGCTTTATTCCCAGGTTTTGGTATTTAGTAAAACCAAAACCCAAATATTGGTGAAACGGCTAATTTTGGGTTTTGTTTTGGTTTGGGTTTATCGATATGCACAACCCTGTTTGAGACCAAGGATGAAAGGGTTGCTGTTTTAACAGGATTGGAATCTTAACGTGAGACTGAATGTTTTTGAGAGTCGTATTCATCAGTGGATTAATTTGTTCCATGGGTGCTTCTGTTTGTTCCCAGTTGGCCGAAGCAATGCAATGGCTGGTTGCTCAGTGCCCCAGTTCCTTCCAGTTCTGCTGCCAGACGCTTACCCAGTATGTTGAAGATGGCATTGACAGAGAATTCAGCCAGCACTTCTACCAAGACAAGAAGGAAAGGCGTGTGGCTGGCTTGCCCTCCCAAGACCCCAGTGCCATCATAGAGCTGTACAACAGTGTGATACAGTTCCTGGCTGACGTTGCATCTTCGGATGAGCTCTGGGACCTGTCCTGGCCTGTGACTGAGTTTGCAGAGCCCGGGGGCAGCAAAGCACTCCCCCATCTGCAGTGGAACACACCCAGCCACTTGGCTTGGCTGAAGAAGGCGCTCCTGTCCTTCCAGATCCCACAGATGGATCTCCCTCCTTTGGGTGGTAAGAATTTCTGAATAAAAGCCAATTATACCATTTCAGAAAATGGAACATTTCTCACACATTTGTTTCCAGCAATATATTCCTAGAATCATAGAATCACAGAGGGAGTTGGGAACGTTTAGTCTGGAGAAGAGGCGGTTGAGGGGGGACATGATTGCGCTCTTTAAGTATGTGAAGGGCTGTCACTTAGAGGAGGGCAAGGAGCTGTTCCTGTTGGCAGCAGAGGACAGGGCTCACAATAATGGGTTTAAATTGCGGGCAGAAAGGTACCAGCTGGATATTAGGAAAACATTTTTTTACAGTAAGAGTTGTCCGACAGTGGAACCAGCTACCTAGGGAGGTGGTGAGCTCCCCCTCACTGGCCGTCTTTAAGCAGAGGCTGGACAAGCACTTGTCAGGGATGCTCTAGGCTGATCCTGCATTGAACAGGGGGTTGGACTAGATGGCCTGTATGGCCCCTTCCAGCTCTATGAGTCTATGCTTAAACAGCATCTTGGACCAATTGAGCAGAGAATTAAAGCATGATATAACACATCAAGGTATAAAATAGCAGGAGAGAGAAGAAAAAATCAACAAGCAATTCAGTGCCTAGGAAAGGAAGTTCTTGGCACCCCAAACCTAACAAGTTTGGTACCAGGCAGACTGATGGGGCAGGGGGAGAATTCCAGAGATGAGAGGCCACCGAAGTGAGAACCCCAATTCTGGGGTTCACCACCCTCCTTACTCCTGGAGGCAGGGCAAGCAAAGTAGAAGATCTTAATCAAGTGCTTTCCTGATTAATACATGAAGCTGCCTTATACTGAATCAGACCCTTGGTCCATCAAAGTCAGTATTGTCTACTCACACTGGCAGGTAGAGAGGTCTTTAACATCACCTACCTGCCTAGTCCCTTTAACTGGAGATGCCGGGGATTGAACCTGGGACCTTCTGCATGCCGAGCAGTTACTCTACCACTGAGCCACGGCCCCTCCCCAAATAATTGAGTTTGTGACGTCCCCTGGTGTTTTGAGGCTTCTTGGCTCAGCTGATGGCAAAACAAGAGGGCCCTCTCTCTGCAACGCTCTATCCATGGTTTCTCTTCTCCTAGCTGGGCATTGTGTAATATATGTATTTCCTCCCTGCAGCTCCCTGGCATCCGGTTTGCACCATGATTCTCCACTATTTGTCCCAGACGGCCAGTTCTCCTCACACCCAAGCAGTACTCCAGTCTCAGGTGGAGAGCCTGCTAAGCAAAGCCTACGTCATGTGGAGGGGCAGGATGCGCACCAGCTCAGAAGAAGGGGGCCCTTCTGTGGCGGAGATCCCTTGGGATAGTATTTTGGCATTGTGCATTAACCACAAATTGAGAGACTGGAAACCTCCTCGCTTGCCAGTGGCACCGGGTAATAAATACAGTGGCGATCGGTTTTCTTAAGTATTGTCGAAGGCTTTCACGGTCAGAGTTCATCAGTTCTTGTAGGTTATCCGGGCTGTGACCGTGGTCTTGATATTTTCTTTCCTGACATTTCGCCAGCAGTTGTGGCAGGCATCTTCAGAGGAGTAACACTGGACAGTGTCTCTCAGTGTCAAAGTGTGTGGGAAGAGTAATATATACAGTCAGAAGGGGGTTGGGTTTGAGCTGAGTCGTTGTCCTGCAAAAGAATCAAAGGTAATGTGCTAAACATTGTCCTGTAAGTATCCACACATCCTAATTAGCACAGTACTTTGATACAGGGCAATGATTAGCACATTACCTTTGATTCTTTTGCAGTTTCCTGAAGAAATTGATACTTTGCATTACTAAATTTCATCTATCCTGATTTCTAACGATTTGCCCTGTTACTCCTCCATAATAACTGTTTGGCCACTGTGTGGAGACAGGATGCTGGACTGGATGGACCACTGGTCTGATCCAGGAGGGCTCTTATGTTCTTTTGTGTTCAGTAGTGTTAAAACAGTTTTAACACTAGCAGTGATACTTTTGTGGAAGACAGCACAATTAAAATAATACAGAAAACAGTTCTATCCCTTTTCAGAGCCAAAAAACTCCTCCAGCGCTCTAATGCAACTTATACCTTGGGATGGAGGGAAAGGGGGGAAACTGCATTCGCCCAGAGAGACGTATTTATATTCTTCTTGTTCAGCCAAATGTGTGTGTGTGTGTGTGTGTGTGTGTGTTAAGTGCCATCAAGTCGCTTCCGACTCATGGCGACCCTATGAATCAATGTCCTCCAAAATGTCCTATCTTTGACAGCCCTGCTCAGATCCTGTAAATTGAAGGCCGTGGCTTCCTTTATTGAGTTAATCCATCTCTTGTTGGGTCTTCCTCTTTTCCTGCTGCCCTCAACTTTTCCTAGCATGACTGTCTTTTCCAGTGACTCTTGTCATCTCATGACGTGACCAAAATACGACAGCCTCAGTTTAGTCATTTTAGCTTCTAGGGAAAGTTCAGCCAAATAGTCCATAATTAAAAAAGGTAAAGGTCCCCTGTGCGAGCACCATGTCATTCCTGACCCATGGGGTGACGTCACATCCCGACGTTTTCTAGACAGACTTTGTTTTACGGGGTGGTTTGCCAGTGCCTTCCCCAGTCATCTTCCCTTTACCCCCAGCAAGCTGGGTACTCATTTGACCGACCTCGGAAGGATGGAAGGCTGAGTCAACCTCGATCCGGCTATCTGAAACCAACTTCCGTTGGGATCGAACTCAGGTCGTGAGCAGACTTTGGACTGCAGTACTGCAGCTTACCATTCTGCGCCACGGGGCTCCTTCCGTAATTACATTCCATGAAATTGGCCCATACTTTCTATTTCATTTGAAGCTGTGAAAACCCGTGCTGCTTTTGAATTAGATCTTGTTTCTTTTTGGTATCTTGCATCTGCAGAAGCAGTGAGCAAAGACGGCCAGGTGTATGTGTATTTTTTAAAGGAGCACTTGAGAAAGTTCGTCTGTCCATCCTTATGGGAAGAAGCTCGGCTAAAAACCCAGAAGGAGGTCCAGCGAATTCAAGGAAGGTGAGATTTTGTTTGCTGTTTTGTCAGGGATGCTCTAGGATGATCCTGCATTGAGCAGGGGGTTAGACTAGATGGCCTATGTGGCTCCTTCCAACTCTATAACATGTTGGTTTATTTCCTATGGGTCTTTTCCACCACTGGCACAGCTTTCCTCTGTTACAAGAGGCTGTTTAGTGGCCCAAGTGTTCCAGCTTTTTTATCTCAGGTGGAATTTGAGTGGATGGCTCCTGTTGAGTGGGGCAGGTGCAAGAGGAATGCAAATACAAGCAAGAGTCCAGTAGCACCTTAAAGACTAACAAAATTTCTGGTAAGGTATTAGCTTTCGTGAGTCGCAGCTCACTTCTTCAGATACTGCGAGCTGTGGCTCACCAATGCTCACACCCTACCAGAAATTTTGTTAGTCTTTAAGGTGCTACTGGACTCTTGCTCTTTTCTACTGCTACAGACAGACTAACACTGCTACCCATTGTTATCCAAATACAAGCATCCCGTATTGTTACAATTCACTTGAATGTTGCTCCAACAGCTCTTGTTCACTCCCCTTCCCTCCCTTGGACTCTGCTAGCTTCGGAGAGCTCTGCCCCACCCTCATTCAAAGTGCTATATATATTCAATATATATTCCAGGTGCTAGGTACAAAGGGAATTCCATATTTGCCCAGTAGCAAACAGTAGTTTTCTGGCGCAAGGGACAACAATGGCTTTTTCTTATTTCTTGCCCTCCAGGTCCACGACAAAGTCTCAGGTTCTTCTGCAGCCGTATTCTCTGTCATTTGCTCCAGCGAAACATGACTCCGGCTTGAGAAACGCAAGTGATGAGGAACTGCGCGTTTCCCCTGGAGCAGATCTTATGCTGACTGATTCCCATCTGGATCATCTCACCAAGCGCCTGTCTGCCAAGCTGCAGCTAGAAAAAAATGAGAGCAGGAGGTAAAGGACTGGTGTCAAGTGACCGGGGTATTAGTGGGAAAGGCAGCTGTTTACCTGGGAGCACATGCACTCTTTTAGAACACGCTTTTACAAGTTTTCCTTCTTTTCCACCTAAAGGTAAAGTGTGCCTTCAGGACACTACTGACTTATGGCAACCCTGTAGGGTTTTCAAGGCAAGAGATGAGCAGAGATGGTTGGCCATTGCCTGCCTCTGCATAGCAACCCTTCGTGGTCTCCCATCCAAGTACTAACCAGGGCTGATCCTGCTTAGTTTCCAAAGTCTTGTGAGATCAGGCTAGGCTGGCCTCTTTAAACTGCTCTCCCCTCCCCACTAGAGGTGTACATTTCAAGTTTTAATGCCATAACTATGTAACGAGAGAGAGCAAGCATCATATGAAGAAGAAGAGTTGGTTTTTATATGCTGACTTTCTCTACCACTTAAAGGAGAATCAAACCGGCTTACAATCACCTTCCCTTCCCCTCCCCACAACAGACGCCCTGGGAGGTAGATGGGGCTGAGAGAGCCTGATTAGTCCAAGGTCACTGAGCTGGCTTCATGTATAGGAGTAGGGAAACAAATCCAGTTCATCAGATTAGCCTCCGCCGCTCGTGTGGAGGAGTAGGAAATCAAACCCGGTTCTCCAGATCAGAGTCCGCCACTCCAAACCACCGATCTTACAGTGTACATTTCAAGTTTTAATGCCATAACTGTAACGAGAGAAAGCAAGCATCATATGGTTGCATCATGATTATTATAAGTGTACATTTTCTTGCCTTTCACTTTTTTGGGGTGCAGGTTTGATGAACAGCTGCAGCAATTCTTAGTGAATGACTCTGAGCTGTTGTGGGACCCCCAGTCTCTTCCAGTTTACCTTCCCGAGGCGCTAGTGTCTATGCCTCAGATCATCCCCGCAGTGGCAAAAGCACCTGTGCCAAGAAGCCCAGAGGTAAAAAAAACCCCACTAAAATTATGTCATATAAATAAAATGCAAAAGATTATTATGGTGGCAATGTAATTTCTATGGGGCATTGTTAACTGACCGAAATTCTTACGTTTCTGTGGGAAACTATGTGCGATATATAGTAAGCAGCGAATGAACTTAAATTGGCATGATTTTAGGTTTCCTGGAGATAGTTAACTTCGTTGTTCAAGATCCAGAGGGAACATTGGTGCAAATAAAACTGCCACAAAAGTCGAAACTGTCACCAGTTTTCCCGAAAGCCCCACCTAGATGGGTTACATGTTTAGTGCATCGAGCAGGGAGCTTTTGGAATAGTGTGTTGCACCATCATCATCTTCCTCTTGGAAGGCATAAGTAACGTCATCCCGTGGCTGGCCAGTCCAGAGCAAGCATGTCCCTTCTGGACAAGAACTGTCAGGATCAGGCGTCTGTCCCTAGCATCCCATAAGCAAACTCATCCAGGCAGGTATTCCTGAAGCAGTAATACTTTATTAGGAGCAAAAAGACAGATTAAAGGACTGACTGCCTAGAGGCAGGTGAGGCTAGTAATGAGGAAACATAGGCAGGTTACATGTTTAAAAGCAATACAGGCTGTGAAAGTAAACATGGCCAAACAGCCCCTCGATAAGCGGTTCCCAGGAAGGGAGACTAAACATCAGCACAGCTGTGGAAAACAGGATGAGCGAAACTACACAGGCGCCTACAGTCATGAGAACCAGGACTTGACATGTAGCCAGAAACTGGCCTAACTCATGTCAAGAGCCTTTACTCCTGCGGCAGGGAGCAAGGCCTGACAAGAACAAGAGGGGGCCCCAAAATCCTCTCTATCACTGCACTTCTGGCACCTATAAATGAGGCCATATTACATTGTTACATCAACAGAGTGATTTTTATACATTGCATCCTGTAGTTTGTTGTTGTTTTTTGCTGTCAAGTCATAGCCAACTTATGGAGACCTTGTAGGGATTTCAAGGAAGGAGACGCTGAGAGGTGGTTTGCCATTTCCTGCCTCTGCTAAGCAACCCTAGACTTCCTTGGTGGTCTCTCATCCAAGTCCAACCCAGGACCGACCCTGCTTAGTTTCTGAGATCTGACCAGGCCGAGCTAGCCTGGGCCATCCAGGTCAGGGCATGAACTACTTTATTAGCTTGCTTGAGCTTTTGCACAGTTATTCTGTGATGACAGTCATAGAATCAATATTCTCTCAGATTGAGTGAATTCATGTAGCTTCGAATGGTAGTGGTGGAAAGTGCCATCAAGTCACAGCTGACTTTCGGTGACCCCATAGGGTTTTCAAGGCAAGAGACGTTCAAAGATGGTTTGCCACTGACTCCCTCTGTGTAGCAACTCTAGGCTACCTGAGTGGGCTCTCGTCCAGGTACTAACTGGGGCCGACCCTGCTCAGCTTTCAAGATCTGATGAGTTTGGGAGCATTATTAGGATGGTGATATTCGTGAATCTGTGATCGCTTTGGCCCACACACAAGGGTGTGTGTCTCTGGGTTACAGGGTGTGCACACCACTTTTCCCCTTCATGGCTACTTTTAAACATAAGAAAGGCCATGCTAGATCAGACCAGGGTCCATCAAGTCCAGCAGTCCGTTCACAACAGTGGCTAACCAGGTGCCTCTAGGAAGCCCACAAACAAGACGACTGTAGCAGCACCATTGTGAGAGTCCCAGCCAAACTGTGCTAACTTCGCAAAATCACTTGCTCAGACTTGGATGCAGAAACAAAGGATTTATTGAAAGCTTCAGATGGTACCAGGCAGACACGAGTTTAAAGTTACAAGTGAGCTAACAATCAGGGTTACAGAATATATCTCCTACAGGGCACCGGGATTCACACTTCTGTTATGGGAAGCTACAAGATAGATTGGTGCAATACAAAACATCAAACGGTTTCAGCGAGACTGTTAGGACTATCGGATCCCCAAGGCCGAATCTGGCCCGAGGGAGTACATGCAGGAAGCGCAGCAGGGGAGGGGAAGACGGCACCTGGGAAAGACAGACGAGGCGCCAGGACCCGGGGAGGTGTGAACTGCTTTTACGAGTTCAAAGGGGAGAGGGATGAAGGATACAGAAAGGAGAAAGGGAGTCAAAGACACATGGCCCTCACATTCTGCCCCCCTTAAGGCCCCCCTCCCGCTAGGTCGGGAGGACGAGGCTTATCAGGGTAGGCACAATGGAATTCATGAACTAGTCGGGGGGCCACCATGTGGGGGGCTGCCACCCATTCATCATGTGCAGGACCCAGATGTTTCCATCGAACGAAATAGTACAATTTACCCTTTTTCCACTTGGAATCTAAGACCTTGGACACTTCCAAGTGTGTGTCCCCGCCCACCACCGTAGGAATTTCTGGTTCGGGAGGGGAGTGGAACTGGGGAGCGGCTACGTAAGGTTTGAGTAAACTGATGTGAAATACGGGGTGGATGCCCTTGAGGGTTTTGGGCAGCACCAACTCCACTGTGACTTCATTGATTACTCGGGATATGGGAAAAGGTCCTACGAAACGCTCATTAAGCTTTTTGCAGGGTCGGAGCGAGCGCAGGTTCTTGGTGGAGAGATAAACCTGTTCCCCCACTTTGAGCTCCCATCCCGGGGACCTGTGTTTATCGGCCTGTTCCTTGTCTTTGCGCTTGGCCCGTTCCAGGTTCTTTTGCAACCAGGGCCAAGTAGATCGGACCACCTGCACCCACTCCTGGACCTCCTGGATCGCTTCAAGCTCAGGCGTGACGGGGGTGGAACCGAACGGACCGAAATCCGTCCCGTACACTACCTGGAAAGGGCTAAACCCAGAGTGGGGGGCATTGTTGTAGGCATACTCAGCGAAAGGCAACAAGTCAACCCAATCATCCTGGTGATAATTAACATAACAACGGAGGTAACACTCGACCACGGCATTCACTCGTTCGGTTTGGCCATCGGTTTGGGGGTGGTAAGCGGAGGAGAGACCCTGTTCCTCCACCCCTAGTAGCTTCAGGAAGGCTCGCCAGAACTTGGCAACAAACTGGACCCCCCTGTCGGAGAGGACCTTTCTGGGGACCGAGTGAAGTCTGAGGACATGAGTGACAAACAATTTGGCCAATCCCTGGGCCGAGGGTAGTCCGGCACAGGGGACGAAGTGAACCTGTTTGGAGAAAAGATCTGTGATCACCCACAGAACCGTTTTTCCTCGGCTGGGAGGCAAATCGGTGATAAAGTCCATGGCGATCACCTCCCAAGGTCTGGTGGGGGTCTCTAAAGGTTTTAGGAGTCCCGGGGGTTTGCCCACCCTTCTCTTGGCAGTGGCGCAGATAGGGCAGCTGCGAACGTACAGTTCCACATCCGCTCTCATACCGGGCCACCAAAATTGACGCCTCACCAAATGCAAAGTTTTGACAAACCCAAAATGACCCGCTAATTTGGCTCCGTGGACCAGTCCCAGGACCTCTTTGCGGAGAGACGCCGGGACGTAGAGTTTCCCTCCCTGCACCCACCAAGAGTCCCGTTGTTCCATGCCGGCGGGGAGAGACTGCTGCTCGGCTTCCCACAGAGAAGCGTCCTGGAGCCGTTGTTGAAAGGCTTCCGGGATCCCTTTGAGCAGGGGAGCGTCGGGCAGGTGGGCTTTGGACCGGGTAGTAACGGCCAGCCCCGGGACCTCCCCTCGCTGCTCGGGGGTGAACAGGGAGTCCACGGGACGGTCGAAGTCATTGCGGTACTGGGAAAGTCGGGATAAGGCGTCCGCTAGGGCATTGTCCTTCCCGGGGACATGCTTGAGGGTGAAACGGAACTTAGCGAAAAACTGAGCCCACCTGATTTGTTTAGCGTTGAGCTTTCTAGCTCCCTTGAGGGCCTCCAAATTCTTGTGGTCGGTGCACACCTCAAACGAAAATTCTGCCCCTTCTAAGAAATGTCTCCAGATGGTGAGGGCATTCTTAACAGCCGCCGCCTCCTTCTCCCAAATAGCCCAGTTGATTTCGGCTTGGGAAAACGTTTTGGAGAAGTAGGCGCACGGTCTCAAAACCCCATCCTCGTCCCGCTGCAGGAGGGCCCCCCCCATGGCAACATCCGAGGCATCCACCTGGACCACGAACGGTTTGTTGCAGTCCGGGTGGGCTAAGATCGGCTCGGAAGAAAAGAGCAGTTTGAGTTCTTCAAACGCCTGCTGGCAGAGCGGCGACCATTGTAAACGGGCCGAGGGCAGAGCGGCGTTTGCCCCCTTTCCCTTGGTGCGCAAAAGGGAGGTGAGGGGGAGGGCCACTTGTACGAAATTGGGGATGAAGTTGCGGTAAAAATTGGCAAACCCCAGAAACTGTTGTAGTTGTCGGCGTGTGGTGGGGGCCTCCCAGTCCCTTACCGCCTTAACCTTCTCGGGATCCATTTCCAAGCCCTGGTGGGAAATTACATAGCCCAAGAAGGTGATAGAGGGCTGATGAAATTCGCATTTGGACACTTTGGCAAACAATTTATGTTCCCGCAGCCGCTGGAGGACCTCGCGCACCAGTCGGACATGCTCTTCCATGGTCTCAGAATAAATGAGGATATCATCCAAAAATACCACCACCCCCCGAAACAACAAATCATGTAAAACTTCATTAATTAATTGCATGAATACACTCGGAGCCCCTGAAAGTCCGAACGGCATTACTAAATATTCAAACATGCCAAAACAGCTCGAAAAGGCCGTCTTGGACTCGTCCCCCTCCTTAATGCGAATGCGGTGGTAGGCTTCCACCAAATCCAATTTGGTGAAGATCCGGCCTTCCTTCAATTGTGCTAGAAGGTCTGGAATGAGAGGGAGGGGGTAAGCGTTAGACTGAGTGACAGCGTTCAGTCTACGAAAGTCAATACATAGTCTCAAATCTCCCGTTTTCTTTTTGACAAAAAAGGCTGGGGCGGAGTACGGAGCCTTTGAAGGGTGTATGAAACCCCTTGCCAAGTTGGTGTCCAAATAGTCCCGCAACACGGCTTTCTCATTGGGACTCATGGGATAAACTTTCCCCTTGGACAACTTGCCGTCTCCCACAATCTCAATAGCACAGTCAGTCTCTCGGTGTGGGGGCAGTTCATCGCATTCCCTCACGTCAAACACATCCACAAACTGGGAATACTCGGAGGGTAGTTGGGGTGGGGTGGTGATGGGCACTGGGGACCCTACCAAAGCGGCGGCCGGGGTGCAGAGCACTCGGTCCTTATCGTGCAACCCGCAGGGGTCTTCGGGGAAGGTGAGTGTCCGTTTGACCCAGTCAATGGAAGGGTTGTGCCCCTGCAGCCAGTTCATCCCCAAAACCACGGGGGCGACTATGGGGGCAATGGTAAAGTAAAGCCGTTCCCAATGTTCCCCAGTGGCCATAACCACCGCAGAGGTGCGGTGAGTAACGGGTCCCTCACAACCATCCTGCCTGTGTTCCACAGCACCTAATATATTAGGTGTGCTCCTCTGATCCTGGAGAGAATAGGTATGCATCATGACCAGTATCGATTTTTTACTAGTAACCATGAATAGCCCTCTCCTCCATGAACATGTCCACTCCCCTCTTAAAGCCTTCCAAGTTGGCAGCCATAACCACATCCTGGGGCAGAGAGTTCCACAATTTATATTTTTCACTCTGAATTTTAACCAATCCCTTCTGCTTCTCTGTTTCAGGACGACACCTGGATGCTGAAGGACACCGACCCCTCCCTGGCACACAGATTGAATTATTTGAAACGCCTGCTCAGAGCTAGCAAAGAAGAGGAAGTGACCTGTGGGCTTCACTTGTCTACTGTGCTGGACATGACAAATACCTGATCAGGCCCAGCCTAACCGGGTGGGGCATGACAGCTCACCGTAGATGGCAAACCCAAACGAGCTCTGCGTGATGCCAAGAGGGGCCGTTGTGTCTCGTTGCTCAGCAAGAAAACCCAGCCTGGAACAGATTGCCACTTTCCTGCAAGCTTAGGTTTAGCATGAGCAAATCTTGCACTCGGAACAGGGCTGTGAACAACAGCCAGAGTGTGTCGTCCTCACTTGTATATGATTGTATAATACTGGTTTTTTAAAAAATATGGATTTACTTTGTTGTATGAATTGCATCCAGTTGATTTAATTGAGCAGATTAAGAATGTAAATGTGCATTAATGAGTTAATACAGAAACACCTTGAGCAAACTCGAGACAGAGAAGACATAACACCTCTACATCTCTCTGCTCTGTATGTCGACTCGCAGAAGGTTATATAATACTGTTGCGTAAGTGGAGTCCACTGTTGGAATTTTCTTGGTGATCAAGCCAGATTGGTCTTTGAATTATTTGCTCTCGTTTTTCTTCGGCTCACGTACTTGAAAGGAAGCGCAGTCAAACTCCGTGGAACTTCTAAGTAAAATCTCCTTCTGTAGCTCCTTTCTACAGTGAATCTAGTGAATCACCTGCCCCCTGGATTGTTTGCTTTGTTGCCTAGCAACCAAGATCTGGCTCAGGCTGCTATTTACACAGATGAATTTTTTTTTCCATGTAGGGAATCTTTGAGAGTCCTGCTTTATAGATCAGCAGAGAATTTGCTGTGTGTATGCGAGGCAAGTCACAAGCATGTATGCAGAACTGACACAATTTGTTGGTCTACCCAAGGGATTGGCACTGGTTCCTATGCAGAAGGGCCCTGCATGTCGGTTTCCATGCCCAAATTGGGATTAGTGGGGTTTGTCTTAAAGATATTATGGTGACTTTTGTTCTGGCAAGTGAGAGGTGAAACCAAGTCCCTCGTGCTCCATATTACAGATCTAATGTTCTCAGCAGAAGTGTCTCAGGAACGGGGAAGATTTTCTCCAGAAATCTCAAGGGGTTCTAGGTTCCAAAGGGTTACCATAAAAAAAAAAAACAGTCCTCAAGGGCAGAGGAGGTGAGCAAGCATCCAGATCTGCTTAACTCTTAAAATAATGGAGGCTTGTCGAAGGGAAGACGAAACTTGTTATGCAATTTTTGGCTTTCCTACTGGCAGAAGGAGGATCCCAGAGATTATACTAGTCATGTATTACTTTAATCAAAGATGGTGGAACAGTGCACGGCTATTTTAATTTTTAATAGGCCCGGTCTCAAGGTGACTTGTCTTGTTAGCAGGAACACTGTCATAACTTGCACCGATGATAACAATTCTGAGATGGTTATCTCTGCAGCAGTAACCTGAAATAGGTAAAATCTCTTGTGCGTTTTCAGGGTATGTGTGTCATTCACCTACAGGTGGACATTTCCTGTCTCGTACGTTTTCATTAACGAATAGAAACATTCATTAAATTGTTATATCGCCAACAACCGTGAGATACTCCGAAGATATTGACTCAGTATGCGAGCTAGTCAGAAACAGTTGCCATTTTATGGGAGTTTCTTTAGCAGTGAAATTTATGAATATAATTTGTCTTTCAGTGTGTGCTATTTGCATTTTTATCATTGGCATAGATAGCTTTTAGTTATGTGTAATTATGTTCTTATTTATACTGGTCCAGATATAACTATTCCGTAGCCGTGATATTTTTTTCCAGTGTTTTTTCCCCCGTAGTGCACTATGTTGAATGCACGGCGTGCTTTTATTGGCCATGAAGCCAGTGATGTAGAATAAATAAAATGGTATTTTAAATGATGAACGTGGACAAGTTTAACATGTAAATATAACCAATTTGAGTAATTTCTAACGACATGAGAATATTTTTTTACATGACTATATAAAATTGTCCCTCGCGGTGCAGTTATCAAGGCTTTGTGCAGTAGAGTGCGGCTTTTACCTTTTTCGCAAGATCGCTGCTGTTGGAAATGATTTATGTTCGTGCTTGCTGCGTTTGTTCATCTCAGTTTTTCGGAATACCACTACCACCCGGTTTGCCCGCTTATACTTACTTTGTGGCAACTCCTCGTCTTTCTAGAGCCTTCTGTTTAGCTAGACTGAATGCTAACCCTTCTATGGTTATGCAGGGCAGAATCTTGAATATACCATATCCAGAAGGGACCTGTCCTTGCTCTTCTGGCTCTATTGATTCATTAGCTCATGCCCTCTTGGAATGACGCTTTTATGAGGAACTTTGATCACGTTATATCTCTCCCCTTTTAACATATTAATCTAATGCCTCTGTGTCTGACATAATGCCTTTTTTTATTACATGACAGGGATTCCAAGGCTACATTGTCAGTGGCAAGATTTATTTCAGTCCTTATATCCCTCAAACATTAGATTTATGCTGCTCAAGATCAATGGATCAAGGAGCTTCTAAGGGATAAAAGGAAAGGAAATGATTTATTCCTCTGCTTTATTTGAGCGTTTCCACCGGTTTTACCTCAGTGTGGGGTTATTTAGTTTTTCCTTAGCAAAGTTCAGTAACATGTTAATCTGTGCTTTCCTGGAAATACTGCTCTAGGCTTTTTTTGGAAAAATTTTTAGTGTGTTTCTAGTAGTCGGAGATATTTTTCATTACTCAGAAGGTGTACGTGTAAAGAGCCGTCAAGTCGCAGCCGACTTTTGGTGACCCCTTATGGGGTTTTCAAAGCAAGAGACTAACGGAGGTGGTTTGCTGTTGTCTGCCTCTGCATAGCAACCCTGATATTCCTTGGTGGTCTCCCATCCAAGTACTAACCATGGCTGACCCTGCTTAGCTTTCGAGATCTGACAAGATTGAGCTATACTATGCTGTTTTCCCTCCCCCTGAGAAGGTAGCGCTCTTTAAATAAAAGGTTGGTGACCGCTGCATTAGAAGAAGGAAGGAGGAAGAAGAGTTGGTTTTTATACGCCGACTTTCTCTACCACTTAAGGAAGAATCAAACCAACTTACAACCACCTTCCCTTCCCCTCCCCACAACACCCTGTGAGGTAGGTGGGGCTGAGAGAGCTCTTAAGAGAGCTGGGACTAGCCCAAGGTCACCCAGCTGGCTTCATGTGGAGGAGTGGGGAAACCAACCCAGTTCTCCACCGCTCTTAACCACCCACCACTCAACCACCACACCATGCTGGCTCTCGGTTAAATCTTAGTATTAACATCTGAATCCCTACTTCTTTATTTAAAACTTTTCTATGTCACTTTCTACCCAGTTAGGGTCCCTAGGGTGGCAAACAACAAAGCATCAACTCATTGGAACATTAAAACAGCATTTAAAACAATGCAAGAAAACATATAGCAGTTACTGGAGGTATGCCAAACAAGATCTTCACCTGGTGCTGGTTTAAGTCCATATGGAAAAGCCACTTGGTTCCTCCTTGATCTTAGAAAAGGTCTTTGAGGGTCTGTTCTATGAAAGAACAAGAATGAATTTTCTGATGTACAGGTTTGAATGGGTATCAGTAAGTCTTATTTTAATCAGCTTTGTCAGTTCTGGTAGGACCTATTTTGCCTCTCCTGATCAATCTTCTGTCATACCTTTAAGAGCTGAAAGTTTGACTTTGTTCCCACATGAACACATGAAGCTGCCTTATACTGAATCAGACCCATGGTCCATCAAAGTCAGTATTGTCTGCTCAGACTGGCAGCGGCTCTCCAGGGTCTCAGGCAGAGGTCTTTCACATCACCTACTTGCCTAGTCCCTTTGGAGATGCCAGGGATTGAACCAGGGACCTTCTGCATGCCAAGCAGATGCTCTACCACTGAGCCACAGCCCCTCCCATATGCACGTGCTATAGATAAGGGTAATGCCACATACGTTGCAGAACTTTGCACAACTTGAATGCTTCTGAAGATTGTGCGATACTGTCAGATCACGATGGAGCAGTCCTTAAGAAAGAGCTGTCAGTTGGGTAAGAGCTTGAAATTGTGACTGGCAATGGATTTTAATGTTGTCTATGTGTTGGCAAATATCTGAGGAAAAGCTGTTGCTTAAACCACTATTGGTGATTTCATAAAACATTGTCCTGTAGAATTCCTTTGCTTCAACCTGGTGAGGCTCACACCCCGCCTCAAGGTGCTGCTATGGATTCTTAGTCCTGGATCCACAGCAGACCCCACAAATATATATACATGTACACCAAGATGAGCATCCTACCTGAATTTAAATATTGAAATAACCATGTCTTGGAAAATGGCAGCTACAGGGAGAATGTCCCAAATAGGGTTGCCAACCTCCAGGTAGTAGCTGGAGATCTGCTGTTGCAACTGATCTCCAGCCAATAGAGATCAGTTCACTTGGAGAAAATGGCTGCTTTGGCCATTGGACTCTATGGCATTGGAGTCCCTCCTCTCCCCAAACCCCACCCTCCTCAGGCTCAGACCCTAAGACCTCCCGCCGGTGGCAAGGAGGGACCTGGCAACCCTAGTCCCAAAACAGGAATGTCTACCCAAGAAAATTTTAAAGCAATAGTGTCCTGAAACACATACAAACATATCCGTGCAGGGATCTATTGTGTATCCAGGACCTAGGAAGGGTGGAACTTGCAAGTAGTTGGTTGTCATGGGGGGTATTTCAGCAGAACTGTTTGCCGTTGTTTTGAAATCCAGGTAGGGCCTCGAGTTATCCCAGAATTACAACTGACCTCCAGACTACAGGTATCAGTTCCCCTGGAGGAAATGGCAGCTTTGGAGAGCAGACTCCCTTCCCAAGCCTTGCCCCAGGAAATTCCCAACGCGGAGTTGGTAACCCTACCCAGTTTTGTTCAGTGTGCTGGATAAGAACATTCAAGAGACCCAAAGCGGCATTCCTAGCCCGTGGTTAAGGAAACTGCCCCTCCCTGGGTACATCTGAGCGGCAGGAAGAAGGAAAGAGACCGTGGCCACTTATGCATGGGAGGTTTTGCCTTGGATTTGCCACTCTCTAGATGCACATTTCCCCCATCTGAATTCTCAAAACTCAACAATAAGCTCCCATGCAGAGTTTTGATACCGTGGACTGCCAAAAAAACAAATCAATGGGTTATAGATCAAATCAAGCCTGAACTGACCCTAGAAGCTAAAATGACTAAACTGAAGCTATCGTATCTTGGTCACATCATGAGCAGACAAGAGACACTGGAACATAAGAACATAAGAAAGGCCCTGCTAAATCAGACCAAGGCCCATCAAGTCCAGCAGTCTGTTCACACAGAGGCCAACCAGGTGCCTCTAGGAAGCCCACAAACAAGACAGCTGCAGCAGCACCATCCTGCCTGTGTTCCACCGCACCCAAAATAATAGGCATGCTCCTCTGATACTAGAGAATAGGTATGCAGCATGACTAGTATCCACTCTAACTAATAGCCATGAATACCCCTCTCCTCCATGAGATTTAACTATGCGTTGTGTGAAAAAATACTTCCTTTTATCTGTTTTGAATCTCTCACCCTCCAGCTTTAGCAGATGACCCCGTGTTCTAGTATTATGGGAGAGGGAGAAGGCAATCATGCTAGGGAAAGTTGAGGGCAGCAGGAAAAGAGGAAGACCCAACAAGAGATGGATGGACTCAATAAAGGAAGCCACAGCCCTCAGTTTGCAAGACCTGAGCAAGGGTGTTAAAGACAGGACGTTTTGGAGGACTTTGATTCATAGGGTCGCCATGAGTGGGAAGCAACTTGATGGTACTTAACACAGTCTTTAAGCTGACGCTGGACCTCTGCTTCCTATTGCTACGACAGAGTAACACATCTTGTGTGTGTGTTAAGTGCCGTCAAGTCACTTCCGACTCATGGCGACCCTATGAATGAAAGTCCTCCAAAATGTCCTATCTTTGACAGCCTTGTTCAGATATTGCAAATTGAAGGCTGTGGCTTCCTTTGAGTCGATCCATCTCTTGTTGGGTCTTCCTCTTTTCCTGCTGCCCTCAACTTTTCCTAGCATGACGGTCTTTTCCAGTGACTCTTGTCGTCTAATGACGTGACCAAAATACGACAGCCTCAGTTTAGTCATTTTAGCTTCTAGGGTCAGTTCAGGCTTGATTTGATCTATCACCCACCGATTTGTTTTTTTGGCAGTCCACGGAATCCGTAAGACTCTCCTCCAACGCCACATTTCAAAGGAATCTATTTTCTTCCTATCAGCTTTCTTCACTGTCCAGCTTTCACACCCATACATAGTAATAGGGAATACGATGGCATGAATTAATCTAGTCTTGGTGGCCAGTGACACATCCTTACACTTGAAAATATTTTCTAGCTCCTTCATGGCTGCCCTTCCCAGTCTCAGCCTCCTTCTGATATCTTGGCTGCAGTCTCCCTTTTGGTTGATGGTGGAGCCAAGGAATAGAAAGTCAAGGATCAAACTCACATTAGGCAAAACGCATGCATTCGATCCTGGCTGAAACAGGGATTAAAGGAGGATAAAGCAACCATGCGTTTTTGCCCCTTGTCAACCTTAAAGTTGTGTAATTCTCCTGTAGTCATTACTTTTGTTTTCTTGATGTTCAGCTGTAGTCCTGCTTTGGCACTTTCTCTTTTAACTTTCAGCAGCAGTCGTTTCAAATCTCCACTATTTTCTGCCAACAATGTAGTCATCGGCATATCTCAAATTACTAATATTCCTCCCTCCAATTTTCACTCCACCTTCATCTAAATCACTGGTTCCCAACCAGGGCTCCGTGGACCCCCAGGGGTCCGCGAGAACTAAATTAAGGTCCGCGAAACGAAGTTATAAACCCATAATAAATTAATATTTTCAATTAAAAGTTCTCTATTATAAAATATATATTCAAATATTATTCTAAGTTTAATGTTTAACTAACAGTTATGATTAAAGTTTATTTTCAAATTCTCAGAATTTTTATTTTGAACCTTGGGGTCCCTGCACCGAACAAAAAACTCCTAGTGGTCCCTGGTCAAAAAAAGGTTGGGAACCACTGATCTAAATCTAATCCAGCATCTCACTCCTTTGCAATTAGCAGCCTGGCGGAATAAGCCACGGATTCTTTGCAGGACACGAGGAACTCCGACCCACCCGAGCGGCGGACCAATGGGGAGGTTGCTCCGCCAACAGACTCCTCCGATTGGCCGGCGGCCGCATGGGCTTATAATCAGTCCAGCTGGCGTGTTGCGCGCGGCGTCCTGGGAGTTGCAGTTCCCTCGTGTGGTCCAGCGCCTTCCCCCCCCACCTTAGAAAACTACGCTACCCGGCATGCCCAGGGCGCCGCCTGGGCTGTCCCTGTCCGGGCGTCCTGGCGCGTGGAGGCGTTCTTGGCTGCAGATGCAGAGTTGCAATTTCGCCTGTGGGTCCCGTCGGGAGGCAGGATGGCCGAGTCGTGAGTAGGGCAGGGGGTGCTGGGTGAGGGGTGGGGGGCGAAGGCGGCTCTTCAGACGTCACGTTTCTAGTTCTCCGCAGCTTCTGGAAGTTGCCCAGCTTCTCACCTGCTCTTGCCCGGGAGAATCCCTTCCCTGATCATGCTGAGCCTGTTTCTTTCTTCAGAGGGTGGGAGCTGCAGGAGTTGGAAGAGAGGGCGGGCTGTTGACCCCCCCCCCACCAATAAATGCCCCAGCATGAACGTCCCAGTAACCCCTAAAGGCTGTTGATCCCCCGCCCTACAAATCCCCCAGGTGAAAGTCCCAGTAACAACCCCCAAGGCTGTTGATTCCTCCTCTGAAAATGCCCCCAGGTGAAGTCCCAGTAACAACCCCCCAAGGCTGTTGACTCCTCCCCCCATAAAATGCCCCCACGTGAATGTCCCAGTAACAACCCCGCAAGGCTGTTGACCCCCCCCCATAAAATGCCCCCAGGTGAAGTCCCAATAACAACCCCGCAAGGCTGTTGACCCCCCCCCCCATAAAATGCCCCCAGGTGAAGTCCCAGTAACAACCCCCCAAGGCTGTTGACTCCTCCCCCCATAAAAAGCCCCCACGTGAAGTCCCAGTAACAACCCCCCAAGGATGTTGACTCCTCCCACCATAAAATGCCCCCAGGTGAATGTCCCAGTAACGACCCCGCAAGGCTGTTGACTCCTCCCCCCATAAAACACCCCCAGGTGAAGTCCCAGTAACAACCCCCAAGGCTGTTGACCCCCCCATAAAATGCTCCCAGGTGAAGTCCCAGTAACAACCCCCCAAGGCTGTTGACCCCCCCCATAAAATGCCCCCAGGTGAAGTCCCAGTAACGACCCCGCAAGGCTATTGACCCCCCCATAAAATGCCCCCCCGTGAAAGTCCCAGTAACAACCCCCCAAGGCTGTTGACTCCTCCCCCCATAAAAAGCCCCCACGTGAAGTCCCAGTAACAACCCCCCAAGGATGTTGACTCCTCCCACCATGTAATGCTCCCACGTGAAGTCCCAGTAACAAAACCCCCAAGAGTTTGTAGGGAAGGCTGGATCCCTAAAGAAATACCCCCACATGCACATACACCCAAACACACACACATTCCTCCGATGGCCCCAGTCACTATGGTTAGGGTGGCATCTTACCTTGTATTCCAACACTGGCTTTGTCCGATGCAGGGTATACCCAGCGCTCTTCCCTGTACGCTTCCTGTCCACAATTCAGAACTGTCTGATGAGGCGAAGTTAGTGTGTCATTTTATGATGCATTAAAGGTTACTTTCCACGGTTTTGGAAGTCTTGGTATTGCTAGGATGTACGGCGAAGCTGAATTCTTTTCAGACACCTCTGTTGGAGCTTAACTGGAAATGTCAAGTGCTTTATTTAAAACCTGCCTTTCTTGCTGAGCCTTGGGGCAGATTATGTAGTATAACACTTGGACTGCATGAGTCATCTAATAACCAAAGCAATAGGATTTGGATGGCAAAGGCGTCAGAAAGGATTATGTTATCTCCCTATCTGTTCAATCTGTATGCGGAAAGATGAGATTACATTTAGGAGAACTGGATCATTAGGAAAGCTGGATTAGGTTTAGATGGAGGAGTGAAAATTGATGGAAGGAGGATTAACAATTTGAGATATGCAGATGAGACCACATCACTGGCAGAACATAGTGAAGAAACAACTACTGGTGAGGGTTGAAGCAGAAAGTGCCAAAGCAGGTTTTCAGCTGAACACCAAGAAGATGAAAGTAATGACTACACTTTCAGTTTGACGATGCAGAAATTGAAGTTGTTCAAGATCTTCTGTTCCTTGGCTCCATCATCAACCAAAAGGGAGACTGCAGCCAAGAAATCAGAAGGAGATTGAGCCTGCGAAGGGCAGCCATGAAGGAGCTAGAAAAGATTCTGAAGTGTAAGGATGTGTTACTGGCAACCAAGATTCATACTATGTATGAATGTGAAAGTTGGACAGTGAAAAAAGCTGACAGAAAGAAAGTAAATTCCTTTGAAATGTGGTGTTGGAGGAGAGTTTTAATGGATACTGTGGATTGCCAAAAAGACACATCAGTGGGTTCTATATCAAATCAGGCCTGAATTCTCCCTAGAAGCTAAAATGACTAAATTGAGGCTGTTGTACTTTGCACACATTATGAGAAGACAAGAGTCACTGGAAAAGACAATAATGCTAGGAAAAGTTGAAGGCAGCAAGGAAAGAGAAAGACCAACAAGAGTTGGATTGACCTATAAAGGAAGCCATGGCCCTCAGTTTGCAAGACCTGAGCAACAAAGATGTAAACTCTCTGGAAACAAAGACCTACCTCAACAAATAAACAATAACTCTTTCTCTCCTGTCTCTAGACCTTTTCCCTCTAAAAACAGAAACGTGAAATAACCTGCAGCACCTATCTGTATCTTCTTTTAAAGACTTCTGAAAATATCTGTTTAATCTATTACATTATTACCCCACTTTCCTTCCAAGGAGCTTAGGGCAGTGAACCTGGACGTTCTATCCTTACTTTATGCTCAGTACAGCCCTGTGAGGTAGGTTAGGGTGATAGTGAATGGGAGGTCACCCAGTGAGCTTCAGGGTGCGGTGGGAATTTGGGCCCAGGTCTCTATGCAACTACTACAGCTGCACTTTACATCTTTGCACGGGGGTGGGGCACATCATTTTCCTCTGTATTATTAACAGTGCAGCTGTATTTAAAACTGTTTCTCTTGGGGCATCTTTGAAGCGTCAATCTCTCACTGCTTGGTGATTTGTAGTCCAAAATACACAAAGAGGTCATCTCTGAAATGAAATGTTTTTTTCTGTGTCTCCCTGCTAGATTTTTGCGGAGGAGAAGAGGCGGCCCCTATAAAACAGAACCTGCTACGGACCTCACCTGCTGGCGCTTGAGTAGCGAAGAAGGTCGGCAGCGATGGCGTTACCTGGCGGACGGCGAGATTGGTAGCCGGGAGCAGACTGAGCTGGAAGCCCACTCTCTCGGGCTGGACACGGTAGGTGGCAGGTACCAATAGCTTAGCAAGGCCTAGAGGACATAGAATCATAGAGTTGAAAGGGACCACCAGGGTCATCTAGTCCAGCCCCCTGCACAATGCAGGAAATTCACAACTACCTCCCCCCCACACCCCCAGTGACCCCTACTCCATGCCCAGAAGATGGACAAGAAGCCTCCATCTCATCATTATAGAGTCAGCATTGCTAACAGATGGCCATCTAGCCTCTGCTTAAAAACCTCCGGGAAAGGAGTGCTTACCACCTCCCGAAGAAGCCTGTTCCACTGAGGAACCGCTCTAACTGTTAGAAAATTCTTCCTAATGTCTAGATGGAAACACTTCGGATTTAATTTCAACCCGTTGGTTCTGGTCCGACCTTCTGGAGCAACAGAAAACAACTCGGCACGTGGTAGCTTTGTTCTTCCTTCATGGCTATTTTTATTTATCTAGTAAAACATCTATATCCCACTTTTCCTTTTGGTGCAAGGCAGCCTGCAATAATAGTTAAAACATCCCCGGCTAAAAGCAAAAATAAAATAGCAAACCCCAAATCTCTCCTCCCTTCCCCCATTCAACCCCCCTCAAAAGCCCTGGCAAACAGGCAGGCCTTGCAGCACCTTCTGAAGATCCCGCTTCCCCTCTTCTGGGAGCCCCTTCCACAGAACCGGATCCACGATAGGAAAGGCCTGGGCTCTGGTCGATGCCAGAAGGGACACCGTAAGTGGGTGGGATAGCCAACAGATCATAGTTGGCACGGAGGGACATATGGAAGGCTATAGCACAGTGGTTTTTCAAACTTTCTCACAGAGGAACACTTGCCGTGTCAACCTGTCTGCCTCAGAACCTCTGCACATCTTAGGGTTGCCAACCTCCAGGTATTAGCTGGAGATCTCCTGCTATTACAACTCATCTCCAGCTGATAGAGACCAGCTCCCCTGGAGAAAATGGCCGCCTTGGCAACTGGACTCCTTGTTCTACCTGCCCCGCTTGCTCCTACTCTTTCTCTCTTTTTTTCTTTTGATCATATTCCTTCTCAACTGCTTCACACCTGTGTGGCTCTATAAGCCTCTTCCTTGCCTTAGTGGCATCTCCCTGGGCAGAGCGAGATCTGCATTTCTATCGCTGTCTTTCTTGGAGTTCTGCGTCACTGCATGTGATATAGGTCTGAAGTTTAGAAGCGGGAAATTGTCAAGGAGCATAACCTGTGAGCTGTTCTGCGTGGTGAATGTGAACAGTGTTGCCATGCTGTTTGGCGGCCATATATTATTATTATTTATTTTAAACTTACAACATCAATACAAACATCAAAACGTACACAATACATACAATACACAAAAATACATACACCATACAAAATCACCTACACTCGACTAAACACATTAAGCATTACACTACCATTCATGTGCCTTACTCTTGTCTGGGTATAACAGAGCTTTATTATTTCTACCATCTGTCCCGCAATTATATTCTAATTAAACAATTCAGATGATCCATATTCTGTTTATATTTCTCTTAAACACTATAATCTTAATTTCCAAATGATTCTTCTGTCTAGCTTCTAGGAGACTTTATAATATGTCATTTCTAACTATCATAGAATCATAGGGACCACCAGGGGCATGTAGTCTAATCCCCTGCACAATGCAGGAAACTCACAACTACCTCATAAACATCCCTATATGTCTATTACTCACTTTCCCCTTAAAATTATTAAACTTATCTTTACTTGTTATACCTATATTTTAAGAAAAACAAAGCATATTAAACTTATTTGTTCTCTCTTTAGTGTACTACATATGATTTACCTAAGGCATAATCTTAACCTCTTTATCAACTTTATAACCTCTTTATTGATATTCTTTGTAAGCTGCTCTGAGCCCGAACTTGACCGGGGAGGGTGGGGTAGTAGGTCGAATAAATAAATAAATAAACTACAGTTCAAAATTCTGCAAAAGCCTTACATATTTGCATAATCACAATATGGTTTCCATTTTCTTTCCATTTTCACTGCACACTCTGCCTTTTTCTTTTGCTAGCGAGATGTAGTGCTAAAGAGCGATGGTTTGGAGCAGTGAACTATAATCTGGAGAACTGGGTTTGATTCTCCACTCTTCCACAGGAGCGGTGGATGCTAATCTGGTGAACTGGGTTTGTTTCCACACTCCTCCACATGAAGCCAGCTGGGTGACTTCGGGCTAGTCACAGTTCTCTCAGCCCCACCTACCTCACAGGGTGTCTGTTGTGGGGAGGAGAAGGGAAGGTGATTGTAAGCCGGTTTGACTCTCCCTTAAGTGGGAGAGAAAGTCAGCATATAAAAACCAACTCTTCTTCTTCTATTTCTGGTATCTCTTCCTGTTTCCATTCTGTGGCAACTGTGGGGACCATATATTCTTTTCCCTCCATTTTTCTTTGGCAGAGTCAACTCTTCCCAGTCTTACCTAAGGCCTGCACCGCACAGGAGGCGGCCATGAACGGGATGAAATTTTACTCTCGTCTCCAAGCTGAGGACGGCCACTGGGCTGGAGACTATGGCGGGCCTCTCTTCTTGCTGCCAGGTACGAAACTATGAATAAGGAATTAAATGAATGAGAAGTATCTGCCCTGTCTCTTCACGTTCAAGGCAGCTAACCACAAAATACAATTTAATTACCCCCAAAGCCGGTGCCAGCAACACTCTACTTTCTCCAAATGCTCTTTAAAGTGCTTCTTAGAAACAGGTGGGGAAGAAGCCCTGCAGACTTCAATTGCCAGAACCGCTGCCAGAAAAGATTCTTGTTCTTATGAAGGAAGTCCTCACCTCCTAGGCAGAGGGCACGCCCAGGAGAAGTTGATCTAAGCTGGTGTGTGGGTTTGTTTAGGGAGAGGTGAGCCTTTGTATATGTGGGTTTTTTGGTTATGAATGGTTTTGTAGTGAGAACCAGCACCTTGACTTGAGCCTGGAAACTAATAAGAAACCAACGTAGTTGTTTTAAAATGAGAATAATGTGCTTATGGCGGCCTGCGTCAGCCAACATGCAAGCAGCAGTTGAAGTTTCCAAGTTAACCTTCAAGGGCAGCCCCATATAGCACATGTTATGGTAGTCTTAACTCCAAATGTACAGAAGCGTGGATTAGTGTGAGCAGGTCAGCTGTGTCTAGGAGGGATATGATTTTATTTATTTTATAGTCTGCCTTTGAACTGTCTGGTTGAAACGCTGTCCTAAACTGTCATACTTTTGCCTGAACAGCAGTAGAACTTTACAGAGGTTGTGAAACTACATAAGAATATTGGTTCTTGTAGGTTATCCAGGCTGTGTAACCGTGGTCTTGGTATTTTCTTTCCTAGGAAAGAAAATACCAAGACCACGGTTACACAGTCCAGATAACCTACAAGAACCAATGAACTCTGACCATGAAAGCCTTCGACAATACATAAGAATACCTTGATTAACATGCATACATATGATAAAATAACGTATACATGACAGATGGAGATGCTCTGGTGTGAAGCAGGCTGTTGGATTATGCGATCTTCCAAGTCTCTCTTTCAATGCTTTCAGTCACTTCTGGTTGCGGCATTTATGTTCTTGTCATAAGCTCTCTGGCCTTTCCTTGACCGCGCGTTCCTGGGTGTGTTCTCTTTGCCGACTGAACAAATAGCGCTGTGTAAGAGACATGTGGTGTAGTGGTTAAGAGTGGTGGTTTGGAGCAGTGGACTCTGATCTGGAGAACTGGGTTTGATTCCCCACTCCTCCACATGAGCAGCGGAGGCTAATCTGGTGAACTGGATTTGTTTCCCCATTCCTCCACATGAAGCCAGCTGGATGACCTTGGACAAGTCACAGCTCTCTTGGAGCTCTCTCAGCCTCACCTACCTCACAGGGTGTCTGTTGTGGGGAGGGGAAGGGAAGGTGATTGTAAGTCGGTTTGATTCTCCCTTAAGTGGTAGAGAAAGTCGGCATAGAAAAACCAACTCTTCTTCTGATGGCTGCAAATGATGCTTTTTGTCCTATAGGGCTGCTGATTGTATGCCATGTTGCCAAGATCCCACTACCTGAAGAGAGCAGGAGAGAAATGGTGCGCTACTTGCGTTCCGTGCAGCTCCTGGATGGCGGTTGGGGCCTGTAAGTAAAATGAGGATCCCATTGCTTCTGAAGCAGGGCAGCCAAGGAAGGTTTTTGTAAATATCACATTTTGAAGTGGATTTTGGGGATACGATTGAGACTGGGACGAGTGGTATCCTTTTGAAGCCTTCTGGAGTTGTTTGAAGAAAAATTGTTCCCAAAGGCCTTTGTGGGAACCAGTGGGAAGGAAGACATTTCCTGTTTTCTTGGGCTATGAAATGTGGGATATGGGAGATTTTCCATTTCCTTGACCTCAGTTCTTGCTGTCATTGCTCTTGATCTATTTTCTCCAGGGGCAATTTCTAGCTCTGCTAGAATTGAATGGAATCTGTCTTTCTAAAGCTGAAATGAGATGTGATTTAAAAAAACGAGTCAGGTCTGGGTACAGAACTCCCCGTGGTCATTTTTTTTTTTTAACTTTTTGAGGGGGGGGAATGATTTAAATGTAGAAAACCATGATTTAAATCTAGTCTTACTGATAGAGATTTAAATCATGAGCCAACATGGTGTAGTGGTTAAGAGCGGTGGACTATAATCTGGAGAGCTGGGTTTGATTCTCTACTCCTCCACAGGAGCGGCAGATGCTAATCTGGTGAACCGGGTTGGTTTCCCCACTCCCCCACATGAAGCCAGCTGGGTGACCTTGGGCTGGTCACAGATCTCTCTGAACTCTCTCAGCCTCTCCTACCTCACAGAGTGTCTATTGAGGAGAGGAGGAGGTAAGGAGATAGTAAGCCGGTTTGGTTCTCCTTTAAAGGTGGAGAAAACGGGCATATAAAAACCAACTCTTCTTCTAAATCATGATTTGAATCCATTTGATTTAAATCTCCCTGAGTGGGCATGACTGAGCTGGGAGGGGAAGAGATGGGAAGCCCCTTTGGCTGAGGCATTGGGGGAAAGCAGTGCGGGACTTACCTGGGCTGGTATTGACGACAACTTTACACAGTTGAGGCTCAGAGATGACTGCCTGTCTCTGAGGCACTACCTCCCCTCACCCACCAGCCCTGTCTAGGGTAAGGCCATGGAGCTTGTTCTCCACCTTCCAGGCCTTCACTGTTTCTGTCTTCGGAAAGACACACTGCCCATTAGGTGCAACAGCTGTCCTAGTGGTTATCTGACCAGTTATGCTGGGACGAGCAAGAAGCAAACCCTGCTTTTCCTCGTAGTTAGTGCTTTTCTGCTATCTTTCAGCCGATTTTTCGTTCATCTTTCTAATGAGTGGAATTAACTGGGTCCAAGGACTACCCTCACAGGAGAACCGATTGCATAAGCAAGCAATAAACCTAGGCCTCCTCAGAACTGACATATTCCTGACCCTTCTTCGTTACACATGTAGCATAGTCTGTCATTTCCATTGCAAACTTCAGTTCCCGTTCACTTTCTAAAGGTAGCTGAGCAAGACAGAAATCACAGTCTTTCATCTGACTTGGTTTGGCTTTGACATCTTCCACAGGTCTTGATTACTTTGAAATGTGTTGGAGGAGGGTGTTACGGATACCATGGAAGGGCAAAAAATAAATAAAAAATCAGTGGGTTATAGATCAAATGAACCCTGAAGTGACCCCTAGAAGCTAAAATGACTCAACTGAGGCTGTCGTGCTTTGGTCACATTGTGAGAAGACAAGAGTCACTGGAAAAGTCAGTCATGCTAGGAAAGGTTGAGGGCAGCAGGAAAAGAGGAAGACCCAACAAGAGATGGATTGGCTCAATGAAGGAAGGCACAGCCCTCAATTTGCAAGATATGAGCAAGGCTGTTAACAAGAGGACATTTTGGAGGACATTGATTCATAGGGTCGTCATGAGTCAGAAGCAACTTGATGGCACTTAATACACACATCGGTCTTGATTAGAACCAGGCCAGTGGGGGGAAAATGGACTTTGTCCAATGGTGGCAGCAGATGGCTTCCTAACACTCTTCTCATTTGCTTCCTGGTAGGCATATTGAGGACACGTCCAAGGTGTTTTGTACCGCTCTCAACTACGTGGCCATGCGGCTTCTAGGGGTCAGTTGTGATGACCCAGATGCGGTGCGGGCTCGGAACAACCTCCACAGCAAAGGTGAGATTGTGGTGAGGTGCGGAAGTGAAAGAGACTCTCTTCCCATCAAGCTGTGGTGTCGTTTGGAAAAGAGTCGTCCGCTGTGGGTGTGGGAAGGGACAGAGGCCTTTGTGGCTCTCTGAAGCGATGAGTGTGGTGACTCCCACTCATGGTTGCATCTACACATAGTTTTTTTTTGGGGGGGGGTCTTCTTTCTGTTTTTGGCTGTTGAAGCAACAACAGAACCAGTCTTCACATATTTCAAAACCCGGCAGATATTTCTTCCCACATTTGCAATGAAAAGCCAGAGAGAGGGCAACAGACCAGCTGAAAGCCTCTATGAACATCCAGGCTTCCTTCCTGGAGCCGGCGTGTTGGTTAAGAGCGGTGGACTCTAATCTGGGGAACCGGGTTGGTTTCCCCATTCCTCCACATGCAGCCAGCTGGGTGACCTTGGGCTAGGCACAGCTCTCGTAGAGCTCTCTCAGCCCCACCTACCTCACAGGGTGTCTGTTGTGGAGAGGGGAAGGAAAGGAGATTGTAAACCGGTTTGATTCTCCTGAAAAGGTAGAGAAAATCAGCATATAAAAACCAACTCTTCTTCTTCCAGAAAAAGACATTTGTCCGTGAGTCATTCAGTCACAAAATTTGTATCTTGGCTTTCTGCCCTTACAAGGGTCACCAAGGCTGCTGACAATTTATGAATTTCGGCCAAGAACGTCTTTTCCCTACTCCTCCATATGAAGCCAGCTGGGTGATCCTGGGCTAGTCACAGTTCTCTTTGAATTCCCTCAGCCCCACCTACCTCACAGGGTGTCTGCCTAGTAGGGTTGCCAGGTCCCTTGGGAAATACCTGGAGATTTTGGGGATGGAGCTTGAGGAGGTCAGGTTTTTGGAGAGGGGAGGGACTTCAATGCCATAGAGTTCGATTGCCAAAGTGGCCATTTTCTCCAGAGGAACTTGCCTGAAGATCAGTTGTAATAGCATGTTTTGGGCATTACCTGAGTATTGGGAAGTTGTTCTAGGCATAAGACGTAAAAGTTATAAATGTGTGTGCCATGTTTGCAGACTCTGTTTTACTCCTTTGATCTCCATTCCCCTTACACGGAGTTTATATTTCCATGGCCTCTTGTGTGTTGGGCTCTTCAGGTGGTGCTGTGGGAATCCCTTCCTGGGGTAAATTTTGGCTGGCTGTCTTGAATGTCTATAGCTGGGAAGGAATGCATACGCTTCTCCCTGAGATGTGGTAGGTATCATTTTAATTGTATCAGTTGTGAGCCAGCGTGGTACAGTGGATAAGAGTGGTGGTTTAGAGTGGAAGACTCTGACCTGGAGAACCGGGTTTGATTCCCCACTCCTCCACATTAGCATCGGGACTCTAATCTGGAGAACTTTGTTGGTTTCCCCACTCCTCCCCATGAAGCCAGCTGGGTGACCGTGGGCTAGTCACAGCTCTCTTAGAGCTCTCTCAGCCCCACCTACCTCACAAGGTGTCTGTTGTGGGGAGGGGAAGGGAAGGTGATTGTAAGCCGGTTTGATTCTTCCTTAAGTGGTAGAGAAAGTTGGCATATAAAAACCAACTCTTCTCCTCCTCCTCCTTCTGATTCTCCTGATTCTGATTCTCCTTGTTCTTCTTCTGATTCTCCTCCTTCTTCCTCCTCCTCCATGACTTGTACGGAGGTATCTTCTTTCAGAACCCAATGGCAAGAGATGCCATGGGGCAGGTGGGCTGATATGGGGTGGTGTGGGGGAAGGATGTTCATCCTCACTTTTGAGTTCTGGCATGTCCCATCGAAGCTCACTAAAATCCATGTATCAGAACAGGCACTAACAGCAACTTCTGCCTCAAGGACATGCAATGCAGGAAAAGCCTAGCCACGCACACATACAAAGGTTGTGCTAAGGTTTTGGCTAAAATAGGAGGAAGTTTAGCATTTGCTAATTTCAGACTTTGAGTTCTGGATTTAAAAGCGCTGAGGCACTTTGCTGAAGTGTAGTGACTTAGGAGGAGCAATCTTGAAAGAAATAGGAACGCTTCAATGCATGGCTTATTGCCTGCCACAGGCCGTGCCCATTCAGCAAATAGCGTTTGGTTAGTATGGACAGTTTCCCCTCATACTGGCTTGGGGGAATCTGGACGTATTTACCTCAGTCAATTTCATAATAAGGATTGCGGAAACTGTTGCTGTGGTCTAACTCTGGGATGTCGAACTCATTTGTTACGAGGGCCAGATATGGTATAGATGTCACTTGGTTGGGCCGGGCCAGGCCTCAGGTGGCTCACGGGCCAGATAAGAGCTCTCAATTTAAAAAAAAAATAATAATAAAGAGCTCTCAAGGGGCCGGATCTGGCCCACGGGCCATATGTTTGACACCCCTGGTCTAACTCTTGAAAGTTTATGCAAAAATAACATTTGCTTTGTGTTTGAGGTGCTTCAAGATGCCTGTTAGTGACTACTTTGTGCCGGGGAGAACAGCTACGTCCTGGCATTAATCTGAGGCAACCTTTTTTGTTTTGCGGTAGGCTGTTTCCTTCCTGGATGCCGTGCCACCCTGCCTCGCTCTGGTGCCACTGCCGTCAGGTCTACCTGCCCATGGCCTACTGCTACGCCACACGCCTTACCGCAGAAGAGGACGAACTTATCCTGAGCCTCCGGCAGGTACTTGAAGCCTCACCTCATCCTCCCTCTCTCCCCTTTCCCTCAGTGAGGCTGTTGGTCTTCTGTAATTTCAAGGCTGGCCAGTTAGGAATCTCACACAAAAGGAAATTATTTGTATGCATACCCAGACGAAACTTCAGGACATGGAACCATGGCCGTCCACGCCATTAAACCGTCGCTGTGCTTCCCTTCAAATAATACTCCTTGGTCTACAGCTGTGTTGCCATTCTGCTTCTTGCAAAGAACAAAGCCAAAAATCCATATACTTATTGAATATCAAGCAAAATAAAGTTTTTAAAAAATATGGTTAATTTAAAACAAGTGGTTACTATGTGTGCTGTTCTCTGCTCCACTGACAAGCGGCTTAGACGAGTGCCTGTGCAGCTGTTTACTGCAGAGAATCTTTCTTATTTACCATTTTTAGCAATTTTACGTCATTTAGAGAATTTCTGTGCTGCCTCTCAGAGAACCTGCTTGAGGTAAAACGCGATAAAAACATAAACCAGCATGAAAATCATGGAAAATTAACAAAAGCCCAGACACAGCATAAAGCCCGTATAAAAATAGTGAGCCACTTAAAATAAATCTCACAAAACAGTTCTCAGGCTAGAAGTTAGGGTTGCCAGCTCCAGCTTGGGAAATTCCTGGAGATTTAGGGAGGGTATCTGGGGAGGGTGGAGTTTGGGGAGGGAGCTTAGTGGGGATGCGATATCAGAGAGTCCAGCCCCCAGGAAAGTGATCTCTGCTCTCTGAAGATCAGTCGTGATTCTGGGAGAAATCCAGGCCCTGCCTGGAGGCTGGCAGGTCTATTAGAAAGAGACTGTCAACACAGTTTAAAAAGGTAAAACCCCTTAGCTAAAAATATGGGTAAAAAAGGGTTTTTTGGCTGAGCCCTTAAAAGACAGTAGGGTAGGCCTCAAGGGAAGGACTTTCCGCAGGCAAGGTGCCACCACTGAAAAAGCCCCATCTCTAGTTGCCATCCACCTCACTTTTGCAGGCGGGGACTCAGATAGCAGGCCTGTGAGGAAGAGCTTGGCTTGAGGGCAAGACAGTATGGGAGAAGGCAGTCCTACTCGTTTGACTGAATTGTAGCATGTTTTATTGCAATCCCAATGGAAGAGCCACTTACAGATTATCTTCGTGTTCAGATAACTCACTGTACAGAGAGAGATTGTATCCAAAAGGTAATTTAAGACTTCATCTGGATGATGCCACTTATTTAGAATAATGTTTTGTTTAGGGGTGATCACAAAATCCTGTTAGCTCAGTGTGAATGTTTACCCCACCCTTTGCACCAATTACTTTTGAAGTAGAATCCCAACTGGATCTATGAGCAGGGGTTTAACTTCCGTCCTCCCCCCCCCCCGGTTGGTTTTGTGGGTGAGCAATAGGGAGTCTAATGGGGTACTTCTTTTTTGCTCCCTAAATACCAAGGTCTTTGAAGTGCATGCCCTTGGCATCCCTAAAAAAATAATTTTCTCATGATCGGTGGGGCGGGGTGGGGGGAGGGATGGGGGAAGAGTCTGATGGAGAAGAGGACCATATTGTTCCCTTCTGGGTTTCCCCTGGGAGATTGTACATTTCAATGAAGGTTGTTGGAGGGAATCCTCAGGAGAGGTCTCAAATCCCAAATGGCAACTGAGTTTGAAGAATCCTGTTCTCCTTGTAGTACAGAATACCATTATCCTGGTGATGTACGGAGGCCTCGGTTGGGAACATGTTTCCAAATCCAGTTGCTAGTAAAATTTCTGCTCTTACTGACGTAATGTCCTGTGACTTTTCTTTGTAGGAACTGTACATACAAGATTATTCCAGTATTGACTGGCCGGCACAGAGAAATAACATTGCCGCATGTGACGTTTATACCCCGCACAGCTGGCTGCTTAGCATTGTCTATGGTGAGTGGGGCATGGCCTCTAGTGCCAGCGTGGTATAGTGGTTAAGAGCCGTGGTTTGGAGTGGTGGACTCTGATCTGGAGAACCGAGTTGGTTTCCCCACATGAAGCCAGCTGGGTGACCTTGGGCTAGTCACAGTTCTCTCAGAACTCTTTCAGCCTCACCTATCTCACAGGGTGTCTGTTGTGGGGAGGGAGAAGGCAAGGCGATTGTAAGCCACTTTGAGACTCTTTATGGTAGAGAAAACGGGGTATAAAAAAACCAACTCCTCCTCCTCCTCTTATTTCTCCTCCTCCTTGTCTTCCTCCTTCTCTTCCTTCTCCTCCTTCCAATTCTAAGATTCTATGATTTCCCCTCCTCTGTTTGCAGACATTGTATGTTTTGGCTTATTTCCTCCACAGACAGGAGAGCACTGGGGCTGAACGGGAGAGGGGAGACTTAACCTTAGAACAAGCGAAGTGGCTGCATTTCCATTCTGGCCTTGGTGGTTTTGGACTCTTCCACTAGTAACAAGTCCTTCCTCTCTCTCTCTGTTTCTCCATTCCAGCAATATGCAATACCTATGAGAGTTACCACAGCAAGACTCTGAGAAACCGAGCGGTAGAAGAACTCTACGACCACATCAGAGCCGATGACCGGTTCACCAAGTGCATCAGCATCGGCCCGGTAGGTCTCGTCCGCGGTTTAGGCTTAGGACTAAAGTGATCCGGGGCTGGGCTTGCTCTCTAGGTGCCCGAGGCTCTGTCCTGGCTCTCCTTCCTGCTGCTCTTGGTGGAGATGCTGTTCCCTCACACGTTTAGGATTTTTGTGACAGAGATGAAGGCAGGCAGTACGTGGGCTCACTCAGAGACATCTCCCTCTTCATGCCAGACATTAGTCCCACTGAATTCAACATTCCTTTTTTTTTTTTGGCCATCAAATCACAGCTGACTTATGGTGACCCCATAGGGTTTTCAAGGCAAGAGATGTTCAGAGGTGGTTTGCCATTGCCTGCTCCGCGTCACGCCTCTGGTATTCCTTGGAGGTCTCTCATCCAAATACTTGCCAGGCTGAAAGTGTGTGACTGGCCCAATGTCACCCAGCAAGTTTCCATGGGGCAAGTGGGGATTTGAACCTGGGTTTCCCAGGTCCTAGTCCAACACCTTAACCACTGCACCATGGTGTCTCTCAATGGTCCTTACCTTGTAATAAATATATGCAGAATTGGGTTTACGTGTCAGAGAGGACAATGAGAGACTTAATTCCATGGAAGCACCAACTGGCCAGTGGAAACTGTTTCTGGGAGCTCATCTACGAATCTATAATCTCACAGTTCTAAGAAGGTGTGTTTGGGCTTTGTTCTCCTGATGCTGGAGTTCAGTTTGTAAGAGCTATAAACAAGAGGTTCTTTAGCCAACGGAGAGGAAAGGAACTAACTTTCATCCTTTCTCTGGCCTTCCAGATATCAAAAACCATTAACATGCTAGTTCGCTGGTATGTGGAAGGGGACCAGTCTCCTGCGTTTCGGGAGCACGTCTCCAGAATCCCTGACTACCTCTGGTAAGTCTGTATAAAAATGTTGGAAACTGAAAAGGACTCTGGGCAGGGGATATGAAAATACCGTATATATTCCAACAATCTACCATTGTACATAAGTAATAATATTTCTTTTGCCGTCAAGTCGCAGCCGACTTATGGTGACCCTGTAGTTTCCAAGGCAAGAGATGTTCAGAAGTGGTTTGCCATTGCTTGCCCCTGCGTAGTGATCCTTGTATTCCTTGGTGGTCTCCCATCCAAATACTGACCAGGGCCGACCCTGCTTAGCTTCCAGAATCTGATGAGATTGGGCTATCCTGGGCTAACCAGGTCAGGGCTTCAAAAACCATGTGTGTGTTTGTAGAGTGCCATCAAGTCGCAGCTGACTTATAGTGATTCCAGCAAGGGGATTCCAAGGCACGAGAGAAGCAGAGGTGGTTTGCCATTGCCTTCCTCTGAAGAGTCTTCCTTGGTGGTCTCCCTTCCAAGTACTGACTCTGCTTAGCTTCTGAAATCTGATGAGATTGGGCTGGGCTGGCCTATCCAGGTCAGGACTTCAAGAAGAAGAAGAGGAGTTGGTTTTTATATGTTGACTTTCTCTACCACTTAAGGATGAATCATACTGGCTCACAATCACCTTCCCTTCCCCTCCCCACAACAGACACCCTGTGAGGTAGGTGGGGCTGAGAGAGCTGTGACTAGCCCAAAGTCACCCAGCTGGCTTCATGTGTAGGAGTGGGGAAACGAATCCAGTTCCCCAGATTAGCCTCCGCCGCTCATGTGGAGGAGCGGGGAATCAAACCCGGTTCTCCAGATCAGAGTCCACTGCTCCAAACCACTGCTCTTAACCACTACATCACACTGGCAGTTGCTGGGCTGGGCGGCTGTGGCCGCTGCACAGTTGTCTGGAAGCGCCGTAGGAGGCAGCTCACTCCCCGACTATCCCAGGAAGCTGGAGAGCTTGCAAGGTGGCGTCTCGCGACTCTTTAAACCCTGCCTTTCCTCCAAGCGGAGGAGGGAGGCTGTCTAGCATCACAACCACCAAGTGACGCAAGCTCAGGGAGAGAGGGAAGTGAGCTTTATAGCTGAGCTGGGATTTCAACCCGAGCGTCCCACATTTGAACCCAGGGCTCCCGCGGTTGCAGCACAGGTCCTCCTTCCTGTAACATCTCTGCGAAGCTCGTTGCAGTTGAATGGCAGGCTGCGTTTGTCCCGGATGCAACATTGCACGCTTTTTTATCTCCCTACAGGCTGGGAGTGGATGGCTTGAAGATGCAGGTAAAGCACTGGTGGCCAAAGGAAAAGAGCTTCCTCTTCTTTTTTTAACCTCTTCTTCTTTTTCCTCTTCTTTTTCCTCTTATTCGTCTTCTGTTGCCCCAGAAGGTTAGACCAGAACCAACGGGTTGAAATTAAATCGAAAGAGTTTCCGTCTAGACATTAGGAAGAATTTTCTGACAGTTAGAGCGGTTCCTCAGTGCAGGGGTCGGCAAACTCATTAGTCAAAAGAGCCAAATATCAACAGTACAATGATTGAGATTTCTTTTGAGAGCCAAATTTCTTAAACTTAAACTATATAGGTAGGTACACTGTTTATTAACTTAATAAACTTTAATTAAAGTTTTAAGTCTTAATTAAACTATAGGTACACTGAATAAAACTTGATGTCATATTTAATAGTGATCTTATTTATTGATAAAAATTAAATTGTAAGTCCCTGCCATTTCCCCCTCCCCATCCGGAGTCCTCGTCTGGAGGCCTGGTCTACCGCCATAAAAGCCTATTGGTAGACCTGGCCTCCGGCTGAGTCCCATTGGGAGGCCAGGTCTACCCATTGGCTTTCTTGGCAATAGACCTGGCCTCTGGAGGCCCATAGAAGCCAATTGGTAGACCTGGCCTCTGAAGGGGGACTTTTCCCCCCTCCTCGGAGTCCAGGTCTACCGCCAAGAAAGCCAGTGGGTAGACTTGGCCTCCCAATGGGACTCAGCCGGAGGCCAGGTCTACCAAAGGAAGCCCGCCCCGCCCAACAGCTGATAGGCGGGGGGGGCAGGAACCGCCGAGCTGCCTGCCCAGCAATCGCGCGGCTAGAGGGGAGGGGAGGCTTTAGCCTCCCAACCATTGAGGGCAAGGGAAAGGGGGACCTGGCCATTCTCCACGGTGGGGGGGGAGAGACAGCGCGCCCGCTCGCCTGCTCTCTCGCGCTCGCTCGCTCAGGTGTGCCGGCTCAGCAGCCCGGCTGCTAGCGCGAGCGGGCGCGAGAGCAGGGGCTCCGAACCAAGTTCGGAGAGCCGCACTCAACGGGCCAAAGAGCCGCATGCAGCTCGGGAGCCGCAGTTTGCAGTCCCCTGCCTCAGTTTGCAGACCCCTGCCTCAGTTTGCAGACCCCTGCCTCAGTGGAACAGGCTTCCTCGGGAGGTGGCAAGCTCTCCTTTCCTGGAGGTTTTTTAGCAGAGGCTAGACGGCCATCTGTCAGCAATGCTGATTCTATGACCTTAGGCAGATCATGAGAGGGAGGGCACCTTGGCTATATTCTGGGCATGGTGTAGGGGTCACTCGGGTTGTGTGGGGGGGAGGTAGTTGTGAATGTCCTGCATTGTGCAGGGGGTTGGACTAGATGACCCTGGTGGTCCCTTCCAGCTCTATGATTCTTCCTCCTCCTGTAGGGGCGATCCAAGTAAGAGAAGTGGCCCAGGGGGGAAAGGGGCTGCATCCTTTCCGCTATCCTTCATTTCTCTGTTCCAGACTGCTGTTTTCCCCCTCACCGGGCAGCAAATGAGAAAGCGGGATGCCTCTGGGCTGGAGCAGGGAAAAGCTAAAGGCTCTCTCTCTCTACACACACACACACACACACACACACACCCCCTCAGGGGAGCAGTCGGGGAGGACAAGTGGGCCCTGGAAATCTGTGTCCCTTCCAGTCCGTGTCACGTGGCTTATCACGTTTAATGTGGCTTTGTAATTCTGCTGGGCTGATGGTGACTAAGCCGGGGGGTGGGTGTGGGTGCTAGGGCCATCTATCGTCCTCGTGACGGTGGCTGCCTTGGTGCAGAGAGGTGCGTGGTCCAGGGGCAAGTGTAGCAGCCGTCTCCTACCCCCAACTGTAACCAACACTGGAGAGGGCTACCTATTTGCTTCCCACAATGCATTTTTTAGAAGATGACCCTTAAATGACTCTCAGAGGGTGGGGAGGCTTGTTGACATCAGTTGCAGGTAGAAAGGCAGGCCAGAATTCAGCAGCCAAAAAGCGGTATGTTTGAACTGTGCCTTCCTTCTCTTTTAGGGCACCAATGGATCGCAGCTTTGGGATACGGCATTTGCAGTCCAGGCTTTCTTGGAGGTACTCTTCACAAGTTCTTCACCCTGTGCCATACCATAAGTTTGTCGCACGCTTGCAAAAGCGTGGTTTCTTTTTACATTGATGGGAGAGTCACTTGAAGGGCTTTATGGTAATTTTAAGGGAGCTCTTCTAGGTTTGCAAGTTTGAAGATCAGGAGGCGCAAGAGGATGCTGCAGGTTAGTAGGTCAAAGAAGAGGTGACCAAGGGTTGAACAGCCCCCATGGACAATGAAATCTAATTTCAACTAAGCTTAGTATGTTTTCCACAGATTGTTCTGGATCCTAAGTGATGATATGTTGACTTATCAAAAAATCTCTCATTAAGTCAAGAGTTTAAAAATAATTTATCTTTTTTTGTGGTCGAGGCTGGTGCCCAAAAGAAGCCTGAATTCACCACCTGTTTGCAAGATGCTCACACATTCCTCAGAATCTCTCAGGTAAGGACCAAGGTACCAATTATATACATACTCATGAACTAATTTATTGTAATCTGGTTCTGATGTCACTTTACCCTTCTATTTACCAAAAAAAAGTGGGTAAATTTAGAAGAAGAAGAAGAGTTGGTTTTTATATGCCGACTTTCTCTACCTTTTAAGGAGAATCAAACTGGCTTACAATCACCTTCCCTTCCCCTCCCCACAACAGACACCTTGTGAGGTAGGTGAGGTTGAGAGAGCTCGTAGAGAGCTGTGACTAGCCCAAGGTCACCCAGCTGGCTTCATGTGTAGGAGTGGGGAAACCAACCCGGCTCACCACAAGAGAGTCCGCTGCTCCTGTGGAGGAGTGGGGAATCAAACCCAGTTCCCCAGATTAGAGTCCTGTGGAGGAGGACCACTCCTAACCACTACACCACACTGGCTCTCATTACATTTTGGAATGTCCCTCTGTAGTAGCTGCTGTGAACTGAGCACGCAGACCCATCCGTGACCTCCCCTTCCATATCCCCGGGGAGGTATCCCTGGCGTCAGTCACATAGGGGAGTCCATAGGCCGAGAAATTAATTCCTCAGGTGCGACACTGTGCATCCCATTTGAGTAAATTGATTGGAGGAGTTTGCTGCCCCCAGTCTGCAGCGGTACCCCCAGTCTCTTCTCCCTTGCCTGCAACATCCAATCCAAGTCTGAACAAAGACTCCATGTTCACGCCAGAATGTATTGATCTTCAGGCTAAAACTTGAAATAGCAAAAACAGTCCTGCCCGCGTGAGCAGCTGGTATTGCGGGCTGTTCACGCTCTTTCTCTCCATGAGTATCTAAGATGGGTGTTGAACTCATTTGTTACAAGAGCCCGATACGACATAAATGTCGCTTGGTGGGGTCTGGGCCGTGTGTGCCATAAAATTTAATGCCAGGTACCGGAGGTAAAAACTTTATAGAAGACACAGGCAAAGCCAATTGTTGATATTATTTTTTTACTTTATTTTTAACTTTAAAATACAAACACGCTTAAAACAATAATGCTCTTACAGTATTTTTTTTTAATTAACAGTCTTTGATCATTGAAACCTCAGGAGTAGGGGGTGGGTCTATATCTGGAGCAGGCAGGGGGTGGCTGCCTCGGCTGGATCGCGGGCTGGATAAGAGTTCTCAAGGAGCCGGATCGGGCCCCTGGTCTCCCAGTTTGACACCCCTGATCTAAGAACTTGGGGACAATAACATTCCCAAGAGTAGTTTCTACTACCCTATTCTTGAGGTGTGGGATTGCTTCTTTCTGCCCTTGCCAAATGTGGTTTTTGTATTTCTTCCAGATTCCAGAAAATCCACCTGATTATGAGAAGTACTACCGCCAAATGAACAAGGTATACTCTGCAAAGAGGCATTCCCTAGATGAATGGAAGCTTTCGAAGGGCTGAACGGATGGGTCATCAAAAGGGAATGGTTCTTCCCCCCTCCCCAGTCCACTTTTCTGTGTCTAAATGCTAAACATAAGAAAGCCCATGCTGGATCGGACCAAGGTCCATCAAGTCCAGCAGTCTGTTCACTCAGTGGCCAACTAGGTGCCTCTAGGAAGCCCACAAACAAGACGGCTGCAGCAGCATTGTCCTGCCTGTGTTCCACAGCACCTAATAGAATAGGCATGCTCCTCTAATCCTGGAGAGAATACATCTGCATCATGACTAGTAGCCATTTCTACTAGTAGCCATGAATACCCCTCTCCTCCATTAAAATGTCCACTCCCCTCTTAAAGCTTTCCAAGTTGGCAGCCATCACCACATCCTGGGGCAGGGAGTTCCACAATTTAACTATGCGTTGTGTGAAGAAATACTTCGTTTTATCTGTTTTGAATCTCTCACCCTCCAGATTCAACAGATGACCCCGCGTTCTAGTATTATGAGAGAGGGAGAAAAACTGGAATCTTGCTGGGAGGAAATTTTTATTCCCAGCCTTGTTTTGCTTTCATCGCTCAAATCTCTGGTATCTTGATTGTCCTCCAGGGCGGATTTCCCTTCAGCACTCGCGACTGCGGCTGGATCGTGGCGGACTGTACAGCGGAAGGGCTGAAGAGTGCAATGCTCCTGCAGGAAAAATGCCCATTCATCAAGGAGCACATCCCACCGGATCGCCTCTTTGACGCTGTCAACGTGGTAAGCCTGAGGAAGCGGAGAGAGTGTCTTGTTCACCTGCAGAGTACATTCCGCTCTCCAGCGACAAATTCTCCTTGGTCCCTCTTGGGCTGCTTAGTGGTCATAAACAGGGGAGCGAGACTTCTGGGTGCGATCCAAACGACGTCGGTGGGAGTTGTGTGCGGGTAGAAATAGCCTCTGCCGCGTAAGATTTTTATGTCTCTCCTTACCCTTTCAGTTGCTGAACATGCGAAACGCGGATGGTGGCTTTTCTACGTACGAAACGAAGCGTGGGGGCTGGCTGTTGGAGCTGCTGAACCCTTCTGAGGTCTTCGGTGAGAGCAGGGGCTCGGTTTCTGGAATCTGCGCTGGCTCTTGAAGCTTTGTCCTGGGGTTTGGATTGCAGGGCAGCCGGAATGAGTCTTCAGAGACCAGGGGCTTGATCACATGTCTCTGTCAAGCGTGCATGACCAGCTGATGAACCATCGGCAGATCAGCTCTTCCTGTCCCTCTGGCTCTTGCTGGCCTTGTCAGAGTTACGGAAAGAGTGATTACAGTTTCACTTAAAATGTGACAGCCCATTGCAAGAACTGGGGATGCTTCATGCTTGGATGCAGCATCACTTGAGGGCTTTGTAATGCATACAGGTGCATCCAGCGTGGTGTAGTGGTTAAGAGCGGTGGTTAAGAATGGCGGACTCTAATCTGGAGAACCAGGTTTGATTCCCCACTCCTCCACATGGGCGGCGGAGGCTAATTTGGAGAACCGGGTTGGTTTCCCCACTCCTCCACATGAAGCCAGCTGGGTGCCCTTGGCCTAGTCACAGTTCTCTCAGAACTCTCTTAGCCCCATCTATCTCACAAGGTGTAGTGGTTAAGAGCAATGGTTTGGAGTGGAAGACATATGGAGAACTGGGTTTGATTCCCCACTCCTCCACATGAGCGGCGGAGGCTAATCTGGTGAACCAGGTTGGTTTCCCCACTCCTCCACACAAAGCCAACTTGGTGACCTTGGGCTAGTCACAGCTCTCTCGGAATTTTCTCAGTCCCACCTCCCTCACAGGGTGTCTGTTGTGGGGAGGGGAAGGGAAGGAGATTGTAAGCCGCTTTGATTCTTCCTTAAGTGGTAGAGAAAGTCGGCATATAAAAACCAACTCTTCTTCATCCTGGTAAGGAATGCTGTGTACTGCAAGACACCAAAGAGGGAAGGTTGCCACCTTCAATGAGGGCCAAGACAGCTCTTGACAGCACAGCTTATGCATCCACATATTCTGGCCCCGCAGATCCCCCATCCAGAGAATGTAGTGGTCCCTGAGAATGCTGCAATTGATGTGGAGCAGGCCCCCCAATGTGTTGCCGGTGGGTGCCAATGTTCCCACCGACACTTTTTTTGATGCCTACCAGGTGTTTTTAGAAAGCGGGCAGGGCCAGGTGGGGCTTTTGCTCTGCAAGGTTCTGCTTGGCCATTGGAGATGGGATTGGCCGTACAGATTTTTTAAAAATGTTGCTTGGCAGTAGCTGCCACGGCAGCACAGGGATCTTCCCTGAGTGACTGAAGGTAAGCCGCGGCAGCCATTTTGTGTCTGGCTCTTGCCTCACGCAGCAGCCATTTTGTGGCTGGCTCTTGCCTCACGCAGCAGCCATTTTGTGGCTGTGTCCACCACACTTTATCGGAATTGCAAAGGTGCGTGCATCCTGAAAAAGGTTGTGGGCTCCTGATGTAGAGCAGCCATTCTCCAGCTTGCCTTTCTTTTCCAGCACTACTGCTTATGGATCGTCTCTTCTCTTTTGTTTTTTTTGTCTTTCGCAGGTGACATCATGATAGACTACACATATGTTGAATGCACCTCGGCAGTGATGCAGGCCCTGAAGCATTTCCACAAGAGGTTTCCTGAGCACAGAACACATGAGATCAGGTAAAAAAGAGACTACTGAAAGACCAAATAAGAGCATGGGGAAGCCGTTGGTGGGCGGGGAGCGGTCTTCATTTTTAGAGTGTGAAAGTGGCATGTGAAACTAAACATTTCATTCATCGTGGTGCAGTGGTTAAGAGCGGTGGTTTGGAGCAGTGGACTCTGATCTGGAGAACCAGGTTTGATTCCCCCACTCCTCACATGAGCAGCAGAGGCTAATCTGGTGAACCGGGTTGTTCTCTTTCTGGGAGAAGGGCATCTTGTCATTCGCGGGTATTACCATCACATGCCCAGGGAGGCAGGACTAAAATTTTTTTTCCAACTTCCTGTCCCTTGGGCAGGAAACCCAGTTTCTGTCCTGCCTTGGTTAGGGTGGCAGCTTCGTTATTGAACTCAGTCGGGTTGATCTAATTATTCGTGTTTTTTGTGAACCTTTGCGTTTGTGTCTTATCCCTAGTGTGTCTCCCTCTCCTATTTTTTTATTTGCCATTTGCCGGCTTCGGCTGCGAACTCCCTTTTCCCTCACTAGCCCTTTCACTTTCCTCTCCGTCCCACTTCGCCCCGCTGGGCAAGATGGCGGACGGCAGGAGGGACTTGGATTCCGACCTCCTCTCTGAGGATCATGATTCCGCCCTCGTCGCCTCGACAGGGCGACGATCTAAGGGGAATGCTAACGTCCGCAGTTGCGGCGCCGCAGCAACGTGCGCAGAAGGACCGACCGCGCCAAAGAAGGCGTGCTCTCATGAGCCGCCTCAAAATGGCGCGAAAAGGACCGAGCGGTGCGAAACGGCGACCGCAGTAGCCGCGGCCATTTTAACTCCTCAGGAAGAAAGCTCCTCTATTGTTCCCGAGACTCTACATGGGGGTAATGTTATGCGCACCGAGGAGGAGTTTCCTCTATCTCGGCGGGAAATGTTTGATCTTTTTAACTGTGTCTTAGATAAACAAGCCCAAATGTTAACGGCATTTAGGGACTCCATTGTGCCTCTAGTACAAGGGACAAGCCAGGGTACATCCACTGTCCCCCCTCCTCATCCCCAACAGGGACAGGAGGACCAAACTACCACCCATTGGCGCACAGAGGCAGCCTTAAAAGCCCCTCCGTCCTCTCAAAGCCTTCAGATTATGGAGGAGGGATCTGTAGTCTCTGACTCAGAGAGCAGAGAGGAAG
Source organism: Euleptes europaea (assembly GCF_029931775.1). Lineage (NCBI taxonomy): Eukaryota > Metazoa > Chordata > Lepidosauria > Squamata > Sphaerodactylidae > Euleptes > Euleptes europaea. Next base: position 14,140,137 of record NC_079321.1, read on the forward strand.
GCGAATTTAATTCTGACGAAGAGAGTCCTATCCTTCTCGAAGAACAGCATCCCCGCTTGTTTTCCACTGAGGACTTCCAAGGTCTGTTAAGCAAGGCCTTGGTGGCCCTTGACCTTAATGAGGATTCGGATTCTGTGACTGAACCCACATCAAAATCTAGGAAGAAGGGGACAAAAGAATTTTTTCCCCAGTACAAAACCTAAGGTCTGGGAAATCCCCTTTCCAGAATTTTTTGAGAACCAGGTGCAAGCAGAGTTTGACAAGCCCCTGGCCAATAGGCAGTTTCCCTCCAGTACTAAAAGGCTTTATACTATGGCCCCCCAAGCCGTGTCTCTCTTTCAGCTTCCTCTGATTGATGCACCAGTGGCAGCAGTACATTCCCCAGATCTTCCCTCTGAGGATGGAATGGGGACTATTAGAGACCTGCTTGATAGAAAAGCGGAGATTCTATCTAAGAAAGTTCATGAGGCCTCCACTTTGGCCATCCAGGCCTCTGCAGCAACGTCCATCATGGCTAGAGCCTCCATTGTGTGGCTCAGGAAAATTATCCAAATTTATGCTGGAGAGAACCGTAAGGTTGCAGAGGGACTCAACAGGCTACTTAAGGCAACTGCGTTCATGGCAGACGCCTCCCTTGATGCCATGTCTTTTGCTGCTCACCCCACATCCTCCATTGTAGCCATCAGAAGGGCACTCTGGATCCGCCCCTGGCAGAATGAGTTTAAAACAAAGGCTCTTACCATGTCTTATCCTTTCATAGGAGGAAACCTCTTTGGAAAAGATCCTTGTAGAGAACAAGGATAAGAAGAAAGTCCTTCCAAAGTCTTATAAAAAGGAAGGGAGGTCCTTTTTGTCCTTTCCCAATTTTAGCTCTGCTCATACCTTGGCACCTTTCAGACCAGATCAGCGAAGGGGCACCTGGAACAATCCAAGGGGTTCCTTTCGAAGGGGAGGCAACCGTTTTTTTTATCCCCCCCAGGGACAACAACAGCAGCAGCAGTTCTCAGGTAACAGGGGAGACAAATTCTCCAAAACCCCAAAGCAGTGACGCCAAGTCACAGGTAGTGGGGAGCAGGCTCCTACAGTTCCATACTCAATGGGCAAGGGCCTACACAGACGCCTGGATATCTCAAGTGATATCTTCAGGCTACCACATAGAATTCACCTGCCTCCCCAGAGACAAATTTGTAAATTCCCCAAGATCATTGCGCAGGGAAAAACACCAGAGAAACCTGGACGCCATTTTCCACCTACTCCAGATTCAAGCCATAGAGCCTGTACCTCCGCCCGAGATGGGCAGCCGGGTTTATTCGATTTTCTTTACAGTCCCCAAGAAAAATGAGGACTGGAGGGCTATCTTAGATCTGAAGCACCTCAACAAGATGGTCAAATACAGAAAGTTCCGGATGGAAACCCTCCGGTCGATCATAGAAGCCCTACAGGTAGACCAGTTCCTTACATCCTTGGACTTGAAAGAGGCATACCTGCACGTCCCGATCCATCAGGCACACCGCAGATATCTCAGGTTTTGTTACACAGGAAAACACTATCAATTCAGGGCTCTCCCCTTCTCCCTGGCTTCGGCCCCTCGCGTCTTCACCAAAATCCTGGTGACGCTGGTGCCGTTGCTTCTGCAGGAGGGGATTACCATATTCCCCTACCTGGACGACATTTTGATATGCTCCAAGTCCAGGGAGGAGGCCCTAGCACACACGGACAGGGTAGTTCAAACTCTTACCAAACACGGTTTCTTAGTGAACCTTCAGAAGAGTCACCTGGTTCCAACCCAGAGGTTGGAACATCTGGGGGTGATTCTGGACACACAAGAATCTTGTCTTTCTACCTCAGGACAAGATTGTGCATTGTGCCATGCTTTGGATTTTGGCAATCAGATCCAGCCACGGCAGGATCATGTACTTAGCCAAACTGCTGGGAAAGATGGTGGCTTGCCTCAGCTCAGTACCATGGGCCAGATGGCACTCGAAGTCTCTCCAGAGACTCCTTCAGCCTCATCAAAACCTCATCACACAAAGCAGGGACAAATCCATCCCACTTTCACTGGATTTTCATCAATCACTCCTTTGGTGGTGCAAATCCAGCAACCTCAACAAAGGATTACACCTTGTCATAGAGATTCAAATCCAGGTCTACATGGACTCGAGTTTAGAAGGTTGGGGGGCCACATGTCAGACTCACATAGCTCAGGGCCAATGGTCAGTAAGAGAAAGAAGGTTACATATAAACGTCCTGGAGTTAAGGGCCATTCGGCTGGCTCTACAAAATTTCCAGTCCATACTACGACACAGGCACATCCTGGTTCGCACGGACAACGTCTCCGCCAAGGCTTATATCAACAAGCAGGGGGGGTCGAGGTCCTCCAGACTCCACCAGGAGGCGGAGATCATAATGTCATGGGCGGAGGTGAACTTACTATCTCTGGCAGCAGAGCATGTCAGGGGCATTCTCAACTTACAGGCCGACTGGTTGAGTCGGCAGATCATAGACAAAGGGGAATGGTCTCTAAATAGGTCGGTTTTCAACCAGATAGTGGAAAGATTTGTCCAACCCAAGGTGGATCTGTTTGCCTCAGCGGACAATCACCTACTTCCACGATTTCTAACGAGATACTTTCACCCGGAGGCGGAGGACATGGATGCCCTCTTGTCACTGTGGCTGAAGGAGATGCTCTTTTCCTTTCCTCCCATCCCAATTTTGCCAAGGGTGATAAGAAAGATCAGAAAGGAAGGAGCAAATGTCATTCTCATTGCTCCGATGTGGCCAAGGAGACCTTGGTTTCCCAGCCTAAAGAGACTGTCAGTTCAACCACCTTGGGAACTCCCAGCCATTCCAGACCTACTTCGTCAGGGGGCCTTGTTCCACCCGGACCCTCAATGGCTTCGCTTAACCGCCTGGAAATTGAGCGGTCATCTCTCTTAAGAAAGGGGTACAGCTCAGTGGTGGTAGACACAATGTTGGAAGCCAGAAAGCCTTCTACCAGGAGGATTTATAACACCTCCTGGAGAGCCTTTGTCCTATGGTGTAAGCGCAAGCATATTGATCCTCTCTCCCCAGGCATTCCCAAGGTCCTGGAGTTCCTCCAGGATGGAATTGATCAGGGTCTCAAAGCCTCCACTTTGCGCAGGCAGGTAGCAGCCATGTCTACCGTTCTATCTTCTAACGAAGGCCTACCTCTCTCTAGACACCCCCACATCATGACATTTCTGAAAGGGGTGACGCAGACTAAACCACCAGTAGTCCACCGCTTTCCCACATGGCGACTTAACATAGTCCTCACCGCCTTGACACGACCTCCCTTCGAGCCCATCAGGGATATTCCTTTACAGACCTTGAGGATGAAAACCATCTTCTTCACGGCGGTAACCTTGGCCCGTTGAGTATCCAAGTTGAGGGCACTGTCAGTGCGCGAAGGCTTCTGTACCTTTCACAGGGACAAAGTAGTCCTCAGACCGGATCCCTCCTTCATCCCAAAGGTGAACTCTTGTTTTTCATCGTTCTCAGGAGATCCACCTACCCTCCTTTTGTCCCAACCCAGTGCACCCAAAGGAGAAGGAGTGGCACCATTTAGATCTTAGGAGACTTCTAAAGGTGTATCTCAGTCGCACGGAATCTAATAGGCGCTCAGACGCACTATTCATCTCCCTAACTAGTCCATCCAAGGGACAAAAAATGTCTAGCTCTGCCATCAGCTATGCAGTAAGGCATTACTGAAGCATACAGGGCTAACAAAATTCCACCTCCTTTGGGCATTACTGCACATTCGGTGCGCAGTGCGGCAACATCAGCAGCCTTTAATAGGCAAGCCTCACTGGATGAAATTTGTAGAGCAGCTACCTGGTCTACAGCCAATACCTTCATAAAACATTATAAGATCGATTCCATGGCCTCTGCTGACGCAGCCTTCGGTAGAAGGGTACTGCAGCATGTCTTGGATAGATCTTAGACCCCATCCAGATGAAAAGCTCGTGGATATTCCGCGAATGACAAGATGCCCTTCTCCCAGAACGAGAGCGGAGCCTTGTTTACTCACCGTGACGGCTCCTTCTGTTCTGGGATGAAGGGCATCTTGCCTGCCCAAGAAGTAATCATCCAAGACTTAGCATGTCAGTTTGAGGGATACCATGAAGTGGAATCTAAATTTGAGAAGCGTAATACAGGATCCTCCTTATGTCCACCATCTTACCTGATTCTAAAGGAATATGTTGTTTTTTCCTGTTGTTTTTTGTTTGTTCATATAATGAGAGTTCATGTTTCTTCTATAAGCACCTTGTTTTTTGGTGCATGGTTGTCTTTTGCATTTACCTGTCTCCTTTAGCTCGGTGAGTATGAAAACTGAGTTTCCCGCCCAGGGGACAGGAAGTTGGAAAAATTTTTAGTCCTGCCTCCCTGGGCACGTGATGGTAATACCCGTGAATGACAAGATGCCCTTCATCCCAGAACAGAAGGAACCGTCACAGTGAGTAAACAAGGCTCCGGTTTCCCCCCCTCCTACACTCGAAGCCTTGAGCTAGTCACAGCTCTCTCAGCCTCACCTACCTCACAGGGTATCTGTTGTGGGGAGGGGAAGGTGATTGTAAGCCAGTTGGATTCTCCCTTAAGTGGCAGAGAAAGTTGGCATATAAAAACCAACTCTTCTTCTTCTTCTAAAATCTAAAATGTAAACTGGGGAATTCTGGTTGTGTCTTCATCCCTTCAGCATGGGGTCTAGGTTGGGACGCAAACGTTTCACTATCTCAGGAACAGTGAAGAAAAGCAGGGTTTTTAATTGTATGCTAGTAGACCAGGGGTAGCAGTCTTGATAACCCCGACTAGAAGAAGAAGAGTTTTTGAATGCTGACTTTCTCTGCCACTTAAGGGAGACTCAAACTGGCTTGCAATCACCTTCTTTTCCCCACAACAGACACCCTGTGAGGTGAGTGAGGCTGAGAGAGTATGACTTGCCCAAGGTCACCCAGCTGGCTTCTTCGTGTGTAGGAGTGGGGAAACAAATCCAGTTCACCAGATTAGCCTCCGCCGCTAGTGTGGAGGAATCAAACCCGGCTCTCCAGATCAGAGTCCACCACTCCAAACCACCGCTCTTAACCACTACACCACACTGGCTCCACACTAGCCTGTTCTTGTCAGATCATGGAAGCTAAGCAGTGGTGAGTATTTAGAAGGGAGACCACCAAGAAAGACTGCAGAGGAAGGCAATGGCAAACCTCCTCTTCTCTTGCCTTGAAAACCCCATGAGGTGGAACTTTGTGGGATTCCTATGAGTTGACTGTGACTCAACGGCACGCTTTACCTTAGGCCAGGGGTGTGGGAGGAGGAGCAGCCAATGCGTGCTGGTCAAAAGGGTTTCCTTTCCTTTATCCCTTAGAAAGCTCTTCGATCCATTGATCTGGAGCAGCGTGGTTTTAAATCTTTGGGGGATATAAGGACTGAGATAAATTTTGCCACTGCCAGCGTAGCCTTAGGATCCCTATCACTTAGTAAAAAAGGCATTGTATCAGACACAGAGGCATTAGATTTATCTATTAAAAGAGGAGAGAGAGATTGCAATCGAAGATCCTCATAGAAACAACATTCCAAGAGCACATGAGCTAGTGAATTGATGGAATCGGAAGAACACGGACAAGTCCTTTCCCAATATGGTAGGTTCGAAATTCAAAATTAGGAAGAATTTTTTAAGAGTTGGAGCGGTTGCTCAGTGGAACAGACATCCTCGGGAGGTGGTACGCTCTCCTTCCCTGGAGGTTTTTAAGCAGAGGCTAGACGGCCATCTGTCAGCAGTGCTGATTCTATGAACTTAGGCAGCTCATGAGAGGGAGGGCATCTTGGCCTTCTTCTGGGTGTGGAGTAGGGGTCACTGGATGTGTGTGGGGGAGGTAGTTGTGAATTTCCTGCATTGTGCAGTGGGTTGGACTAGATGACTGGTGGTCCCTTCCAATTCTATGTTTCTAAAAGGGTTTCCAACGGCTTCTTTCTTTGCTCAGGGACACACTCCAGAAGGGTTTGCAGTACTGCCAGAGGACGCAGAGGGCCGACGGCTCCTGGGAAGGGTGAGCGTCTTCAGACAGTCGTGTGCCATTTGAGGTGGGGGTGGGGGTGGTTCTTGAGATGGGAGAATGGGTAAACTAGCCATGAGCGGCGGACTCTACTGTGGAGAACTGGGTTGGTTTCCCCCACTCCTCCACATGAAGACAGCTGGGTGACCTTGGGCTAGTCACAGCTCTCTCAGAACTCTCTCAGCCCCACCTACTTCACAAAGTGCCTGTTGTGGGAGGGGAAGGAGATTGTAAGCTTTGGGTTTAATTCTCCTTAAAAAGTAGAAAAAATCTGTGTATAAAAACCAACTCTTCTTCTAAATAATCCTCTGCCAGTTCTCTGTTCTAGAGGCACACATTTGTCTAGAGGGAAACTGCTTGTTTGAGGTGGGATGGAGCACACTGGGGCTGTGTAGAAAACCCTCTGAGTTTTTGAAAGAGAATGGCAGAGAAAGTGGAAACCTTATTCTGGTATCTCCTGTGTTGTTTTGGGGACTGAGCTTTTCCAAGGAAAAGGGCTGCCTGGGAAAGTTGCCTACAACTTTCGAAGGGCCTGCTGGTGTCGTCTTTCCTCTTCCACCCATGTGTGCATTTCACGGGCTTCCCTTTCTCTCCCTTAATAGGTGTTGGGGGGTTTGCATCACCTACGGCACCTGGTTTGCTTTGGAAGCTTTTGCTTGTATGCAGAACACCTATCAGGACGGGTGAGTTGGGAAGCCTTTCCCAGTTAAGGGGGGATTGTTTGCAATGAAGAGTGTGCATTCTTATCATCCTGTTTCTGAACAATTGAGGAGTCTCTGTTCTGGGTCTGGGAGCTGATTGCCCTGGAATCTAGCATGACGCTAGTCTAGTCCTGAGAGCAGAGGTGGTAGCCCACTTCCTGGATCACCTTTGTGACTCGAGTCGCCAACTTCCAGGTGGTAGCTGGAGATCTCCCACTATTACAACTGATCTCCAGGCGACAGAGATCAGTTCACCTGGAGGAAATGGCAGCCTTGGAAGGTGGACTCTATGGCATTATACCCCACTTAAGTCCCTCCCTTCCCCAAACCCCGCTTTCCTCAGGCTCCATTTCCAAAATCTCCAGGTATTTCCCAACCTGGAGCTGGCAACCCTATTTGTGACCCAATACAAGCGACAGAGTGGAGTTGCTGTGGGGTTGGAGGAAGAGCTAGGAATGATCAGCATGTGGGGAAGGCTCACCCCAGGTAGTACATGTGTGTGTCTGTACAAGCATTCACACATATGCTTGTTGGGGAGGGGTGTTCTGAGGCATGGAAGCAGGTGTGAACACATGAACACCTGAAGCTGCCTTCTACTGATTTAGACCCTTGGTCCATCAAAGTCAGTATTGTCTACTCAGACCGGCAGCGACTCTCCAGGGTCTCAGGCAGAGGTGTTTCACATCACCTACTTGCCCAGACCCTTTAACTGGAGATGCTGGGAATTGAACCTGGGACTTTCTGCATGCCTGCCCTACGGAAGAGCACAGCCCAGTCTTCTGCTTCCAGGCTGCATCTTGTAGAGAAGCAACCGGTCCCAACCGTGAGCTAACTTTGGCACATTTCAGAGAGATAATTCAGCTGTGCTTCTCCCTCTTCTCTCCCACAGCATTTCCTCCCCAGCGTGATAAAGTCCCCTCCTTTGTCCACCTGCCAGCCCCAACATACTCCCGCAGCGCCTCATGGCCATCCCTTAAAAGTTCCCTTCTCCTGCTATTTCTCTTTCAGAGTGGCCTGCAAGGAAGTGTCGCGAGCTTGTGAATTCCTGGTCTCCAAACAAATGGAGGATGGTGGCTGGGGAGAGGACTTTGAGTCTTGCGAACAGCGTCGATACGTACAGAGTGCCACCTCTCAGATCCACAACACCTGCTGGGCTCTTCTGGGGCTCATGGCTGTTAGGTAAGAGCGACCTCTGCATAGTGATCTGGAATTCCTTGGTGGCCTCCCATCCAAGTACTAACCAGGGCCTACCCTGCTTAGCTTCCGAGAGCTGATGAGATCGGGCTAGCCCGGGCCATCCAGGTCAGGGTGAGAAGTCTTCCTAGGAAAAGGAAATTGCTTTTCCCCCTGGACCCTCATTCCCACTCACATCAGGTTTGAACCTCCAGTTAAAGGGATGGGACTGTGGAAGGAACCTGGAGAGCCATCCTCCAGCAGGTTGTCCTCCACTGGATTGTCGCCATGTGGGCTAAACAGTGTGTACTGGTGCTATGCCTGTCCTCATTAGCCATGTACACTGGCACCTATGAGCCAGTGTGGTGTTGCGGTTAAGAGCGGCAGACTCTAATCTGGAGAACCGGGTTCGATTCCCCACTCCTCCACATGAAGCCTCTTGGGAGACCTTGGGATAGTCACAGTTCTCTCTGAACTCTCTCAGCCCCACCTACCTCACAAGGTGCCTGCTGTGGGGGAGGGGGAAGGGAAGGCGGTTGTAAGTTGCTTTGAGACTGCTTATGGTAGAGAAAAACGGGGTACATAAACCAAATCTTTTTCTTCATCTTTGCTGCATTTTATCAGAAACACTGAATCTTCGTCCTGGTTGCTCCCCATTTGTGAGAGCCATCCAGGAGTTCTCTCAGCCATTTTGTCTACTCTGGAGAGAGGAGCCAACTGACAGTTCTCAGATATACTGAGTGTTTTTCTGACTGGGAAACTGTAGCATTTGGTAGAGAGATGTACTTTCCGAAATTTGGAAATGACCTGCCATCGATTTTCCTCTGGGTAAACATATTTCAGCAATCTAGTGGTGCAAAACTACATGTCTGTCTTTTCAGGTATCCAGATGTCAGAATCCTGGAAAGGGGGATCAAAGTTTTGATTGACAAGCAGCTGCCCAGTGGGGATTGGCCGCAGGTAAAGTGCCTCTTTTGAAAATGGCAGCATCGTCAATCTTGCTCACACATCTGGTGACTGCCCCACGGTTGTCATCTGCTTCAGTCTTTAGAATTCCCCTCCCAGCCCACAGACTCTAATCTGGAGAACCGGGTTTGCTTCCCCACTCCTCCACATGAGCGGTGGACACTAATCTGGTTTCCCCACTCCTACACATGAAGCCAGCTGGGTGACCTTAGGCTAGTCACAGCTCTCTGTTGCGGGGAAGGGAAGGTGATTGTAAGCTGGTTTGATTCTTCCTTAAGTGGTAGAGAAAGTCGGCATATAAAAACCAACTCTTCTTCTGTGTGTGTGTGTGTGTTAAGAGTCGTCAAGTGGCCTCCGACTCATGGCGACTATGAATGAAAGTCCTCCAAAATGTCCTGTCTTTGACAGCCTTGTTCAGATCTTGCAAATTGAGGGCTGTGGCTTCCTCTATTGAGTCAATCCGTCTCTTGTTGGGTCTTCCTCTTTTCCTGCTGCCCTCAACTTTTCCTAGCATGATTGTCTTTTCCTGTGACTCTTGTCGTCTCATGATGTGACCAAAATACGATAGCCTCAGTTTAGTCATTTTAGCTTCTAGCGTCAGTTCTTCTTCTACTACTTGCAAATTCTTTCCCATGTCAGACTTGGTTGGTTTTGCTCCTGGTTCCAACATAGGCAGTGACTGCTTATTAGAGTTATCATACATTTTTGTAGGCACCAGTGCCAGTCTCAAAGACTTTTCTTGGCTAGGTACTTTTAGCTTTCTAGGACTGCTAGCGAGATAACATGAAATGATTCAGAGTTATGCACATTGGAAAGGCTTAAAATCTCTCTGAGCTCTTGGAACTTCCTGGCTTAGCCCTTAAACATGGACCATGAACAGAGGAAGCAGAAATGCCTCTGACATTTGTAGAATCCACTCCAAAGTAGTCTCCACCCATGGACACTTTGGAGGTTGCTGCGATCCAGCTTTATGTTCATACTTTCTGATACCCCAAGGTCTGTTGATTTAAGTTGGTCAGTAGTTTGCACCAGTTTATGTACGTGACACAAAGTGGTATTGTGCATTAAACATGCTATGTCATCACTTTCTGGTGAAATTCCCTGCAGGTTTCCAGGATCCCCTTGTATTATAGAGTCTGGCCTACCAGACTTGTGTTGGCCGCAGTACCAACCCAACCAGGGCCACTGCACGGGTGACCGTTCCCTGCCCTTTTGTGCCTGACATACACCGGTTAACTGAGAGGGTAGCTTCTGATTATCTGTTATTTTGTGTGTCTCACCCCCGCCCCCAGGAGAATGTTTCCGGAGTATTCAACAAGACCTGTGCTATCAGCTACACCTCCTACCGAAACGTCTTCCCCATCTGGACCCTCGGGCGCTTTTCTCGCCTGCATCCTGCAAGCCCGCTCTCTGGCAAGGGTTTGACCGAGCTGTTGGAAAACAAAGAAACAGGAAATGGGTACAGACTTCCTGTCCACTCTTCCTAAGCCCGGCTGCCTGCCTGCCTAAGCAGGACTTTCTTTGTAGATTTCTAAACCACAGGACTATTGAGGATGACTAAAAGGATGTGCCCGGGTCTCAAAGAATCAGCGAGAGTAGCAAGTTGATGGAGAACCCGGAAGCCTTTTCCAAATGACATGTCCAGCGTGGTGTAGTGGTAGTGGTTTGGTGCGGTGGACTCTGATCTGGAGAACCGGGTTTGATTCCCCTCTCCTCCACACGAGCGGTGGAGGCTAATCTGGTGAACTGGGTTGGTTTCCCCACTCCTACACACAAAGCCAGCTGGGTGACCTTGGGCAAGTCACAGCTCTGTTAGAGCTCTCTCAGCCCCACCTACCTCACAGGTCTGTCTGTGGTGGGGAGGGGAAGGGAAGGTGATTGTAAGCCGGTTTGAGTCTCCCTTAAGTGGGAGAGAAAGTCAGAATATGAAAACCAACGCTGCTTCTTCTTCTCCCAATGGTTCTTGCTGGGGCTTTTCCTACTGTGTACTTGTGTATACGCGCGCACACAGTAAGACAGAGCAGAAATAGTGTGTGCCTGTTACCAGCTGTGCAACCTGTGAGGCAGCTTATAAGTTAAAGCCAGCACGTGGAGGTAAGCGGGGGCTTCTTGAGTCCAACGCACTGGCTCAAAACCATGTTGTTCCTTAGCCCTGAGTCTGGCTGGGTTCTGTGCCCCTTACACATTGCTGAGAGCTTGGCTCTGCTGTTGCCTTGTGTGGGGTTACTACATGTGGTGACGGCAGCAGCGTTTAATTTTTAAAGTAATTGAGGTGAATAAACAAAGAATTTTTATCATGGTGGTGGCCTTTTTTTTGGTCTTTACCTCTCAACCGGAATTTTCTTTTTTCCTTTTTTGGGGGGGAAAGATACGTTTTCCTCACCTGATCCTGCCATATATCTCTTCATGCGGCACACCACACCCTCTCCCCAAGTGGCAGCACAAGGGCAGGGGCGGGTGGGGGTGAACAATCAGTTGCAGAAGTCTGAGGTGGAAGAATGGACTACCACTGCAGACTGCAGGTGGGGATCACATTTTGAATGCCCCCGTAGAGTAGGAATGCCTTGTAAATATATATATTTTAAATTGCAGAGCACATACTCTCTAGCAGAGTCATTTTCTTGCAGGTAATATTTTTTTTTTAAATGGGAGAAGTGTATTTTCCCTGCCTGCATCCTGAAAGTGTATTTTCCCTGCCTGCTTTCTCTCCTTCCTGGAATTCCGAATGTAGGTGCAAAGATTCATTTTTGTACACATCCCAGTTGTCAAAGAAATCCTGCAATTAAACAACATCTTGTGTTTGTAGCTTCATTGCGGAATTATATGTGTAGCTCTAATCTTAGATGGCCTATAAATGGGATAGAAGAAAACCTATCTTTGCATGCACTTTCTTTCCAATTTATGAACCTTTTAAACTCGCTCCCTACTAAGGCTGAAGAGGATTCAGGGTTGTAAGAGAGTAGCCCGTGATCTTCAATCTTCTGGACCAGTTACCTGTTTTTGACATCCTGCCTTCTATTTATTTTGTGACTACGCCATACTTGGATTCTGTGGATAGATGACTTCTAAGAGAAGCAAAACTGAAGAATCACTTAACGCCTGCTGCGTGGTTGAAATTATTTATGCTTTTAAGAGAGAAGGAACATAAGAACATAAGAAAAGCCATGCTGGATCAGACCAAGGCCCATCAAGTCCAGCGGTCTGTTCACACAGTGGCCAACCAGGTGCCTCTAGGAAGCCCACAAACAAGACGACTGCAGCAGCATTGTCGTGCCTGTGTTCCAAAGCACCTGATATAATGGGCGTGCTCCTCTGATCCTGGAGAGAATTAGGTATGCATCATGACTAGTATCCATTTTGACTAGTAGCCATGAATAGCCCTCTCCTCCATGAAAATGTCCACTCCCCTCTTCAAGCCTTCCAAGTTGGCAGCCATCACCACATCCTGGGGCAGGGAGTTCCACAATTTTACTATTTGTTGTGTGAAGAAATACTTCCTTTTATCAGTTTTGAATCCGTCACCCTCCAGCTTCAGCAGATGATCCTGCGTTCGAGTATTATGGGAGAGGGAGAAAAGCTTCTCCCTGTCCACTTTCTCCATACCATGCATCATTTTATAGGAACATGTGCTTCTTTGTGACCTCACCTGCTGTCTAACCTGTGGGGTCTGTGCATGAGCTAGTCAAGTTGAGGAATTTTGTTCATTGCTGGAGAATGAACGATCCATCCCTTCAATAGCTTTGGTGCCGAGCAAGGTGAGTTGTTCTCCCTTCTTGCCTGCCAATGTGGTGTAGTGGCTAAGAGTGGTGGACTCTGATCTGGTGAACCAGGTTCTTCACTGCTCCACATGAAGCCAGCTGGGTGACCTTGGGCCAGTCACAGTTCCCTCCGAACTCTCTCAGCCCCACCTACCTTACAAGGTGTCTGTTGTGGGGAGGGGAAGGGAAGGTGATTGTAAGTCGGTTTGAGACTCCTTAAAGGTAGAGAAAAGCAAGGTATAAAAATCAACCCTTCTTCTGACATCACGGAGAGAGGAGTGCTTGCCTTTCTATACGTTGGATCAAAGAACATGCAGCTGAGTCTTTTGATCTTTGTGAATGAGTCATCCCGTGGGGTGTGTGGCATGACTTTGTAAAGGGGGTGGAGTCAAGTTCCCTGATTTGACAGCCATCCCGTGTGTGTGTGTGTGTGTGTAAAGTGCCGTCAAGTCGCAGCCGACTTATGGCGACCCCTTTTAGGGTTTTCATGGCAACAGACTAACGGGTGGGTTTGCCAGTGCCTTCCTCTGCACAGCAACCCTGGTATTCCTCGGTGGTTTCCCATCCAAATACTAACCAGGGCTGACCTGCTTAGCTTCCGAGATCTGATGAGATCGGGCTGTACCACGCTGCCTTCCCTCCTGCCATCACTTGTACCTGTTGTTTATTTATGTCTTATTTATATTTCCATATTTCATCACTGCCTGTACTGTTACTTCTAAGATCCTCACTTTAAGCCTCAGTATGTTCTGTCTGCCATAGATTTACTCGAAAGGCAGAGCAGTGACTGAGTTAAATGCTGCATTGGGGGAGAAAAATTTGGGCACAGAAATGCCTGTCCTAAATTCTTATCACAGGTATCAGGGCAGGAAACCAGAGCTTTGACTCTTGCTGTGGGTATCGATTTCCTTACTAGAGCCCTCAGCCTCCCATGAAGCTTGCGGAGGGGGGATGCTTGAGAGTTCCCTTGAGAGGGCTTAGAATGGATATGAAAACAAAGGTGGTCTCAAAAGCAATGATCATGTTGCATCTGAAGGCATCAAACCCCGCTGATTGGAAAAGGGGGATAGTACACAAAAAGGAGGCCCCATAGTGACAGAGAGAACCTCAGGCTTTGGTTAGAAGCAAAATAATGAATGTGGAGAATTCATTCAGGGTGGAATCCCTGTGACTGGAAAAACTTCAGGCACTCTGAATCTGACATATCTTCCCATGTCTAAAGGTTGGAGTAGGAAAAGGAGTGAAGCGTCAAAATGGTAATCTCTGTCGTGGAAAAAAATTTAAATTTATTTTACGAAATTTATATCCTGCCTTTCTGCCCTCACAAAGGCTATCAACAAATTAAAACACAGTACAATCAACTTTAAAACGATTAAAGCCACCAAAAGCATTGGCCAGGAAGGAGGGATCACTGTGGGAATACCAAAACCACACAAGTCTTCATCCACTGATGGAAGAGAGCAACAGAAGGAGAGATGAATCTCCCTGGGGAGAAATTGCCAGCGTTTTGGTACCATGACCTAGAATGCCCTCTCTTGGAGTTGCCACCCACCTAATCTCAGAAGGTGGGGGTACCCAAATCAGGGCCTCTGAAGATCTGTAGTGTTTGGGCAGGTTTATTAAGGGATTACGCCATCCTTCAGGTATGTTGCTCCTAAACCATACAGGGCTTTAAAGATCAGCACCAACTGAGAGTCAGCTTGGAGGAATGGTTATGAGTGATGGACTCTAATCTGGAGAACTGGGTTGGTTTCCCCACTCTTCCACAGGAAGCCAGCTGGGTGACCTTGGGCTAGTCGCAGGGTGTCTGTTGTGGGGAGAGGAAAGGAAGGAGATTGTAAGCCGGTTTGATTCTCCTTAAAAGGCAGAGAAAGTCGGCATATAAAAACCAGCTCTTCTTCTGACAGATGGTGCAATGAATGAATGAAATGGATGTCGGGAAGAGGAAAACTTTTCCCATACTTACTCTTCAACAAGATTATGCCCTCTAGGCCCTTAAGATCCATGCTTTTTCTGCATCCCCAGAGCGTAATAAACTTCTAGGAGAAGACGCATGTTGAAGACAGCAGAAAACCCTCGGAACCGAGGGCGGTTTGGGCCCTTCCAACAAAACCCTTTAATCTGGCCCTCCTCCGCATGCAGAAATCACTGTGGCTCAAGATGCTCCTGGATTTGCCCATTTTATCCCCAAAGCAAACTACAACGAATTCAGCCGCAGGTAGGCCAGGTGCGCTTCCCGTCGATCAATCCGGCATAAGCGGCCACGGACTGGGTTCTGTTAAGAACCGGTGACGTCATAATGGTATAGAAACATTCTAAGCCCGTGGGCCTTTCAAGAACCCCGGGGTCAACTGACTCCTGTCCATCCGAGTCCGCCCCTTAGAAATTATTAAGATAACTCTTCCTCGCCAAGGAGGAAGAAGATGACCGAGGAGTGGATGAAAAGAATTCAGGAAGAAAACGCGCACCTAAAAAATCAAATCAGGCTACTGAAGGAGAACTATGAATTACGCGTAATGTTGGGTCAGCAGTGTGAGAACAGCATGCAAGGGCAGTTCTTAGCTTCTCACATCCCTCCGGGGTATCCTGAGGCTTGTTCGTTGGCAAAAGGAGGTAAAGGGCAAGCTGAAAGTTGTTTTTTTCCATGGGAGCAACACTCTCAAGTACGTTTCTGTCTGTGTTTAAACTCATCCGCCCGGCTCATCCCTGAGCGGTCAAGCCAACCGGTCCAGAGTCCCTTTTTCAGCAAGACCCTTGGGTAGGGTTTCCAGGTCCCTCTTCACCACAGGCGGGAGGTTTTTGGGGCAGAGCCTGTGGAGGGCGGGGTTTGGGGAGGGGAGGGACTTCAAAGCCATAGAGTCCAATTGCCAAAGCAGCCATGTTCTCCTAGTGATCTCTATCGGCTGGAGCTCAGTTGTAATAGCAGGAGATCTCCAGCTAGTACCTGGAGGTTGGCAACCCTTCCCTTGGGCAGTGCTGTCGCGTAGACAACTGAAGTGAATTTGAGAGCCAAAAAAAAAATGCATTTCTTGGGCAGGTTCCTCTTGCCCGAAGCTAAAGGATAGGGTTCAGGTACATTGTTGAACATTTGTAAAGGGCAGTTAGGAACTTTGTGTAGAGTTACCAGCCTCAAGGTGGGCCCTGAAGTACTCCTGGAATTACAACTTGTCTCCAGACTACAGAGATCTGTTCCCCAGGAGGAAATAGCAACTTTGGATGGTGGATTTTGTAGCACTACATCCCCAATGAGCTCCCTCCCTTTCCCAAACTATTGGGAATAATTCTTATATCAGAGGTATGGATCGTATGATTATGGCTGGTGAAAGTCAAATAAGGCACGCACACACAATGAATAGACAAAGTCCTTTTGTCTTAGCAAAAACAAACTTTACTCACTATAAAATGGGATAGGGTAATTGGAGGTTAAAATAAGAAATCCTCACTACATATCTAGTTCCCTATACGTGCCAGAATAAGTTTCTGGCCGTTACTAAGCTTAGGAACATGGCATCTCTAAAATACAGAGTTGCCCCATCTTTACTGTTTGGTATCCAAAAAGCAACTAACTCGGCTCTTTCTTTAGACAAAGAAAGAGCTGTAATATGCAGATTATGCGTACGTCACAAACAACATGTTTGCAACTGATCCTCTCTGACCAATAGCTAATTGACGCATTGGCGATTACATCACCTTTTGAACTGGTCAGCATCTATACAATTAATATTAACCCTTGTCTGTCGGACATGTAACGAAGCTCCCTATCTAATCCTCAACACAAACTCCACCCTCAAATCTTTAGGAATGTCCCAAACCAGAGTTGGCAAATCTCCTGTTGTGGCCGTGGGAATACTGTCTCAAGCCTGCCAAACAGAGGGGACGCATATTCACACTGACAAAACGTGTAAATTGCAAATGCTCAGGGCTGTTTGTTTCCAAGGTGGTAAGATTGGTCCATCAAAGACATTACCGGAGTCAGTTAGAAGCAATTGCTTCCGGAGAGCAGGTCTGATCTCTCAGATCGGGCCACTTGACTTCCCCCATGAAAAGGCAGAGATGGACCGTTACTACTTTTTGTTGCTGAAATGTGGAAGTAGCTAATCGAACTGCCGGTGAATTTAGCCTCTGCCCAGGCATGGTTTCCCCAGCTTCCAACCCAGTCCAGAAATCCCACTGAAAATAAATGAACCCATTGCCCATTGTTAGGGAGAGGGGAAAAAACCCCACTCAATTTGTAACTAATGAGTAGACAGCAATTCCAGAGGGGTAACTGTGTTGGTCGGCTGTGGCAAAATTAAGCAGAAGTCCAGTGACGCTAACATAATTTATTTCAGCAGAAGCATTTATGAGGAAAAGTTCCGTTTATGCATTCATAGCAGCTATATTTATTCCTAAAGCTACAAGCCATAGAAAAGGTGTGGGAGATATTACAGGGAGAAGCCAGTGTAAAGCAAGGACCAGTCACAGTGTGATTAATCCATTTAGAGTAGGTGAGGACCATGGCAAAGTGCTGATAGGCCGGGTAGGAGCAGCATAAATTCTAATGCTCAAAAGTACAATGTGAGACATGGTGATCGGATTTAATCGGGGAGTATACAGAATAACTTAATGTTGAACTAACTGACATCTCTAAAGGGCGGGTCATGCCGAGACATTGTTTGAAGATCAGTTGTAATTCTGGGAGATCTCCAGGCCCCACCTGGCGGTTGGCAACACTAGCTGGAAGCCACGAAGCAACACAAACTGATACCAGCCACCTTGCCCCCTGAACACAAGGTGGGAGGGAGTGAAGTCAACACAGCACCCATTGTATTGGCAGGGTGTTCCTGTGTCTGGTGGGACAATTGCATTTACTGTCCTGTTGGCCACGCCAAGCCATGTTGCCTAGTTGCAGTTTTAAACACATGGATTGGGAAGTAAGTCCCACTGATCTCCATAGAACTCCCTTCTGTGTACAAAACCACACAAAGGATTGGGATGGAAAGTCTGAAAAGTCCTCCCACTGAAGCATACGTCTTTTGGCAATGGTATCGGCGTTGGGGAGGGGCTGTGGCTCAGTGGTACAGCATCTGCTTGGCATGCAGAAGGTCCCAGGTTCAATCCCCGGGACTGATGTTCCCAAGGATCGATCCCCGGTCCCAGGATCAATCCCCGGCATTTCCAGTTAAAGGGACTGGGCAAGTAGGTGATGTGAAAGTCCTCTGCCTGAGACCCTGGAGAGCCACTGCCGGTTGGGTTGCCAGGTCCCACTTCACCACTGGCAGGAGGTTTTGGGGCGGAACCTGAGGAGGGCGGTGTTTGGGGAGGGGAGGGACTTCAATGCCATAGATTCCAATTGCCATAGTGGTCATTTTCTCCAGGTGAACTGATCTCTATCGGCTGGAGAGCAGTTGTAATAGCAGGAGATCTCCAGCTAGTGCCTGGACGTTGGCAACCCTGGCTGCTGGTCTGAGTAGACAACACTGACTTTGATGGACCAAGGGTCTGATTCAGTGTAAGGCAGCTCCATGTGTTCATGTGTAATCCATTGCAAATATCCAGTGGACATTCTCTGCTTTCTTCAGTGACCCTACCGCGTTTTCCCTTTTATTGTAGGCCAACATCTTGGAAGAGCATTTAAAAAAACGGAACTTGAAGTTCAGCAACCGTCAGCCCTGCTTGAGAATTTTAATTATTCCGCAAACGTCACCTCCAAAGAAAACTCGGTTCTGTGTAATCCCGGCACCCAGATGCAGCCCAAACAATTCCACAGTGATCTTCCTCTTTTCCAGCTCAGAAGTGGGGAGAAGAAATTACCACCCTTGTCCAGTGTGTCGTGTTCGACGATCGGTGGGAAACAGTTCGAGGAATTCACAGACATCGCAGGGTTTAAGAAATCTTGGCTCACAGACAGCCCCTTGCCGGGAGGTGACAAAGCGCAGGCCTCGTTCCCCCTTAACATTGGTGAGTAATAAGACGGCCAGGTCCCTCTTCACCACCGGTGGGAGGTTTTGGGGGTGGAGCCTGAGGTGGGCGGGGTTTGGGGAGAGGATGGACTTCAATGCCATAGAGTCCAATGGCCAAAGTGGCCCTTTTCTCCAGGTGAGCTGATTTCTGTCGGCTGGAGATCTGTTGTAATAGAGGGAGATCTCCAGCCTCCTCCTGGAGGTTACCATAATGTAAAGCAGCACAAATAGGGTTGCCAGGTGCCCGCTGGTGGTGGGCAACCCCCCGGCAATTTACCACTCTGCCCGCAGACCACCTGAGGGTCGGCGGGCAAATGTGCACGTGCTCGTACATACCGCGCGCACGTCACTTCCAGCTTAGAACCGGAAGTGCCACCTCACAAGGGCCTTATATCACACAAACTCTTAGTTTTAAAAGGGCCGCTTTACCCCTCAAACTAAGAGGTATAAGGCCCCTTGCGAGGCGGCACTTCCGGTTCTAAACCGGAAGTGACACACGTGTGTTGGTGCGTGCACATGCCTGATATCAGCAGAATAGCCTGCCGCTGGAGGAGAGGGGGGACCTGGCAACCCTAAGCACAAAAGCTCCAAAGCAACAGATATATCATCTACATAGCTTTAGTGTAATTGACAAAAATGTGAAATACAGAAAACAAATTATACACATAACACAAATATCCTATACAACAAATATGCTACTAATCACACCATGGGAAGTCCATCCAGTTTATACTCAAAGTCCTTAGAGACTTAGAGTGCCAAACTTGTAGTGAGGATAAAAAACTTTCTTAGCTCGAATATGTTCCTGATCAGTACTTTCCATGTATGTGGATAGTTTTCCAAGCGACTGATGCTAGACGTAGAAAGGCAGGCCCGCATAAAAGCAATAGTAACACACAGGAAAACAATTCTGAAAAAGCGGGCATTAGAACATAATTGTGAGCTGTCCATACTTAGTAAAAAGTACCACATACCTTCCCACATCTTAACTTCCTCTTGTAAGCGCCTAACTAGTTGCATTATAGTGTAGTCTTTGGCGCCTGAAGGGACTTCACTACCATAGAGTCCAATTGCCAAAGCGGCTGTTTCCTCCAGGTGAACTGATCTCTATCGGCTGGAGATCAGTTGTAATTGCAGGAGATCTCCAGCTAGTACCTGGAGGTTGAGTAAGCCAAAATAAACACGTCTGCACTAATACCAATGGTAAGAAAGACAGTGCAGGAATTCAAGGCAACAATAAATACTGACTCAACTAATGAAACATCAAGGTGTATTCAGTGCATTTCCAAGTGAAAGAGGACTAACAAATATATACAATTATTTACAAAAAATAAAGATATAGATATTTCAAAGATATAGTTGGACAGACATCATTGCTAAGGTATCAGTTCCCGTTGTATCCCGTTGGGAACTGATACCTTAGCAATGATGTCTGTACAACTATATCTTTGAAACATGAAATTTATTATGGAATGCAGCATCTGTAAACAGATATAGTTGGAGAACCTATCCTAAAGGGATGGAGCAATACTGTCTGGATATGAGAGTGTGCATGTTTAATTACATTGATTGAACGGAACTGATGAAGAAGAAAGAAACGATCGTCTTCCTACATACTACTATTTATCTGCATGTTTGCTGAGTTCATGTAACCAGCTTATAGAGTTTACCTTGGATCAGTGTACATTTGTGGACTTTGATTTTTTTGTAAATAATTGTATATATTTGTTAGTCCTCTTTCACTTTGAAATGCACTGAATACACCTTGATGTTTCATTAGTTGAGTCAATATTTATTGTTGCCTTGAATTCCTGCACAGTACCTGGAGGTTGGCAACCCTAGTTAAGGAGGATATAAGGAGAGAGATAACTGTCCTAATACATACATAAAATGTGTTTCATTAGAGGCTGCCATCCTTCTTCTGGGACTACAACTGATCTCCAGTCTACAGAGTTCAGTTCCTCTAGAGCAGGGGTGTCAAACTCATTTGTTAAGAGGGCTGGATATGACATAAATGTCACTTGGTCAGGCCGGGGCATGCCTTGCCAGCCTAGATCGGGGCTGGAGGGGGTGGTTACTTGATCGGGGCTGGCTCGCGGGCCAGATAAGAGCTCTCACCCCTGCTTTAGAGGAAATGACGGCTTTGGAGGGCAGACTCTGGGGCATTACATCCTTACTGAGCTCTCTTCCTCCCCTTACCATTCTGCCCCCAAACCCAGAGCTGTCAACCATATCAGGAGGCTCTCTCCATCACTGACGTCACCCGCCACTAAATTTGCTCTCTCTTTTCTTGTAGCTTACTACAAGGCTGGAAGATTACTCGGTTCTAAAGACATGTCGAATCACTACCCACCCTGGTCAGAAGAAATGGCTTCCTCGAGTCCTGCGGGTGCTTCGCACAAGGGCGATGTCCCCACACAGGCTGCGTTTTCAGAGGACCCCCGACTTCCCAAAGGAGATTCCTCAACCGGGATTCCTGCCAGGCAGGCGTATTCCTTTGGAGGCAGCTCTCTGGAACCAAGGACAGACAAAGCACAGCCTGAATCGGGAGAGATGCCCAGGAAGAAGCGCGTCTGGTTCTCCGATGCACCAGCCATAGACAGACAGAAGAAGGTCCACACGTTCTACTTAAGTGGTAATACAGAGGTGTTGCGAGCAACTGGGGTTAAAGATGTTGGTGGTGGAAAGTGCCATGAAGTCACAGGTCATTATGCTTGGGAGTTTTACCGGAGGTTCGTTACTGGCTGGACCCACACCTTCCTGTTGGGAATCTATGCACCAGCAGTCTCCAACCTCAAATCAAGTCCCCGCCCCTTTAAACGCTGCTTTGTAATTGGCTTCTAGGAGCCTCGTGGCGCAGTGGTAAGCTGCAGTACTGCAGTCCAAGCTCTGCTCACGATCTTAGTTCAATCCCGACGTGAGTCGGTTTCAGGTAGCCGGCTCAAGGTTGACTCAGCCTTCCATCCTTCCGAGGTCGGTAAAACGAATACCCAGCTTGCTGGGGGTAAAGGGAAGGTGACTGGGGAAGGCACTGGCAAACCACCCCATAAACAAAGTCTGCCTAGGAAACGTCAGGATGTGACGTCTCCCCATGGGTCAGGGATGACCCGGTGCTTGCACAGGGGACCTTTACCTTTTAATTGGCTTACCTGTGGTGCTTACTGTGAGAGAAAATTCCTCCCCGCCCCCAGCCCAATTGCCACATAAAAAGCATTTTAAGAACAACAGCATAAAAAATGGAGCAATCTGAAAAAGGGGGAAGAAATTCAAGCCTCGGTTTTAAAAAGCCCTTCTTTTGCTCAGAAAGAGCTCTGAGGAAGCAGGAAGTATTTCAATCCCCCTCTCTGGACATGCTGCTTTGTAACTAGCTGTGAGCGAAACCAAGCTTGCGTGCCCCGCACTTTGCTTTATGCGTGGGGATTTCACTCAGGCATTGCTCAGGGGAGATGGAAGAGTTGGGTTAACAGAGGAATGGGAAGACCCGGACATTGCGAGGGCTGGGCATGAGGTCATCAGTAATGGATGGAAAATGCAAGCATAAGTCCAAGGAACAACCAATTCAGACCGGGGGCGAACATGAGTGAAAGTACACATGCATAAACGACCACAGTCAACTTATGGGGATCCTGTAGGGTTTTCAAGGCAAGAGACCTTCAAAGGTGGTTTGCTATTGCCTGCCTCTGCATATCAACCCTGGACTTCCTTGGTGGTCTCTCTTTCAAGTACCAACCAGGGCCAACCCTGCTGAGCTTCCAAGATCTATGAGATCGGGCTAGCCTGGGCCATTCAAGTCAGGGCTAAAGATGTTAAGTGGGAGAAATACTGTGAGAGATGTAATGTGATGTGTACATATGGGGCCTATTTAGGGTTGCCAGCTTCCAGGTGGTAGCTGGAGATCTCCTGCTATTATAACTGATCTCCAGGCGACAGAGATCAATTCAGCTGGAGAAAACGGACTCTATGGCATTATACCCTATTGAAATTCCTCCCCTCCTGAAATGCTGCCCTCCTCAGGTTCCACTCCTCAAGTCCCATGAGAGCCAGCGCGGTGTAGTGGTCAAGAGTGGTGGTTTGGAGCGGGGGACTCTAAATCTGGAGAACCGGGTTTGATTCAGCAGGGCGAGGGTGTCCATCAGCCTGCGGTGCTGAGAACTGATATCTTTTCTTTCTCCCCCTGTCCTTTGTTTTAAACAGAACAGCAAAAGCATGCCTTCTATTTTCCCACACCATCACTGATTTAGAGTTTTAATATCCTTGACTTGCTCTTCTAATTTTTGAAAGCAATCTTGCATTTACAGATTCCGCCAGATTCTTACCCAACTTTCCTTTTATAAGTTAATCACAAAAGTGTAACCCGATGGCAAAGGATGCTGAGAACTTTGACACAAATGCCCAATCAAACTTACTGTGATCACAGATGGCTTGTGAATCAATTTCCTGATCAGATCACTTCTGTTCTATTTGGCTTGGAACATGGTGGAAATCCAACCTGAAGGACTTCCATCAGTGGAGCGAACTTCTCTGACTGCCCCTTCCTGCTTAGCGTTGTCAACGCCGGACTGGGAAATTCTTGGAGATTTGGGGTTGGAGCCTGAGGAGGGCATGTTTTCAGGATAGGAGGACCCCAGAGGTGTATACTGCCATAGAATCTACCCTCTGAAGCAGCCATTTTCTCCAGGGGAACAGATGTCCGTTGTCTGGAGATCTGTTGTAATTCCAGGAGATCTCCAGCCACCACCTGGAAGTTGGCAACTCTTTTTACCTGCTACGGTCCCAGATCTCCCCCCCAAATGCTGCTCCTGGGGAATAGGAGACCCCCCCCCCCTTGGAATATCATGAGGGGAAAAATTCCCCATCCCTTTGCAGATTTGGAAATTATTGGTGGGATCCAACCTTTTGCCATTGCTTTTGAGTCTTGAGTCTTAAGGTGAGAAATAAATATTTTGAATAAGTGTAAATCAAAACATTTGAAATGCCTTTGGATGAGTGATCCCTTGGTGTCCAGGTTGGTGTCTGGAAAGAGCCTTGCAAACCTGATAAGGAGAGCTTTAAACTAAACCCTATGGGGGAGTGAGACAAAAATTCAAAGCGTGGTATGATGCCAGTAACTGGAGATGAGAACACTAAGGTATACGGGGAGTGGCAGGTATGCAAGGAAACATTAACTCAAGGGTAAACCCAGAAATGAAATCCTCAGGGCACATAAACCATGGATTTATGTGCCCTGAGGATTTCATAAACCATGTCTCTACACTAATGCACAGAATATGAGAAACAAGCAGGAGGAACTTGAAGTCCTAATACAGGAAGGAGAATATGACCTAATAGGCATTACTGAAACTTGGTGGGATGACACTCACAATTGGCATATTAGGATTAAGGAGTACAGCTTGTTTTAAAAGGATAGGCAAATAAGGAAGGGCGGGGGAGTAGTAGCATTATAAGTCAAGGATGTGCATACGTGAGGAAATACATGAATCTGAGCATGGAAGTTCAGTCGAGAGTCTCTGGGTAAAAATAAAAGGAGTAAGAAATAATAGTAATATTATGGTGGGGATATGCTATAGACACCAAACCAGGCAGAGGACTTGGATGAGACACTCCTAGACCAGATTACAAAGTTCCCAAAGAGACGGGACACAGTTGTTCATAGGAGATTTCAGTTATCCGGATATCTGCTAAAAGTGAAAGGTCAAATACATTCCTGACTTGTCTTGCTGACAACTTCATTTTCCAGAAAGTGGATAGGGAAACAAGGGGGTCTGCTATCTTGGACTTGATTCTCATCAACAGGGAATAACTGGTTGACAAGGTGGGCACCCTGGGTAGTAGTGACCATGTAATTTTGAAATTTACAGTCTTGGGCAAGGGAAAAGCTGTGCATATAGGTTGGACTTCAGGAGAGCAAATTTTAACAAAGTTATGCTGGGTAGAATCCCATGGTCAGAAATGCTTAAGGAGAAGGGAGTTCAAGAGGGGTGGGAGTTTCTTTAAAGCAACATATTGAAGGCACAATCACAAACGATTCCTATGAGAAGGAAAAATGAGAGGAGCCCAAAGAAGCCAGGATGGCTCCATAAACAGCTTTCTAAAGCTTTAAGAAATAAAAAAGACTTATTTAGGAAACGGGCCTTATAACCAAGGATGACTATAAACAAATAACCAGTGCTTGTAGGAAGAGTGTTAGAAAAGCTAAAGCTCAGTATGAGCTCAGGCTAGCGAGAGATGCTAAACACAACAAAAAAGGGTTCATTTGTTACGTTCAAAGTAAGAAAAAGAGTAAGGACATGGTAGGCCCATTGCGGGGACAAGAAAGTTAAATTATAACAGGTGATGAAGAGAGGGCAGAACTGCGCAATTCCTACTTTTCCTCAGTCTTCTCTTTGTAGGGAAATGATGCTTAACTTGGTAAAAACAGAACAGATGATGGAAGGAAGTTGCAGCCTGGTATCAGTGTAGGGGTAGTTTCTTTAAATGAAACTAGTCTATTTAAATGAAACAAAGTCTTTAAATGAAACTAAGTTTCTAGTTTCTTTAAATGAAACTAAGTCCTCAGGGCCAGACGAATTGCATCCAAGGATATTAAAAGAAGGCCAGATGAATTGCATCCAAGGATATTAAAAGATGTAATTTCTGAGCCTCCACCTGTTATTTTTGAGAACTCTTGGAGAACAGGTGAGGTGCCAGAAGACTGGAGGTAGGCAAATGTTTTCCCCATCTTCAAGAAGGGGAAAAAGAGGATCCGGGTAACTACTGACCCCTCAGCTTGATGTCTATGTCTGGAAAAGTTTTAGAACAAATCATCAAACAATCAGTCCTTGAGCATTTAGAAAGGATGGTTGTGATTACTAAGATTACTAAGTTTCTCAGGAACAAGTCATGTCGGACTAACATCTCCTTTTTTGAGAAAGTTACTACTTTGTTGGATCAGGGGAATCTGTGGACATATTTTATCTTGTTTCCAGTAAGGCTTTAGATAAGGTTCCACATAATATTCTTGTTGACAAGTTGGTAAAATGGGGTTCAGATCCTATTACTGTTAGGTGGATCTGTAACTGGTTGACAGATCGCACCCAAAGAGTGCTTGTTAATGGTTCCTCATCCTCTTGGAGAGGAGTGACAAGTGGAGTGCCTCAGGGATCTGTCCTGGGCCCTGTGTTGTTCAACATCTTTATAAATTATTTGGATGAAGGAACAGAGAGGATGCTTATTAAATTTGCAGATGATTCTAAATTGGGAGGAGTAGCAAATACGGCAGAAGACAGAGCCGGTATATATGGTGATCTTGACAGGCTAGAAAACTGGACTATAACTAATAATATGAATTTCAACAGAGATAAATGTAAAGTTCTGCATTTAGGTAGGAAAAATCAAATGCCTTGTTATATGATGGAGGAGACTGGTCTTGGCAGTAGTATGTGCAAAAAAGATCTAGGGTTCTTAGTAGACCATACACTGAATATGAGTCAGCAGTGTGATGTGGTAGCTAAAAAGGCAAATGTGATTTTGCATCTTTATCCCCAGTCCTTTCACTTAAAGGTCTTGTGGTTTTATTTTAGAATTTTGGAGTTGAAGGGAAAGAGCTGAAGAAGTATGTGTAAAACTGCTTAGCTCTCATTCTTCCCTGTGTCTTTGGTTTCTTGTAGATCTCCAGATTTCTCAAACCAACAAGAAAAATGGGCGCATAGTGGGAGAGATTGCCTTCCAGTTGGATAGGCGCATCCTGGCTCATGTGTTTCCTGGCATCACACGCCTCTATGGATTCACAGTGTCCAACATTACTGAGAAAATCAAGCAGGTAACTCTCCCAACACTTGGAGGTAAATTTGGTCTTTGGCCAAGACATTCATCTCTCAAATTCAGTGCCAGATTAACCATACAGCAGAAGTCTTGAGCCTCCACACTCCATTTACTACTAACCTCCTTCACAGGGCTGTTGTTGTTTTTTTAATCATATTTTCCTTCAAGTTTGGGGTTTTCCTCAGATATGTAGAAAGATCTGTCTTGTCTCTCCATGGCCCCAGTCTTCGGATGTAAGTATCCACAGATGGGGCAATGGTAAGAATTAGATATACTGATAAACACTATTAAACAATCCGTTCTCTCGCATAAACCCACTCTTTCCCCTATCCCTAAAGAGAAGGGGAGGGAAAGGGAGGGATTAAAAAGAAAGAAAGAAAGTCAAATAAAAAGGGGGAAGAAGGAGGAACAGTTAGAGGTGTCTGTGAAGCGCTAGTGTGGTTCAGGTTGGGACATTAAAATAGTCCTGTAGCAAGCTGAGTGAAGATGGTCCCTGTTGTGCTTGGCAGAGCTGCAGGGGCCACCACCACCCAGTCCCAGGCTGTGGCAATAATGGCACCAGGTGAGACATAAGAACATAAGAACGGCCCTGCTGGATCAGACCAAGGCCCATCAAGTCCAGTGTTCACACGGTGGCCAACCAGGGGCCTCTAGGAAGCCCCCAAACAAGATAACTGCAGCAGCATTGTCCTGCCTGTGTTCCATGGCACCTAAGGTAATAGGCATGCTCTCCTCTCATCCTGGAGAGAATAGGTCTGCATCGTGACTAGTATTCATTTTGACTAGTAGCCATGGATAGCCATATCCTCTATGAACATGTCCACTCCCCTCTTCAAGCCTTCCAAGTTGGCAGCCATCACCACATCCTGGGGCAGGGAGTTCCACAATTTAACTATGGGTTATGTGAAGAAATACTTCTTTTTATCTGTTTTGAGTCTCTCACCCTCCAGCTTCAGCGGATGACCCCTGCGTTCCAGTATTATGAGAGAGGGAGAAAAGCTTCTCCCTGTCCACTCTCTCCATACCATGCATCATTTTATAGACCTCTATCACGTCTCCCCTTAACCGCCTTCTTTCCAAGCTAGACAGCCCTAAGCGTTTTAACTGCTCCTCATAGGGCAGTTGCTTCAGCCCCCCTGATCATTTTGGTTGCACTGTAACCTGTCACCACTGGCACTGGCCAAGGGGAAACTTGGCTCCTGCGCACCAGCTTGCGAATAAGTTAAAGGGCCTGACCATTCCTGAAGTAATGGCTTTTTAAAAAAATCCCGCCCCGCTCCAGATCTCTATGAAGTCCCTGGATGGTTCTGTGGATGAGAAAAAGTACCAAGTCATGACCCAGCGCTATTTAGACCTGATCGCTCACCTGGAGAAGATGGGCTACCATACGGATATCCACCCAGCCTTTAGTGAGTTTCTCATCAACACCTACGGCATTCTGAAAGAAAGGCCGGACCTGAGTTCTGACCCCATGCACAACAACCCCGCCGACCTTCGGAAGATGGTGATTGACATTGTGCCACCCAAGTTCCTCGGCGACACCTTACTGCTTTTGAACTGTTTGTGCGAACTTTCCAAAGAAGACAACAAGGTCCTCTTTGCCTGGTAATGCAAACTGCGACTCTCGCTCCCAGATCTCTAAAAGGAATAGAAAATACACAACATCTATCTAATAAAAGCCAATCTGCTGAGGGCATGATGTGGGCCTTTTTGTATCCAGGGTCTTGCTGACTGATGGGTTTTCTCAACGTTGCTTTCAGTTCAATCTGTACTGTTACTGTTTTTGTCTATACTGTAGTTTTATATATAAATCATTATTGTTCGCTGCCATGGAAGCCGTGTTTTGGCTAGATTGTGGGAGATAAACGTTAGAGTAAATGAAATAAAACATAATTGTTAATGTTCAGTTCTCGGATGCTGCCTCTCTTGTTACTCAGGAGAGAGGTGCCAGCCAGCCTAAGCCGACCTCCTTTTCCAGTTCTGTTTAGGACAACCCTGCATGTTATCTGTTTGGGGATTGGAATGCAGATCTGCACTGTGTCTGTTTGGGGGGGTGTACCCCCCCCAGCCCACTCTCTCAGCATTTTAGCCTGTATGCTTTGACCGGGGGACCTGGCTCAGTGATAGGGAAGGTCCCAGGTTCAATCCCTGGCATCTCCAGTTAACAGGACCAGGCTTAGGGTCGCCCGGTCCTTCTTCGCCACCGGCGGGAGGTTTTTGGGGTGGAGCCTGAGGAGTGTGGGATTTGGGGAGGGGAGGGACTTCAATGCCATAGAGTCCAATGGCCAAAGCAGCCATTTTCTCCAGGGGAACTGATCTCTATCGGATGGAGATCAGTTGTAATAGCAGGAGATGATGAGAGGGAAGGCATCTTGACCATCTTCTGGTCACTGGGGGTGTGTGGGGGGAGGTAATTTTGAATGTCCTGCATTGTGCAGGGGGTTGGACTAGATGACCCTGTTGGTCCCTTCCAACTCTATGATTCTATGAGATCTCCAGCTAGTACCCGGATGTTGGCAATCCTAACCAGGCAGTAGGTGATGTGAAAGACCCTGGAGAACCACTGCCAATCTGAGTAGACAATATGGACCTTGATAAGCAGTCAAACATGAACACACATGAAGCTGTCTTATACTTAGGGTTGCCAGCTCCGGGTTGAGAAATACTTGGAGATGTTGGGGGTGGAGCCTGAAGAGGGTGGGGTTTGGGGAGGGGGGAGTCCACCTTCCAAAGGGCCGTTTTCTCCAGGTGAACTAATCTCTGTTGCCTAGAGATCAGTTGTAATAGCGGGAAATCTCCAGCCACCACCGGGAGGTTGGCAACCCTAAATATGTGAGATGTATAGTTAATCCTCACTGGAAAAGACAACAATGCTAGGAAAAGTTAAAGGCATGGTCCTTCCTACAGGTGCTAGATTTCCTTTGCTCCTTCGCTTGCTGTAGTTTTTGGGCTGGTGAGGACAGGCTGGTTGGCTGCTTCCATATATGGTAGATAGGGTTGCCAGCTCTGGGTTGGGAAATACCTGGAGATTTTGGGGGTGGAGTCTGAAGAGGGCGGGGTTTGGAGAGGAGAAGGACTTCAATGCCATCGAGTCCAATTTCCAAAGCTACCATTTAGAGGTTGGCAACCCTAATGGTAGACACAGGGACATCATCATGGGTATGTTGCCCCACAATTGTAACATTAAAGAGCATTAGCATACTGACTAGTGATGTCGATGCCATGTCAATCTCCAGGGCTTTGTGTAAGTCCCCACTAATATACTGTGAAAAAAGATCTGAGATGCTGACTGTTTCGGAGTACTTTTGGCAGAATTACACCGGCCTAACAACAAAGAACAAAGTCAGGTCCAGGTAGGGGTGACAACTCCCAGTTAGGAAATTCCAAGAGATTTGAGGATGGAGGCTAGGGAAGGTGGGGTTTAGGGAGGGGAGGGACCTCAGCAGGGTATAATGCCATAAAATCCTCCCAAGCAGCCATTTTTTCCATGGGAACTAGGGCTGCCAACCTCCAGGTGGTAGCAAACTTAAACCAGCGGTAATGCCAAAAACAATTATATTATCAAAGTGTATTTTACAACTGTGCCTAAAAACCAAAATTATAACATAGGATAGACTTTTTTTTTCTATTTTACAAAGCAACCTTACTGTTAGGATTGCTTGTTACATAGTTCAATAGTCCAATAGAAACTTTGTTACACCACCAGGATAGGCGTGCCATATAACAGCAAATTAGCGATCCTTTGAAGTGGCGTTTCCCCGTTGTTCTTCACACTCAAGAACGAAATGCGGGATGTATGGAAGCCATCAGCGTAAGTAGCTGCGAGCCATCAAGATGTGGGGTATCATGGCTTACAGGGGTCCGGTTATCACCCTGTTTCGACCCCTCACCAAGGTCTTCTTCAGAAAGCACTATAATATTAAATATAAATTACGCTAGTACAATGTATCTATATAAATGGCATAGACATAGTTACATATATGGAGAACAACATTGCAACTATTGAGAAAGGCTTAGTAAAAATGTCTGAAAAGTCTATTCTTACAGCAAATGAAGTTAAAGCATGTCAAATTATACAAACATATAATAAATCATTTTTATACTAAGTCATTTTTAGTATAAAATGGTTATACGGGGAATCAAGTCCTTCTCGGTATTGAGTGTTAGGTGGCCAACAGAATATACTCCATGCATTAATCAGAAGCACCTGTGAGCTCTCATGAGATTGCAGTTAAAGTGGAAGTGTGAGTATCATAAGTAACAAGTTAGATCCATTGCGGTGTTATGGCCAAATGGGTGGAGAGTTCAAAATAAATGTATATATTTACTTTCTTGTTGCCTGAGTAATAAATCTATACCTGTTCTGTCTTGATTTTGCCTAGTATAGCGCCATAGCACAGAGAAAGTCAAGTCTTTGTCCCCGTGATTTTTCTCTAAGAAGTGTTGCATTAAAGGCACGTCTAAAACGTGTTTTCTAATCCGAGACCAAGTTGGTAACTTGTATGGAACGTGGAATTTTATTAACTATCATGTCCTTAATGGACAAGTTACCAACTTCTCGACTGGAAATCATACATGTGGAAAATGCTCTTTTTGCAAATACTTATTACCAGTAAAAGAAATTACAAATACAGCATCAGGCTACATATTCCACATTAACAGTTTTAATAACTGTGATTCGGAAAATCTTATTTACGTTATTAAATGTGCATACCAATTATGGTATATCGGGAAAAATAATAGACCGATTAAATATCGAATTGGCGAACATCCGTCTCGGATTAGAAACTGCGTTTTAGACTTCAAAGGATCGCTAATTTGCTGTTATATGGAACGCCTATCCGGTTGGTGTAACAAAGTTTCTATTGGACTATTGAACTATGTAACAAGCAAACCTAACAGTAAGGTTGCTTTGTAAAATAGGAAAAAAAAGTCTATCCTATGTTATAATTTTGGTTTTTAGGCACAGTTGTAAAATACACTTTGATAATGTAATTGTTTTTGGCATTACTGCTGGTTTAAGTTTGCTAACACACGATACAGCAGGCTAACAAGTGTTCTCCACAAACCTCCAGGTGGTGGCTGGAGATCTCCTGGGATTCGAACTGGTCTCAGGGCGACAGAGATCAGTTCACCTGGAGAAAATGGCTGCTTTGGAAGGTGGACTCTATGGCATTATACACTGCTGAGATCCCTCCTCTCCCCTCCCCAAACTCCATCCTCCTCAGGCTCCACCCCCAATATCTCCAGGTATTTCTCAACCTGGAGCTGGCAACCCTAATAGGAACTGATCCCTGTAGTTTGGAGATCAATCGTAACTCCGGGAGCTCTCCAGGTAAGGTGGCCAGGTCCCTCTTTGCCACCTGCAGGAGATTTTGGGGGCAGAGCCTGAGGAAGGCAGGGTTTGGGGGAGGGACTTCAATCCCATAGAGTCCAATGGCCAAAGCGGCCCTTTTCTCCAGGTGAACTGATCCCTGTCGGCTGGAGATCAGTCGTAACAGCAGGAGATCTCCAGATAGTTCCTGGAGGTTGGCAGCCCTATCTCCAGGCCCCACCTGGCGACTGGCAACTTTAGGTCCAGGGCCTCGAAAGCAGAACCAAGCATCCGGTAAAGAAAGTTTCTTTTTAGTTGGTGGGGTAGTTAATGAGCAACTCTGCAGATCAGAAGGGTCATTGGCTACTTGCCAGGAAGTCTCTCAATCCCTCCAGCAAACTTTTTTCTGGCCAAGAGGGCAGAGAAAGCGAACAGCGAGCCATCTCCAGTTCCAGGAGTTCCCCACAAATCTAGGGAAAGATCCCCGAACGATGTCGATGTTAGTAGAGTGTGTACCCAATTTTTCTGAAGGCAACAACCGAGAGGTAAGTCCTGAATTATTTTCTCCGTAAAAACTCCCTTTGAGGCCATGCTCAGATATTGGCCAAGGGGACATGTTTGTTTTCCCCCCTCATAGCTTCTCTTGCCCACTTGTACATGAGTGACACATGAGAAAATAATTTGGGAAAGAAATGTTTCACAGCTCTACATTTGGTATCTGAAGAAGTGAGCTGTGACTCATGAAAGCTCATACCCTGCCAGTCAAAATGGCAAAGTTTAAAAACCCCAAAGCATAAAAATAAACCCAGAAGAAGAAAAGAACATCAGAAAGGCCCTGTAGCAGCATTATCCTGCCTGGGTTCCAAAGCACCTAATATCATAGGCATGTTCCTCTGATCCTGGAGAGAATAGGTATGCATCATGACTAGTAGCCATTTTAACTAGTAGCCATGAATACCCCTCTCCCCCGCGAACATGTCCACTCTGAAAGCCTCCCAAGTTGGCAGCCATCGCCACATCCCGGGGCAGGGAGTTCCACAATTTAACTGTGCGTCGTGTGAAGACATACTTCCTTTTATCAGTTTTGAAGCTCTCCAGTTTTGAAGCTCTCCTGCCGCGTGCTGCAGATCGTCGTCTTTTCCCAAAAAAATTGTTCCAGCTCTTACACAAATTGTTGGAGGTAATCCCCGAACCTCATTTTCTGCCATTTCCCCAGGGAGTTCAGTCCCCCACCCATATGGCTTAACTGGAATTTGATGGGCCCCGATATTAGTCAGCGGGACATTAATTCCGTTTTGGAAAAGGAGCCGATGTATTTATTTGTTGACCGAATGATTGCTCAGCCATTACCATGAGAACTGATTAAAGAGTAAATGAAGCTTTATTCAGAAACTAACATACTTGATAGAAAGATGAGGGTCTTTGTTGGAAATGCGGAACGGATATAGGTACATTTATGCATGTTTGGTGGTTTTGTAAAAAAAAATAGGAGATTTTGGCGATTGGTTTTAAAGGAAACTAATAATCTGATTAATTCAAAAATAAAAAAAAGATCCTGCCTTTTGTTTATTGGGTATACCTAAAAAAGACTTAGATAAAGGTGATAGAGTCATATGTCAATGCAGCTTTGCTGCAGCCAGAATTATAATTGCTAAGAAATGGAAGCAAATAAATAAACCTTCAATTAAAGAGTGGAGAGAAAAGTTATGGATGTATATGCGGATGGCCAAAATTACTGATTCTTTACATGGTAAAGATATGGATGAATTTAAACAAACGTGGTCAAAGGCCGCCGCATATTGGGATAAATTGGCAAAAACGGATTTTATAGGTATAGTTAATGAATTATAGATTAATGTGTTTTTTAATTAATGATTATAATAGGTTTTTATATACTGTCATAACACCGCTTTGGAAGTCCAAAGGTGGAGGGCACATTGGTGGGTGGTAGTGGTTTGGGCACTATGGATTTCCCCCCCAAAAAAGATAGTAAATAATATATTAGCAATGGATGTAATAGTGCTCTGTTTATGTTTTTGTGTATTTTATGTTATTTTTTGTTGTTATATTGGATTATGATTTTTTTATTGTTTAATTTTTTTCTTTTTGTGTTTATTATAAAAGCAATAAATTTTTTAAAAAAGAACTGATTAAAGAGTAAATAAAGCTTTATTCAGAAACTAACATACTTGATAGAAAGAGAAGAGCTATATAGAGACTTCACTACTTCGCTAGTTGAGAGACAGAGTTCGGTTCTGTTGGACCTCTGAGAAGGAGGATATAGCCCTAAGAGGAGCAAGCTGGACCATGTTGCTATCTGACCAGACTTTCCTCTTGCTGCCCCCCTGTCGGGTTCTTCTTCTTTTATACACCAGATATTGATTACTCCAGCATCTGTGAACTGGACTTCTTGAGACATTTTCTTCTGTGGGTGAAGCTTGGCTTATCCTCTGAGTTGCCTGTATTGTCGTCCCCCCCCCCATCTTCAAGCGGATTGTCCACTTTTTCATGTTTTTAAGTGCAGCAGGAAGCTGATTCATTTAAATCTTTGCTCCTTATAAGAAAGAAAATCGGTTCTAGGAATTGGGAGTAGGTTTGTGACATTACATGTGCTAACCAATTAGTGCTGTGTATAGCTGACTTGCATGGAATTAGCAGAAGTGGATTCCCCTGACCTTGGCCAAGGAACTGTACTTTGGTATAGAACATGCCAAAGGTTCTTCCCTAGTGACTGCAGCTCGAAGAATGCTTCCTTGGATTGCCCTTTTTCATCAGATGACCATGTTTCAGAGTAGTTTGAATCTACAAAGATGGAGATGACATTTCCAAAGTATTCGAGGCAAAATAAATGGAGTCTGAATAGGGTTGCCAGATCCAGGGTGGGAAATACCTGGAAACTTGGGGGGTGGAGGGTGGCGTTTGGGGAAGGGAGGGACTTGAATGGGTGTAATGCCATTAAGTCCACCTTCCAAAGCAGCCATTTATCCAGTGAACTGATCTCTGTCGCCTGGAGATGAGTCGTAATAGCAGGAGATCTCCAGCAACCACCTGGAGGTTTGTGACTAGGGTGACTAGGGTTGCCAACTTCCAGGTAGTAGCTGGAGATCTCCCACTGTTACAACTGATCTTCAGCCGATAGAGATCAGTTCACCTGGAGAAAATGGCCACTTTGGCAATTGGACTCTATGGCTGATGGCATTGATGTCTCCAAACCCCGTCCTCCAAAGGCTCCAACCCAAAAATCTCCAGGTATTTCCCAACCCAGAGCTGGCAACCCTATTTGCGACCCTAAGTCTGAAAGATGTTAAGAATTCATGGTGTTTATTTTTTTTTAAACGATCATAGGGCCTTGCTTTCCAGTTTGAATCTACAAGCTGTCTAACACCCTGTGCTCTCGTTCAGGTGATCAATGAGATTGGCAAGTCCATCTCCCAGACGGCCGGCTGCAAGCTCCTGGACGTGGATGCCGGGCCTTCCACCAACCGAACCGTTTACACCTTCGTGGGGAGTCCTGCAGCGGTCATTGAGGGCGCACTGAATGCGGCCAGGACAGCTTTTCAGCTCATCAACATGGAAAACCACAAAGGTGACCACAGTGGGATAAGGGAATTGGAGGCCCAGACCAGGTTCTCACTGGAGGACTCTACAGAGCTTTTCATGTTCTGGACAGCTTACTTGGCCCTGGTTCTTGTAGAAAATATTTGTGAGAGCCATCACACATCTTAAAGGGCCAGGCATCTGGTGACATCACAGCCCTGGATAAACTCAGATAAAGATGCTTAATGAATTTTATCCCATGCTGTGACACCTTGATATTCTTATTGGTGAGGCAGGTTGGCTGTAGTGTCAGGGGTTGGGCTTAATATGTAAAACCAAGTCGCCATTTAAAAGATTCGTTGCCGTTTTCATGCCATGTAAATCCCGGTTTCCTTTTATGATCAGTCTGTTTTAACTTTGAAGTATTCTCTTAAAGTCTTTGGAATAATTCACAGTCTGCCTCCTCACCCCCAGCTCCCATGTACCAGTTTTGGTCCCGAGTAAAATGTTGCTGTTCTTTGTATAAAAGAAAGAACAGGGCATCTTGGGGAGGGGTTATGGCTCAGTGGTAGAACATCTGCTTGGCATGCAGAAGGTCACGGGTTCAATCCCAAGCATCTCCAGTTAAAGGGACTAGGCAAATAGGTGATGTGAAAGACCTCTGCCTGAGACCCCGGAGAGCCGCTGCCGGTCTGAGTAGACAATACTGACTTTGATGGAACAAGGGTCTGATTCAGTATAAGGCATCTTCATGTGTTCATCCCCAGTGGCTTCAAAAACAACTGGGTTAGAAGAGCAAGATTTGAGTCCGGTAGCACCTTAAAGGTAAAGGTAGTCTCCTGTGCAAGCACCGGGTCATTACTGACTCATGGGATGATGTCACATCCACATGTTTACTAGGCAGACTATGCTTATGGGGTGGTTTGCCATTGCCTTCCCCAGTCGTCTACACTTTACCCCCAGAAAGCTGGGTACTCATTTTACCAACCTTGGAAGGATGGAAGATTGAGTCAACCTTGAGTTGGCTACCTGAAACCGACTTCCATCAGGATCAAACTCAGGTCGTGAGCCCAGCTTTGACTGCAGTACTATAGCTTACCACTCTGCCCCATGGGGCTCATTACTAGCACCTTAAAGACCAGCAAATGTGTTAGTCTTTAAGGTGCTACTAGACTCAAATCTTATTCTACTGCAGACCAACATGGCTGCCCAAGTTAAACTAGATTAGATGGTGTTCTAACAATGTTCTTGTAGAATTTGCACTTTTGGTTGAGTCAGGGGGATGGGTTGGGGGTGCGGAACAGCCAAGGGAAAAAACCTCTGCACAACCTCTGCCATCTTCACAGACACAGTTTCCAGTACTAATGGAGATTCCTGAAAGCCCAGATTCCCATTAATTCCTTTCTCCCATGGCTGCTCGGTTGCATTCTTGTTTGTGGGCTTCCTTGAGGCACCTGGTTGGCCGCTGTGTAAACAGACTGCTGGACTTGATGGTCTGATCCAGCATGGCTTTTCTTACGTTCTTATCCTTCCAACCTCGCAGTATGTCTCTGAAACCTTCCTTTCCTACCCTAGGTGAGCATCCCCGGATGGGAGCTCTGGATGTTTGCCCCTTCATTCCAGTGAGGAACGTCACCATGGCGGATTGCATTCACTGTGCCAATCTTTTTGGGAAGCGCTTGGCAGATGAACTGCATGTGCCTGGTAAATTGGCTGTAGCAAAACATCGGAAGGGAGATCTATCTTGCTCAAGGCTGAGGGCCAGGTGTCCACAGTACTAGAGCTTAGATGTTGTTCCAGCAAAGGCTGAGGGTGAACCGAGGCCTTAAGTATATCTGCAAGGAGGTGGAGACGCAGTCCTCTCCCCCTCTGGGAGTAGCTACTAGCTACTAGTTCTTAAAGATGTTATGACTGGTTACTTTGATGGGGTTAGGGTGGTTATTGGCTTTGTGGTGTCTGAGGGATCAGTTGGAGAGAAGACCTTAGGCAGGGTGGATAAGACAGGCCATGCTTGGCAACCTGCAGGAGCTTGGGGTCAGGGGACATGTTGGTCACACATGGCATGACATTACTTCCATGAAAAGCTAGAAGCAATGTCAAGTAGCTCTAGGAATTGCTGGAAACTCTATGATAAAACTCTAGTGATTCCTAGAGCTACCGGGTTTCCCCCAGAAGTGATGTCACAGCACATGCACAGGCAACATTTCCCCCCTCTAGGGGTGCCAGGTCCCTCTGCCACTGGCTGGAGGATTTTGTGGCTGAGCCAAAGGAGGGTAAGGTTTGGGGAGGGGAGGGACTTCAGTGCCATAGAGTCCAATTGCCAAAGTGGCCATTTTCTCCAGGTGAGCTGATCTCTATCAGCTGGAGATCAGTTAAAATAGCAGGAGATTTCCAGCTAGTACCTGGAGGTTGGCAACCCTACCCCTTCTACTCCTGCTTACAGTGGGCAACCAAGGTCGTCAGTGGGAGGCCTCTTGCCATAGCAGTAAGGCTGGTAACCCAAACCTTAGGTACTGCATTGGGGTCTGGCGTGAAGGGTTCAAGGGACTAAGTCTACATCCTACAGTGAGAGGTTTGGCTTAGATTCCTGGGGCTCTTCTTGCACATCTAAGAGGGGGAGGGGTTCCTGGAAGTGTCTCAGCTGCTTACTCCTGTGGTGGTGTCAGGAGGAGCTTAGCCCCCTCCTTGTCAGAGTCTTCAGTGTCTCTGCCTGATGAGGAGGAGTCCCTACTCTAGTCCATGACATCTACTCTGTACAATTTCTTGGCTCACCCCTCTCTGGGGTTGCCAGCTCCAGGTTGGGAAGTACCTGGAGATTTTGGGGGTGGAGCATGAGGAAGGTGGGGTTTGGGGAGGGGAAGGACTTCAACAGGGTATAATGCCATAGAGTCCACCTTCCAAAGCAACCATCAGTTGTAATAGTGGGAGATCTCCAGCCGCCACCGGGAGGTCGGCAACCTTACCCCGTTCCGGATGGAGCTTCCATTTATTGGCTGCCATCCAACCCAGTACAGAGTCCCAGTAACAGTCCAGCGCCTTCCTTTTCTTGCCTGATCTTTTTTGTGTCCTCAGTGTTCTCCTTATAATTGCAGTGTACCTCTACGGGGAAGCCGCTCTGAAGGAGAGTAGAAGGACTCTGCCAGCCATCCGAGCAGGAGAATATGAAGCCCTCCCCAAGAAAGTAAGTTTTTGGGTGCTGCTACTCTGAGGACTAGGGATGCCACCCTCCAGTGTGTGCCTTCAAATCACAGCTGACTGTGGCAAGAGATGCACAGTGGTGGTTAGTTTATTTGTTTATTTATTTTATTTCTCACACTTACAGCCTGGCCTTATTCCCAACTAGCTGGGCTCAGCATAGCTTTGCCTGCCTCTACATGGGCAGAGAGAGTTCTGGGAGAACTGTGACTGGCCCAATGTCACCCATCAGACTTCATGTGGAGGAGTGGGGAATCGAACCCGGTTCTCCAGATTAGAGTCCGCCACTCTTAACCACTACAACTAGGTTTGCCAACCTCCAGGTACTAGCTGGAGATCTCCTGCTATTACAACTGATCTCCAGCCAATAGAGATCAGTTCACCTGGAGAAAATGGCTGCTTTAGCAATTGGACTCTATGGCATTGAAGTCCCTCCTCTCCCTGAACCTCGCCCTCCTCAGGCTCCACCCCAAAAACCTCCCGCCAGTGGCAAAGAGGGACCTGGCAACCCTAACTACACCAAGCTTGCTCTGAACGAATAATAGCAGTCTTCTCCCCTTTTTTCAAGCTCAGAGAGGCAGAATGGACTCCTGATTTTGGCCCTGCAAACTTTGTTCCAAGATGGGGAGCAACGGTAACAGGCGCCCGAAAATTCCTCATAGCGTACAACATCAATCTGCTGTGCACAAAGGAGCTGGCGCACCGGATAGCCCTGAACATCCGGGAACAGGGCCGTGGGAAGGACCAGGTACCTTGGGTTCTGGGGAGGAAATTGCATTGCTGATGGTTTTGCTCCTCTTTAGTCCTGGTTCAGGAGCCCCGTGGCGCAGAGTGGTAAGCTGCAGTATTGCAGTCCAAGCTCTGCTCACGACCTGAGTTCGATCCTGACGGAAGCTGGTTTCAGGTAGCCGGCTCAAGGTTGACTCAGCCTTCCATCCTTCCGAGGTCGGTAAAATGAGTACCCAGCTTACTTGGGGGTAAAGGGTAGATGACTGGGGAAGACACTGGCAAACCACCCCGTAAACAAAGTCTGCCTAGTAAACGTCGGGATGTGACATCACACCATGGGTCAGGAATGACCCGGTGTTCGCACAGGGGACCTTTACCTTTTTAGTCCTGGTTCAAAACAGGCACAATGAAGAGGGGCCTTCCCAGTCCTTTAAATGGCATAATATGGGAGTATTAGATGTCAACTCTTTTGCACCAGGTTATAGAGGCCTCATTTGGGAGGGTGGAGTGTGGACAGGAAAAGGGTCACTCTGGTACCATGATGTTCAGTCACTGATTCAGTGGCTTGCTTGGAAACGTCATCCCCTCTATCTTCTTCTGCCTTTGCAGTTTCATCTCTGTCCTTAACTTTCAACTCCTCTAGCCCTCTCCTCTGGGGCCCTGGCCCACTCACCCCCCTCTGGTATCATTTCTGGAGGACAATCAAAGAGGGGGCTGATTTATTCATTATAAATTCATCCTCTCATGTGCCCTGTGCTGTGGCCACCTACTATCTTGTTTCTGCCCTTCGTACTCTACTGAAAGCACCCTTAACAAAACCACGGATGATCAGTAATGCCAGATCAAAAGGCCCTTGTCCTAATTATCCTTTACCTATGACACTGCTCATTGGCCAACATAGCCTTTTTGGCCTCTTCAGGATCTACTATTAGGGGAGAACAGTTCTCCCATCCCATGTTTCTACTGGTGCATAGGATTGCCAGCCTCCAAGCTAGAATGGCCAACCTCCAAGTTGTGGCTGGAGATCTCCCACTATTACAACTGATCTCCAGGCAACAGAGATCAGTTCACCCGGATAAAATGGCTGCTTTGGAAGGTGCACTCTATGGCATTATACCCCATGGAATTCCCTCCCGTACCCAAACCCTGCCTTCCTCAGGCTACACCCCCAAAATCTCCAGGTAATACCCAACCTGGAGCTGGCAACCCTACATACTGCTGATGGCTGGAAGTGAATCAAAGCCCTGCTGTGCTTAGGGTCGCTGGCTCTAGGTTGGGAAATACCTGGAGATTTTGGGTCCTGGGTTTAGGGAGGGATCTCAGCAGGGTACAATGTTCTAAAGTCCATCCTCCAAAGAATCAATTTTCTCCCAGGGAACTGAGCTGTGTGGTCTGGAGATCAATTGTAATAGCAGGAGATCTCTAGGTTCCACATGGAGGTTGGCAACCCTAGCTGTGCCTCAGTACTCTCCTCGTAATGCCGCCCCAGGTGACTTGCTTGGGTGACTTGGCTGAGGGAACCGGCCCCGGTCTGAGCCAGCAAAGAATCCCCAGTGGTGGCTGATCTGCAGAATGTTTTCTTTGCTGGCGTTCCTGCTTGAGCGTGCACGGCTGAGGATGGGCGCACAGAGCAAGCGGCTTCTCCTTGTTCTCTGCAGCCTGGGCGACTACAGCAGGTGCAAGGTATGGGCTGGTACTTGGAGGAGGAGAACATGGCTCAAGTCTCCACCAACCTGTTGGACTTTGAAACCACCCCCCTCCACACAGTCTATGAAGAGGTCTGCCAGGATGCTCGGGTGAGTTGTCCGAGGGGGCTTGCTTAGCTTCGGAAAACAGAGAGAGCTCCAAGGATCCATGCCATAAAGACACGCTTACCCAGTTCCTCAAGGAGCGCAGAAGAGACAGCGGCTTCTGCTCTGGGAGACTGCGGTGCTCATAGCTAGGGGTGCGAACTTGGGTTGGGAAGTTGCTGGAGAATTGGGTGTGGAATTTGGGATGGGCAGGGTTTGAAGAAGGATGGACTCTATGGCGTTATATCTTCTGAAGTAGGGTTGCTAGGTCCCCCCGACAACCTTTGTGGGGGATGAGGGGGTAGGTGATACCAGATCCAGGTTGGGAATAGGGTTGCCAGCTCCAGGTCGGGAAATACCTGGAGATTTTGGGGGAGGAGCCTGAGGAGGGTGGGGTTTGGAGAAGGGAGGGACTTCAATGCCATAGAGTCCAATTGTCCAAGCGGCAGGGGAACTGATCTCTGTCGCCTGGGTATCAGTTGTAACAGCAAGAGATCTCCAGCCAACTGGAGGTTGGCAACCCTAGTTGGGAAACTCCTGGAAATTTGAGGATGGAGCCTGGGGAGGACAGTGACTTCAATGCCAGAGAGTCCACTCTCCAAAGCATCCGTTTTCAGCAGTGGGGAACTGATCTCTGTAGTCTGGAGATGAGGTGTAATTCTGGGGGATCCCCAGGTCCTACCTAAAGGCTGGCATCCCTGTACCTTACAGGTATAGCAATGAGTGGTTCCTGGAAATAAACAATCGCAGCTGAGTGCTGGCAAAGAGGGAGTTAAGAGGAGAGTTGAGTGAAAAGGGTCAATGTAACAGGAGAGGGCAAAGGCCAGAATCCCCGAAGTTTTGAAGTTGACCCTGGTGCTGTAGATTAATTATAATGTTTAACAAGACGGTTAACAAAGTAAAAAGCTTGCCTGGAAAGGTCCTTCCCCCCTTTCTGACTCATGCTGCTTAAAAACTGCTATCCCATTTCTTCAAATACGCTGTTTATATTTATATCCAGCTCATCTTATTTCAAATAAGCTTTGTTCTTCTTCAGTTGGAAAAAAGAAAACCATCTTGTCTCTGGGGTTTATATCCAGACTCAGATTCTATCTCCCTGAACCTTAATTCCCATCAGATGCAGGGGGGAAGGACGGAAAAATTAGGGGGAATCCTTTGGCGGTTCCCTACATCTTTTGACATCTGCCTCCACCTAGATATTTGCATAATTTAATTATAACACAGGAGGACAGGAGCAGCTCCCAGAAAGGTGTTCCCATGATAGATCGCTAGGGTAAAGTTTAAAATTCCAGCTTTTTCAGTCCTTTTTGAATTTGCTGCGCAAATTGCTCTTGGTAAAAGATGCTGGCAGCTGGAGTCTCATCTTGATTGTGGTTAAAAATCCACCGGCAGCAGGATTCATACTAAGAGGCTAAAGCAGTGGTTCCCAACCTTTTTTTGACCAGGGACCACTAGGACTTTTTTGTTCGGTGCAGGGACCCCAAGGTTCAAAATAAAAATTCCGAGAATTTGAAAATAAACTTTAATCACAACTGTTAGTTAAACATTAAACTTAGAATAATATTTGAATATATATTTTTATAATAGAGAACTTTTAATTGAAAATATTAATTTATTATGGGATTATAACTTTGTTTTGCGGACCTTAATTTAGTTCTCGCGGACCCCTGGGGGTCCGCGGACCCCCGGTTGGGAACCAGTGGACTAAAGGAACGATGGCACAGCTGGCAGGCTATTGAGTGTCCTTAGCAATACATACAGTGATACAATCCCGTCGACAGAAAATTGCTCGGCTTGTGTAGAACGCGGTCCATTCCTCTTCCCATCATGGGCTCGTTGGCCCCACATCCATTGCTTTAATCTCTCTCAGTAACTGATGTACGTGTCCTCTGCCCCAGATGAAGCATAGTTTTGAACACTGACTGCTTAATACCTCTGGCTAGTAAAAATGCAATTCCTGATCCTAGGATATGAACCTACCAGTGGTAGGATCTCAGCTCGTGGGCCTGGTCCCCAAAAAGGCCATACTGGACGCCGCCGAATTTTATATTAACGAAGAAAATCTCTTCATTCTTGAGGAAGATCACAAAATCAGACTGGTAATGCCTCAGTTTTCACTTAACTGTGGGTTAGCAAAAGTAATGTTTTAAAAGCTGGATGTTTTATGTGCTCATAGTATGTATTTTAGTTTTGGTTGAAGCTGTATGATATGCTTTTATAATGTCTTGCTTTAACTGTTAACTGCCTTGGTGGCCCTGACTGGGTGGAAAAGCCATATACAAATTTTATAAACAAACAAACAAACAAACAAATAAATAAATAAATAAATGTAAATAAATACTTGGAATTTCAAGGAAAGGCATGGAGCATCAACACTTTCCCCTTGGAACAAATGGCTTTTTATCCTTTTTGGCCCAGTAAGGGCAAATATAGGAGACAGAGAACCCTTCTGGTTTATGTACAAAGAAAATGAGGAGTGGAGAGGATGTAAACAGAACTGGGACTTATTGCTTAGGGAGCTCAAACTTGCCCCCACCCCATGCCTGGCTCCTGTGCTTTCAGCATTTGAAATGGAAGTGCCGACAGCGATTTATG
This sequence comes from Euleptes europaea, assembly GCF_029931775.1. Taxonomy (NCBI): domain Eukaryota; kingdom Metazoa; phylum Chordata; class Lepidosauria; order Squamata; family Sphaerodactylidae; genus Euleptes; species Euleptes europaea. The sequence goes on from NC_079321.1 coordinate 14,183,705, forward strand.
TGGGGGTAGCGAACCTCCAGAGTTTGTCCAGAGTGCCACCACATCATCCAGGAAGGGGAAATGTATTGCCTGGGTGGGGAACCTGGAGAGGACCCTTCATATTCTGTGACTAGGATGGGCAAGTGATCCTTTTTGGCTAGGATTGCCAGCTCCGGGTTGGTAAATTCCTGAAGACTTGGGGATGGCAGGGTTTGGGGAGGAGAGGAACTTCAGCAGAGTATAATGCCATAGAGTCTGCCCTCCAACGCAGCCATTTTCTCCCTGGAAACTGATTTCCATCATCTGGGCTTGACTTGTATTTCGAGGAGATCTCCAGGCCCCTTCTGGAGGTTGGTAAACCTCTTTTTGGCTCTCTGGGCCCCCAGTTGTTGGGTCTCGAGCTTCAGGGCAGCAATGTGCTCCAGGAGACAGGGGAAGGGAGGTGTTGTCATGGGGGCATCCTCCATAAATCCACTGATAGTGGCATAGGGTTGCCAACCTCCAGATACTAGCTGGAGATCTCCTGCTATTACAACTGATCTCTAGCCGATAGAGATCAGTTCACCTGGAGAAAATGGCTGCTTTGGCAATTGGACTCTATGGCATTGAAGTCCCTCCCCAAACCCCACCCTCCTCAGGCTCCGCCCCCAAAACCTCCCATCAGTGGCAGAGAGGGACTTGGCAACCCTATAGCGGCAGTCTCGAGGAGATTGTAGGGAGTCTCAGCCAATTGTCAGGTGCTGAGGTGCTATACTGTCAGGCAGGATAGAGTCTTCTGTGTTTGGCCAGAGGTCAGAAAGCTGGAGGGTCAGAGTCAGACCACAGGATAGCACTGCACCCTGAATCAATGTCAGTCCAGTAAGAGGTCCTTTGGTTTGGTGTTTTAGCTTCCAGGCAATAAAGGCTGCCTCTTTGCTTCCTGTTTTTCAATTGTAGGTCGCCAATCGACTGGGGCTGGATTCTTTGGGTCCGTTCAATCCCAAGGAACGTATAATTGAGTATGAAAATTTTCATTTTCTTTCTCTTATGTCTGGAGTTAGGCTGTAGATCTGTGCCCTTTCGCTTGTCACAAGACACACTCTGAAGTACCATGCCAGGTTATGCCATAGCTGCAAACAGGACCAAGGGAAGGGTTGACATGGTGGGGAATAGGTAGGAGCAAATGTCTGCTCCTTTTTCTTCACTTCTTCAGAAAGTGCCTCCAGAGAGAATCGCATCCTTCTCATGTGGCTCTCTAGGCACAACCAAAGCAATGTGATCTAGTCTACATTTTGAAAAAGAAGAAGAGTTGGTTTTTTCTACCACAAAGAGTCTCAAAGCAGCTTTCAATCGCCTTTCGTTCCTCTCCTCACAACCGACACTTTGAGGCCGAGAGAGTTCGGAGAGAACTGTGACTTGCCCAAGGTTACCAAACAGGCTTCATGTGGAGCGGGGAATCAAACCCGGTTCTCCAGATTAGAGTCGGCCGCTCTTAACCACTGCACCATGTTTTTGCTCAAACATCATCTGACAGTATGGTTGCCGGGGCATGCCTGGCAACTGGTTGGGAGGCTTGGAGGTGGGGAAATGGGGTGGGGGCACAGCATCCTGCGAGCCACTATGCCACTTTTGGGGAAAAACCAGAAGTGACACAGGGTAGCTCTAGGAATCGTTGGAAACTCTGTGCTAAAACCATAGACTTTCAGGCCATTCCTAGAGCTACCCTGTATCATTTGTGGGTTTTCCCTGGAAGTAAAATAGTCATGCATATGATTCTGCTTTTTTTTCCTCTCCCCCTGCTGCTTCTGGAAGGTGGGGGCAAAGGATCCTCTGCCCCCACCAGAGGAATATCAAGCCTATCTGACAGGCGGCAGGAAGATGTCTGACGATCCTGCTTCAGTGCATCAAATTCCAGTCCTCTAGATGCATGTGGATATGATTTTGCTATTTTTCTCTTTGTGTTCTGAAGGGAGATGGTGCAGGATGAGAAGGAAAGTGGCTGCCTGATCTCTCTGCCTTTTCGTACCTTGGTGCAAAAAGTTGGGTCCCGCTCAGCGGCTCCTGGCGGAGGATCCGTCTCAGCAGCAGTGTCTTCCCTGGTACATGGCGCTTAAACAGGGCTATCCTCAACTAAAACTGCCCCAAGCCCATCTTTCTGGGCATTGTGCCTTCTTTGCTTGTCTTCGCACTTGACTCATGCATGGCCAGCGCTTAGGGTTGCCAACCTCCAGGTGGTGGCTGGAGATCTTCCGCTATTACAAATGACCTCCAGGTGACAGAGATCACTTCTTTGGAAGGTGGACTCTGTGGCATTATACCTCAGTGGTCCCTCCCCTCACCAAACCCCCCCTCCTGCTTTTCAGGAGTTCAGATTCCAGGTACATTTGAGTAACTGGCGGTTACCCTTAGGGGATGCAGACACAGTTTGCATGTGCTGTTATTCGATTATTAGATACGAGAGTAATTGTGTCCTCTGTCATGCATACAAAACCCACATCTCCCTATTTTGTTGAAACTTGGCAAACTGTAATACCCTTCTCCTGGGGGGCTTATACTGTGCCTCCTTGTAGGGGGCAGCGCTGGGCTGCATGGTCGGATTGATGACCTACGGAAAGCGTCAGTTTGAAGAACTGGACCCAGTCATGAGACAGTTAATACCTCCTTTCCATCAGGCCATGAATGAGCTGGTGTCCATGGTGGACGAAGACTCCATGGCTTTCAGCAGCTACATGGTAAGAGACTACTCTCTGCTCTTCTTATCTAACTGTGGTCTTTTATGCATGGCTGTTTCACTGCAGTCACCCCGCCGATTACTTCAGGGCTTTGCTTTGATTATGCTTGTATTTTCCGACTGTCAGAGATCGCCTTGCTCCCCCCATACGTTTCCGTGCTTTTTCTGGATGGTGGCCAAACATGAATCTGGAAAACTCGGGCAAAACCTGCAGAAACACGCAGGGAGAGCAAGGCAACCTCTGGCGGTCGGAAAGTGCAAGCATAATCAAAGCAAAGTCCTGAAGCAGTCGGTGGAGTGACCGTGAGGAAACAGCTATGCATAAATGGCCTGAGAATTGGGTTAAATGCTATTTGATAAATATGCATTCCTCCCTTCTTCATAGGATGCTATGAAACTTCCCAAGAGCACACCTGAGGAGAAAGAAAGGTACGCAATACAGAGTTGCTTGAAGAATAATTCTGTATTCTAATGGCCCTAGAAACATTTGTCACCCTCACACCTGTTTAAGTGCCATGGTTTCCCCGTGATTTGCCCGCGTTTTCAAATTCAAGGTAAAAATGTGGGGAAACGCAGGGGGAGAGTGAGGCAACGGAAACATCATGTAGAATCCAAACAAAGACCCGAAGTGAAGTCGTTGGAGGGGTGACCGTGAGGGAAACAGCCATGCATTAAAGTCCTCAGACTCATCAGCCAGTTCTCTAAGGACGTGATGCTGCTTAGGATGCCATTGTTAATTGGCAAAGTACCACCAGAATCATTCCTTTTGCATGGCATTGAGAGCTGCTGTTGTTGCCACCCACAACAGCTTAAAATGCCTGCCCTTCTGGAATCTTCCTTTTCCATATCCTTTCCACGTAGGCTCACCATATTTCCTTGAGACAAAAATGGGACATCGGGATGGCAAAAACGGGACAGGGGTTATGTAATATTAGTGTAACCCGATCGGAGCACTTTTTCTAGGCGAATTTATCCAGCCACGCCTGCATGCAGCATAAGAAATGTTAGAACTGAAGGAAACAAACTTTGGAAGTGTGATGAGGTCCAAAACGGGACAAAATTGACATTTTAATTAAAAAGACAGGCAGGCCGGGAAATATGATAAAAACTGGACTGTCCCATTCAAAACGGTACGTATGGTCAGCCTATTTCCACATTTACTTCTTCCAGTCAGAGTTGCTGCATTTCTCCTTTTGCTGCTTTCCCATCTGCAGGCGCACAGCAGCCATGCAACTGGGCCTGAAAAAGGCAGTTGGCGTCCCTTTCTCACTGGCAGAAAAAGTTCATTCCTTATGGCCTTTCCTAAAAGAAATGGCTGGTCATGGAAATATGGCCTGCAAATCGGACCTTCAGGTATGCTGTTTAATTGAGGCTCGAGCTAGGAAGGAAAGCGCTGTTCAGTTTTGATTTGTTTCGAAAGGATTGTGGTGCTAATTACCTTAGTCATCTGAAAAACGAGGATCCTAAAGGAAGAGGGGAAAAAGAGTCTGTAAAAATTAAATGTATTATTGTAGCGTATGTACGTTACAGAAAAAAAGATGGAGGCAAAAATGGGTTGTAGCCAGACAGAGTGTAGGGATGCCAACCTCCAGGTGGGGCCTGAAGATTTCCCAGAATTATAACTGATCTCCAGATTACAGAGATAAGAATATAAGAACATAAGAAAGGCCCTGCTGGATCAGACCAAGGCCCAACAAGTCCAGCAGTCTGCTCACACAGTGGCCAACCAGGTGCCTCCAGGAAGCCACAAACAAGATCAGTTCCCCTGGAGAAAATGGCTGCTTTGGAGGGTGGCCTCTACGGCATAATACCCTGCTAGGGTTGCCACTGGTCCCTCTTCGCCACCGGCAGGAGGTTTTGGGGGCGGAGCCTGGGGAGGGTGGGGTTTGGTGAGAGGCTTCAGTGCCATAGAGTCCAATTGCCAAAGTGGCCATTTTCTCCAGGTGAACTAATCTCTATCAGCTGAAGATCAGTTGTAATAGCAGGAGATCTCCAGCTAGTACCTGGAGGTTGGCAACCCTATACCCTGCCCTCCCCAGCCTCCACCTCCAAATCTCTAGGAATTTCCCAGCCTGAGACTGGCAACCCTAACAGGGTGTCAGAAGCCAAGCAGAGCAAAACTGGGAAGTCCCTGTCTAAAACCCAACAAAAGCTCACAAGATGGGATTTTCACTTGGCAGGTGAGGGAGCCAGATGAGGCTTCTTGATGCCATTGGCCATCCCTGTGAGCAACCGACTGTCAGGGTCTCTGGAAGTGGCCTTTCCCATCACCTACTACCTGATCCTTAATGGAATATGCCAGGAATTGAACTTTCTTCCTGCCAAGCAGATGTTTTACCAAATTTCTTGTATGAACTGGCTATTTAGGAGAGAGTGTAAGAGACCAGGCTCAGCCTCAATCATACAAAGAATACAAAGAATAACTACTCTTTTAAAAAGAATCGCAGGTCATTTATGCAGGTCGTTTATGGGAGTTTTACCTGAGGTTCGTTGCTTGCTGGACCCACAATTTCCTGTTGGGAATCTATGCACCAGCAGTCTCCAAGCTCAAATCAAGTCCCTGCCCCTTTAAATGCTGCTTTGCAATTGGCTTCCTTTGTAGAGTTTACAGTGAGAGAAAATCCCCCTCCCCCCAAAAAAACCCCCAATTGCTGCATAAAAAAGCATTTTAAGAACAAAGGACAAAAACCGGAGCAATCTGAAAGGAAGGGGTGGGGGGAGGAGAGAAATACAAGCCTCGGTTTTAAAAAGCCTTTCTTCTGCTCAGAAAGAGCTCCCGGGAAGCAGGAAGCATTTGAATCCCTGCCTCTTTACACGCTGCTTTGTAATTGGCTGTGAGAGAAACCATGCTTGGGTGCTTTGCACTTTGCCTTATGCACAGGGAATTTACCCGGGCTGAGCTCAGGGGAGAGGGAAGAATCAGGTTAACAGAGGAACGGGAAGTCCCAGGATTTGTGAGTTCATCTCTAATGGAGGGAAAACTCATGCATAACTGCCAGGAACAACGGAGACAGACCAGGGGCAAACATAAGTGAAAGTACCCATGCATAAATGACTGCAGACTTCTTTGAAGACTGGTGGGCTGCAAGAATACGGCCATGTAACAGAGCAACAGATAAAAATAGGAAGATCTCAGCAAGTAGTGCCAAATTCTAAAGCTATCCATTACAAAACTAATAGCCTTGGGTGCTCCATATCAGAAAATGCACAATTTCTCAGGTTAGAGTTCAAGTGCTGCTCTACGGGACCAACTATATTCTTATCAATGGTTCTGGTGGGGTCTTAGCTGATGATGAAGGTTCTTGTCGAAAGTGCAAACCTTCTTACTCTATTTAAAAATTGTATGTAGGTGGCAACGAAAGCTCTAGAAGCCGGTCTGTTTGGTGCCTCTTTCAATGTCATCACCAACCTGAAGGATATAACGGATGAAGACTTTAAGCACCGGGTAAGAAATACTCACACTTCATGGCTGCGTGTGGTTGCTCCACCCGCAATGTGTATCACTTAATGACCTGCCAGTTGTCTCTGGTATAATTGATGTCATGTAGGATTGCCAGTCTCCAGGTGGGTTATTAGGAAATAATAGGTTATTAGGTGGGGTCTGGAGATCTCTTGGAATTGCAGGTGATCTTCAGACGACGGGGATCAGTTCCACTGGAGAAAATGGCTGCTTGGAGGGTGGACTGTAGGCATTATACCTCATTAAGGCCCCTCCCCTCCCCAAACTATGCCGTCCCTGGGCTTCACCCCCAAATCTTCTGGAATTTCCCAACCTGGAGTTGGCAACCCTATCCCCTTAGAAGAACGATAATAGTCATCTGAGTCACCTGGTGTGAATACTCTTGAGGGCTCCTTTCTGTGTCCACCTGTCCTCCTTGCAGAGCACTGTGGGATAGTGACAGTGGGCAAGTAAACAGGTAGGTGGTACTAATATGCCAACGAGGAGAGTTTGCACTAGATAGCCTTTTAGCGCTAATAAATATTCTAAAGAATCAGATGCCAGGTCTGGCTAGGGAATAACCCATAATGCCCTGGTGTATTCTGATGGGTACATTTCTGGGCACACTCCCTGCCACTCTTTCAGCTTCTAGGTAGACTGCTGTTTTAGTGTTTCAAATGTTTTATTGTTTGTAATCACGCCATTTTAAAAATGGGTTTATTTACTTCATTTATGCCCCACCTTTCTCCCCAACGGGGACCCAAGCAGCTTGCATCAATTTCTTCTCCTCCATTTTATCCTCCCAACAACCCTGTGAGGTAGGTTGGGTTGAGAATGTGTGACTAGCCCAAGGTCATCTAGTGAGTTTCCACGGCAGAATGGTGATTCGAACCTGGGTCTCCAAGATCCTAGTCTGACACTTTAACCACTACACCACGGTGGCTCTCCACACGTGTTAAAGTTTGTGATTTGTCTTGAGTCCCTGGATGGGGAGAGAGATGGGCTATAAATGCAGTCAATCAAGTACTGCTAAGCTCATCATGACCGGTAAATGTTGACACAGTGGATGGGTGGGGGGTTCTGTTTTGAAAAAGCTGCTGCTACAATACATTTTCCCGTCATTAAGGATGTGACATCACCCCATGGGTCAGGAAGGACCCAGTGCTTGCACAGGGGACCTTTACCTTGACCTTAAGGTACCACAAGACCTGTGGTTGATTTGGCCGCAGCATCCCTCCATGGGAATATGTCACAGATAAGTAGTTACTCTTGATGGGGTACAATTAGTACCAGCTTCCTCTGTCAGGTGATTTTATAATAATTTATTATTAGGTCTATGACCGCAGTCTTGGACCAAGGGAGGAAGAAAGGAAGGGAGGGGAAGACGAGGGGGGATGGGAAGCATAATACATAGTATAATACAATCTTAAGTTAACAATGCTAAAAATTAGGCGTAAACCCGATAGGTAAAATTCCTAACTAAAATAAACTGGGGGCGGAGCAAACTGACTAAAAGTTGCCAGATGTAGGCGTTGAGAGTTCTTTCTTCTTAAGAGCAGCCACTCTGGCCAAAAAGTGGGCAACATTCGATGTGGCTGCACCATTAGTTGAGTTGCCAAGCAAAAAAGGCAACACCCAGGTATGTAGAGGGAGGTTCAAGCTGGTGAGGACTGGAGCAATAAGAGCATCTCTATCTTGAGACCAGGGAGGACAGCGGAGTCAGGCGATTTTGAGTGATCTTGGATCTTTCTTTAGAGGCCTAGCTCACAAATACCACCAGGATGGATTTTATCTAATTGTGCCAAGCCCGGCAACTGATCCCCTTCCTGACCCGTGCTGATCTAGCTCCAGCAATCCATGCAATGGTCATGTCTAGATTAGACTACGATACGCAGGGCTTCCCTTGAGGCTGCTCCAGAAATTACAACTGGTCAAGAATGCAGCAGCAAGGGTCCTTACAGGGACCCCATGAAGAGCCCTTATCTAACCGGTGCTCTGCCAGCTGCACTGGCTCCAGATTGAGTACTGGATCAGGTTCAAGGTTTTGGTGTTGACCTTTAAAGCGCTAATCAGTATGGGGCCCTCATACCTATAGGACCTCTCCTGATATACCCCTCCCATACTTTTTTGGCCCTGGCCCCAGCATGGTGGGCTTCTCTGTCTAGTGAGACCTGTGCTCTGTGAGACTTAGTCCAGTTCCATAGGGCTTGTAAGTCAGAGATGTTCCACCAGGCCTATGTTTGAGGGCAGCGACAGTATTATATTAGCTGACCTCCCTGTTCCCTTTTCCCTCCCTCCTTTCCCCTTTTCCATCCTTTTGCCTTCCTTTCCCATTTTCCTCTTTCCTTCCCCTTTTCCCTCCCCCTCCCTTTTATTCCCTTCCTCCTCCTGTCTCCATCCCATTGATTTCCCATTGATTTCCCTGATTTTATTGAAGTAGTGAGACAACTGTTGACTGGTGATTACCTATTACCATCTTGGCCTGCCACCATGTAAGAATAAATTTCCTTTGGATGGTAGGGTAATTTAGATCATGTCCTTGGCACCACTGATATGCAGAATCAGGATATATGTTTAGCTTGGTTGATTTTATGGTTTTAAATGATATATTATATGAATTTTTTTTAAATGTATACTTGTATTTATATGATGTTAGCTGCCCAGGGCCGGGCTTTGCCAGGAAAGGGGGGACTACAACTTAAATTAAATAAAAAATAACTGCTAGAGACTTTGCCCAGGTAACTGACTAGAATGCCATTATGCCATCATGCCAGTCCACTCTCCAGGATCAGAGGAACATGCCTATTCTATTAGGTGCTGTGGAACACAGGCAGGATGGTGCTGCTGCAGTTTTCTTGTTTGTGGGCTTCCTAAAGGCACCTGGTTGGCCACTATGTGAACAGACTGCTGGACTGGACTGATCCAGCATGGCCTTTCTTATGTTCACTTGTCTTAGCTATAGTCTTACTGGAAATATAGAAGTGAAATACCAACTCTCGTTTTATGTGAACACACAAAGCTGCCTCCTACTGAGTCTATCCAAGTTAACATTTTCTGCTCGGACTGGCATCAGCTGTTTAGGGTCTCGGGGTCTTTTCTGTCATCTCCTACCTGATCCCTCTAATGAGTAGATGCCCAGGATTGAACCTGGGACTTTCTGCATGTGAAGCAGATGCTGGACCACCCAACCACAGCCTCTACCCCAGGGTTGTGGTTTGTGTCACTTTAGTTGGTCCTAATCAAAGGCATTTTCGTTTGTTTTTTTTTGGATATTGTTTTGGACAAATGCACCTTTCTTCAACTGGGCAGGTGCAGGTGAAACTCTCCCATTTCGTGGAGGAGGCCAAGGAAAGTGCAGCATTTGTACTGGAGCTGCTGGAGAAACGCACAATGTGAAAGGACATTTGCTCAAACTGCTCCTTAACTACGCAAAGAGACTGCCCCCTCCGTTGGTAGCATCGTTGTGTTGTATGCAGGTGGCCGAGTCCTGGACCATCACTACTTGCTCTCCATCCTCCTACTTGCAAGAAAATAGCTACAAATACATATTTCACTGCCCTGTATTCCTCACCTGTTCTATGGCTCCTCCCGCACAATCAAGAGAGCTTCCTGAAGAAAGCGTGGTGGTGGAAAATGTCAACAAGTTCCAGCTGATTTAGGGTGATGCCAATAGGGTTTTCAAGGCAAGGGATTTTCAGAGGTGGTTTGCCGTTGCCTCCTTTTCTTTAGCATCCCTGGTATTCCTTGGTGGTCTCCCATCCAAACACTAACCAGAGCTGATCCTGCTTAGCTTCAGAGATCTGACGAGATCCGGCTAGCCTGGGCTACCCAGGTTAGGGCAGGTTAGGAAGAAAGAGTACCTGAGCTTTTTGTTTTTCAGTCTTTATCGGTTGCATTCAGACTTGTACGTTCCATGTAATAAATTTCAAATTTCATTCCATACCACCTTTATTACTTATCACCTTTATTATGATATTACTTGGTGATCTGCCTTCTCTGTCTTTTCAATTCCCCCTCTTCTCCAGAGTCGTTATTTCAGTCTACTTATCTAGCATTTATCTTCATTCCTTTGTGATCCATCTCTATCTAAATAAACTTTATTCTGTAGGATTACTACAGAATGTACATAATCTACTAGTACAAATTGTAGGACTTCACACTTGCTTTTCCCAATATTTTTATGGGCAAATACAGCATACCCCATTCTTCCTTCCTTCTCTAGTCTCCTTTCTATTTTATTAAATATGATTTGGAATTTGCTCTCCATGGCATCCACAAACTCCCATGCAACGCTTTACACCCCCCGAAAATATCTCTTAATCCACCTGCACCACACCCATTCTTCTTGCTCAACCAGCCAGCATGGTGTAGTGGTTAAGGGCGGTGGTTTGGAGTGGTGGATGCTAATCTGGTGAACCAGGTTGGTTTCCCCACTCCTACACATGAAGCCAGCTGGGTGACCTTGGGCTGTTCACAGCTCTCTTAGAGCTTTCTCAGCCCCACCCACTTCACAGGGTGTCTGTTGTGGGGAGGGGAAGGAGATTGTAAACCGGTTTGATTCTTCCTTAAGTGGTAGAGAAAGTCAGCACATAAAAACCAACTCTTCTTCTTCTTCTTCTTTTGCTTTGTTCTTGTTTATTTTGTTTATTTTAACATTTATATCCTGCTTTTCCTTGTAGTTCAAGGCAACCCACAATAATAGTTAAAACTGTTTCAGTCAAAAGCAAAACAGCAAACCCCCGATTCCTCTTCCTTTAAAAGATGCCTGCCATTCAGACCTGCTCAAAAGCCCGGGCAAACAGGCAGGCCTTGCTGTGCCTCCTGAAGATCTCCAAGGAGGGGGGCCCCTTTCATCTCTTCAGGGAGCCCCTTCCACAGAGCTGGAGCCACGATGGAAAAGGCCCCGCCTCTGGTCGATGCCTGACGGGCCACCCTAAGTGGTGGGATAGCCAACAGATGGCGGCCTGAGGACCGTAGTTGTCACACAGGGACATAAATGGCAGCCCTTCAAAAGTTTCCAGACTTTCCCCACTCCAATTCCGTGGTTGCCGTACCCTGAAATGAAGACACCAGACAAAATGCCATGGGTTTTAACTGGGGTTTATTGATTAGAATCTGTGCGTGAAACTTGCTCTCGCCTGTTGTGCGGGCGCCTCAAGAGGCTGCCCGTTGGCTCTGCCAGCATTTGGGCAACCCTACCCTGCCTCCAACCTCCACAGGGCCACAAGCCATGCCTGCTTTTCCCCGCCTGCGCCCAACTGGTGCAGAGAGCTGCTGCCCATCGCGCCCGTCTCCCCCACACCGTGCGGTGCAAAGGTTCAAGGGCTGATGTTCAGCGCCAAGGGATTAACCCCCCCCCAGCCCTCTGGGAGAGAGCGGCCATCAGTGGCCGACGTGGGTTGCTCCCCCTTGCTTGGATGCCGAGGGGTGCTTGTCAATCAAATTAAGCAACAAGCACCTCACCCGCACAAATCCTGCCTAGCCCCCAGGATCAGGCCTATTTATATAACCCAACACCACAGCAACAAATGTGAAGCAGGCGAAAAAAGGTCCCTTGTCCCAGCCAATCAGACAGGGACCTCAAAAATTCCTGCTTGGCCCCGAAGCGACCGGCTAATCCCACATGGTTGCCAGAGGGAGGGAAGGGTGGACAGCTTTGCAGGAGGGAAGGAGGTTAAAGAGCCTCCCTTTCTCTGCACTGCATGAAGGTAGCCTCTCCTCTTTCCCCGATCCCCCGATGTCTGGTGCCCCAGTTCTCGGAGGGGCAGATGCAAAGAAGCCACCTCTGCCACTATCTGGGCACAAACGTGCATACTCCCATGCCCCCAAATGGAGGCACCTGACATAGTGGTGAGGGTGAAACTAGGGTTTATTAATTGTAATCTGGTGCATTAAACTCACCCCCCCCAATTGTGCGGGCTCCCTAACAGGCTACCTGCTTTGCCAGCCTCTGGACATCTCACCCTGGCACCCAGCTCTACACGGCCACAAGCCGGGCATACCACTTCTGCAACCGCACCAAACTTGGGCAGACAGAAGTTGCCCATTCCCCACACCATGCGGGGTGGGGGAGGGGCCCAATAATACAAGCAAAAAGTAATAATGCGATCAGTAAAGTGTGACCCACTCTGCCGATCACAACGATATTCCCTGAGAGGTGTTAAGGGGGCGGGACTCACTTGAAACTGCTTGATCACTAGGGTTGCCAGTTCCCTCTTCGCCACCGGCGGGAGGTTTTTGGGGCGGATCCTGAGGAAGGTGAGGTTTGGGGAGGGGAGAGACTCCAATGCCGTAGAGTCCAATTGCCAAAGAGGTCATTTTCTCCAAGGGGTATTTTTCACGGTGGATTTTGCTTCGGTTTCGAATAGGAGCAAACAATAAACCGATTTAAATCGCTTTTTCATGGCAGCGCAGATTCCCCCCTCCCCATCCCAAGGCATTTTCAATTTTTCATGGGAGAAACAGCGCACTTCTCTGCGCTGCTTACGTCTGCTGCCGCTCATGACTCACCGCTCCAAATCCGCCTAATCCCGCCCACTCTTTCCATGATCCTCCGTGTGTGTGTTTTTTTTGGGGGGGGCATCCTAAGAGCAGCACATCCAAGCCAAAACTCCTGTCACCCTTCTGAAGAGGGGCAGCCGGTCTGCTTTGGGTCTGCTGGGGCGAAACAGCCACGGCCCAGCTGCCAGGAGGTCCCGCTGCCCAGCGCCAAGGTTGGGGCAAGGAGTGCCCAGCTTCCCCTCCCTGTTTGTGGCGCCCCCTCCATTGTTTTCCATCCTATGCATGCTTTCCCTGCCAGTGTGATCCTGTGTGTGTGTTGGGGGGGGGGGCAAATCCAAGCCAAAACTCCCATCACCCTTCTGTAGAGGGGCAGCCAGTCTGCTCTGGGTCCCCCTCCAGCTGGTGCGATGCTGTGTGTGTGTTGGGGGTGGGCATCCTGAGAGCGGCAACTCCCCCAGCCAATCACCGTTCTTGGGGGAGGAGAAAGGAGACGTCCCGGGGAGCGAAGCAAACATTTTTTCATGGGCATCCGAGAAACAAAACGCGCTTCTACTGGAAAGTACGGCTCAGAAGTGGTTTTGTTTGCCGCTGACATAACGCGGCTTTTCTACCTCTATCAGGGAAAAGCCGGATCTGGAGCGAATAACCAAAATTTGACTCTGACGCAAATCAGCGTCGAAACAGCAGCAAATCTCTGTGAAGAATACCCCCAAGTGATCTGATCTCAATCAGTTGGAGATCAGTTGTAATAGCAGGAGATCTCCAGCTAGTACCTGGAGGTTAGTAATCAAAAAACGGCTTACAAGTACAAGGCAGAGAATGTGGAATCAAAATTATGCACTTGTTAAAGCTAAATAAAGCGTATCTAAAGTTCAAGGCAGGTTGCCCCCGATATTTACCTGCCTTGAACTTTTGATACAGCACTATTGTGTCAGAATTATTGTTGTGATATGTATACTCACCTTGTGTGACCTGAATTGTACCACACTCTCTTGCTCTGGATTGTTTATTCGTAAGAATTTCTTTATTTAGAGGCTTCTCCTCTGAATATATATTTTTTGTGTGCAATTGCGGTGTAGAGCTTTATTTAGCGTTAACAAGTGCATAATTTTGATTCCACAGTACCTGGAGGTTGGCAACCCTATTGATCACGAGGAGGCAAATGCCAAGCTGCCCATTCCAGCCGTAACACCTCAAAGGGAGGGGGAGAGGAGTAGCCCTAACTGGCCATGAGACCAAGGCCAAGCGATGTCCGGGTTACCAGTCACACAGTGGCGAAGGCCATGGACAGCTAAACTGCCCAAGTCAAACTACGAGGGCAGGGAGGAGAGCAGCCGTTCAGTGGGAATGCAGCAGGGGGAGGCAGGAAGGAAAACTGGGTGGGGAAGGGGCTCGCCCCAGGCGAACAGGAGCTAGCTGAAGGGGGAGGGGAGGAAGGCCAAGGGAGGGGAGTCATGGAGAGTCTCTCTGAGGAGGAAGGTTTTTCCTGGGAGGCCGGCCGGTGTGCAGGCATCCCTGGGCAGGGAAACCCTCTATCGCCACACCTCCGGTTCTCGTGCGCAGGTCCCTAGGCAAGAGCTGCCAGCACAGAGGCCTCACACTGGGTTGGGCGCCCAGTTGGCGGGGCTGGCCGGGAGGGAGTTGTTGCTGCAGGAGGGTTGGGGCATGCAGGAGGGGAGGCGCCACTCTGCCTGAACACCGACCTTAGGGCCAGCCCGCTGAGGGTCCTCCCCGACATGTCCTGGGGTGCCACATCGATCAGGGGAAGGGGGTGGGCACGGGCAGGGTCTCCCGTCCACTGCACAAGGCTTCTCAGAGTTATAGGGCCAATCAGAGTTATAGGGCCACTAGCCACCGAAGGCCAAGTTCACTCAATTTGGATGTCTGCACTCAGTAGCCACGCAAGGCTGGCGATGCTTGGTTTGAAGGCGCACACTCGGTAGCCATACGAAGCTAGCATTGTGGGTTTGAAGAAGCCCACTCAATAGCCACGCAAGGCTAACAAGGGTCAGTTGAATGTACAGCTTGGGGAGGCCTCACCCTGGGCTGGAAGCCTGGTTGACAGGGCTGGCCAGGAGGGAGTTGTCGCTGCAGGAGGGTTGGGGCGTGCAAGAGGGGAGGCGCCCCTCCGCCTGAACACCGACCCGAGGACCGGCCAGCTGAGGGTCCTCCCCGACACGTCCCGGATTGCCACATCGATCGGAGGAAAAGGATAGAAGGGGTGGGCAGGAGGGAGTTGTTGCTGCCGGAGAGTTGGTCCATGCAGGAGGGGAGGTGCCACTCCGCCTGAACACCGACCCGAGGGCCGGCCCGCTGAGGGTCCTCCCCGACACGTCCCGGATTGCCACATCGATCGGAGGAAAAGGATAGAAGGGGTGGGCAGGAGGGAGTTGTTGCTGCCGGAGAGTTGGGCCATGCAGGAGGGGAGGTGCCACTCCGCCTGAACACCGACCCGAGGGCCGGCCCGCTGAGGGTCCTCCCCGACACGTCCCGGATTGCCACATCGATCGGGGGAAAAGGATAGAAGGGGTGGGCAGGAGGGAGTTGTTGCTGCCGGAGAGTTGGGCCATGCAGGAGGGGAGGTGCCACTCCGCCTGAACACCGACCCGAGGGCCGGCCCGCTGAGGGTCCTCCCCGACACGTCCCGGATTGCCACATCGATCGGGGGAAAAGGATAGAAGGGGTGGGCAGGAGGGAGTTGTTGCTGCCAGAGAGTTGGGGCATGCAGGAGGGGAGGTGCCACTCCGCCTGAACACTGATCCCAGGGCGGGCCCGCTGAGGGTCCTCCCTGACATGTCCTGGGGTGCCACATCGATCAGGGGAAGGGGGTGGGCACGAGCAGGGTCTCCCGTCCACTGCACAAGGCTTCTCAGAGTTATAGGGCCAATCAGAGTTATAGGGCCACTAGCCACCGAAGGCCAAGTTCACTCAATTTGGATGTCTGCACTCAGTAGCCACGCAAGGCTGGCGATGCTTGGTTTGAAGACGCACACTCGGTAGCCATACGAAGCTAGCATTGTGGGTTTGAAGAAGCCCACTCAATAGCCACGCAAGGCTAACAAGGGTCAGTTGAATGTACAGCTCGGGGAGGCCTCACCCTGGGCTGGACGCCTGGTTGACAGGGCTGGCCGGGAGGGAGTTGTCGCTGCAGGAGGTTTGGGGCGTGCAAGAGGGGAGGCGCCACTCCACCTGAACACCGACCCAAGGGCCGGCCCGCTGAGGGTCTTCCCCATCACGTCCCGAATTGCCACATCGATCGGGGGAAAAGGATAGAAGGGGTCGGCAGGAAAGAGTTGTTGCTGCCGGAGGGTTGGGGCATGCAGGAGGGGAGGTGCCACTCTGCCTGAACACCGACTCGAGGGCCGGCCCGCTGAGGGTCCTCCCCATCACGTCCCGGATTGCCACATCGATCGGGGGGAAAGGATAGAAGGGGTGGGCAGGAGGGAGTTATTGCTGCCGGAGGGTTGGGGCATGCAGGAGGGGAGGTGCCACTCCGCCTGAACACCGACTCGAGGGCCGGCCCGCTGACGGTCCTCCCCGACACATCCCGGATTGCCACATCGATCGGGGGGAAAGGACAGAAGGGGTGGGCAGGAGGGAGTTGTTGCTGCCAGAGAGTTGGGGCATGCAGGAGGGGAGGTGCCACTCCGCCTGAACACCGACCCGAGGGCCGGCCCGCTGAGGGTCCTCCCCGACACGTCCCGGATTGCCACATCGATCGGAGGAAAAGGATAGAAGGGGTGGGCAGGAGGGAGTTGTTGCTGCCGGAGAGTTGGGCCATGCAGGAGGGGAGGTGCCACTCCGCCTGAACACCGACCCGAGGGCCGGCCCGCTGAGGGTCCTCCCCGACACGTCCCGGATTGCCACATCGATCGGGGGAAAAGGATAGAAGGGGTGGGCAGGAGGGAGTTGTTGCTGCCAGAGAGTTGGGGCATGCAGGAGGGGAGGTGCCACTCCGCCTGAACACCGACCCGAGGGCCGGCCCGCTGAGGGTCCTCCCCGACACGTCCCGGATTGCCACATCGATCGGGGGAAAAGGATAGAAGGGGTGGGCAGGAGGGAGTTGTTGCTGCCAGAGAGTTGGGGCATGCAGGAGGGGAGGTGCCACTCCGCCTGAACACCGACCCGAGGGCCGGCCCGCTGAGGGTCCTCCCCGACACGTCCCGGATTGCCACATCGATCGGAGGAAAAGGATAGAAGGGGTGGGCAGGAGGGAGTTGTTGCTGCCGGAGAGTTGGTCCATGCAGGAGGGGAGGTGCCACTCCGCCTGAACACCGACCCGAGGGCCGGCCCGCTGAGGGTCCTCCCCGACACGTCCCGGATTGCCACATCGATCGGGGGGAAAGGATAGAAGGGGTGGGCAGGAGGGAGTTGTTGCTGCCAGAGAGTTGGGGCATGCAGGAGGGGAGGTGCCACTCCGCCTGAACACCGACCCGAGGGCCGGCCCGCTGAGGGTCCTCCCCGACACGTCCCGGATTGCCACATCGATCGGGGGAAAAGGATAGAAGGGGTGGGCAGGAGGGAGTTGTTGCTGCCGGAGAGTTGGGCCATGCAGGAGGGGAGGTGCCACTCCGCCTGAACACCGACCTTAGGGCCGGCCTGCTGAGGGTCCTCCCCATCACGTCCCAGATTGCCACATCGATCGGGGGAAAAGGATAGAAGGGGTGGGCAGGAGGGAGTTGTTGCTGCCAGAGAGTTGGGGCATGCAGGAGGGGAGGTGCCATTCCGCCTGAACACTGATCCCAGGGTGGGCCCGCTGAGGGTCCTCCCTGACATGTCCTGGGGTGCCACATCGATCAGGGGAAGGGGGTGGGCACGAGCAGGGTCTCCCGTCCACTGCACAAGGCTTCTCAGAGTTATAGGGCCAATCAGAGTTATAGGGCCACTAGCCACCGAAGGCCACGTTCACTCAATTTGGATGTCTGTACTCAGTAGCCACGCAAGGCTGGCGATGCTTGGTTTGAAGGCGCACACTCGGTAGCCATACGAAGCTAGCATTGTGGGTTTGAAGAAGCCCACTCAATAGCCACGCAAGGCTAACAAGGGTCAGTTGAATGTACAGCTTGGGGAGGCCTCACCCTGGGCTGGGCGCCTGGTTGACAGGGCTGGCCGGGAGGGAGTTGTCGCTGCAGGAGGGTTGGGGCGTGCAAGAGGGGAGGCGCCACTCCGCCTGAACACCGATCCAAGGGCCGGCCCGCTGAGGGTCCTCCCCGACACGCCCTGGGATGCCACATCGATCAGGGGGAAAGGATGGAAGAGGTGGGCACAGGCAGGGTTGCCCGCCCACTGCACAAGGCTGACCGGGTCAGACCAGAGTTATAGGGCCAAGATTACTCAACAATGAGCAGTTGGACATACACAGTGAATAGCCTCGCAAAGCTAGCAGTGGGGTGATGAATGCACACACTGAATAGCCACGCAAGACTAGCAACGGTGTGTTGAATGTACATATTGAATAGCCACACAAGGCTAGCAATGGTCAGTTGAACATATACACTGAATAGCAACGCAAGGCTAACAACAGTGGATTGAATGTGCACACTTAATAGCCACACAAGGCTAGCAACAGTCAGTTGAACGTCCATACGCAAGAGCCACGCAAGGCTGCTAGAAGCAGATCCAAAGGTTGAGGACCAAGTGAAGGATATGGTCTGCTGGCAGAACTGTGCACACTTAATAGCCACACAAGGCTAGCAACAACGGTCAGTTGAATGTACATACTGAATAGGCACACAAGGCTAGCAACAGTGTGTTGAATGCGCACACTTAATAGCCACGCAAGGCTAGCAACGGTCAGTTGAATATCCATACGCAAGAGCCACGCAAGGCTGGCAGTTGTGGGTTTAGATGCGCCCACTCAGTAGCCACGCAAGGCGAGTGGTTGGGGCAGCCCCACATCTCTTGCTTTGCTCTGCTGCCTTTTCAGCCCCGCCAGGCAAAGATGTGGGTGGGCTGCTCACTTGGAAAGAAGGCAGGATGCAGAAGCCCCTTGCAGTTGGGAGCTGCCCAAGAAGATGCCCCTGGAACCCCTGCTGGCCTGTAGAAAGATGTGGCACCGTAGTGTCACTGCCCGGGGCAAAGAGCTCACGTGGCCACTTGTTCAGACTGTGCCCTCGTCGGACTTTGCAAAGAGCGCTTCTGGGGACAGTCCTGCCAAGGGCTGCCAACTCAGGGTAGAGAAACGTCTAGCGGTCTGGGGTGGAGCCTGGGCACAGCAGGGCTTAGAAAGAGGGGCCTCACCGTGACATCATGCCATAGATTCCACTCTCCAAAACTCTATACCTACTCTCTAAGTCTAAAAAAGCCCAACAAAATTTTATCTACCATGAAACAGTAAGAACTGTTGAAACTTGGCCTAAGAAACTGTAAAACAAAAACAAAAACAACCCTATCTTTACGAAGGATGTGTGTGTTACGTGCCGTCAAGTCGCTTCCGACTCATGGCGACCCTATGAATGAAAGTCCTCCAAAATGTCCTGTCTTTGACAGCCTCGGATACCTGAAGGAAACTCAAACAAAATACAGCTATTAAAATATAACCCGAGCAGCTGACCCGAGCTCTCTAACTGACCAGCTCCTCTGCTGCCTGCGGGGTCCCAACTGACCAACTGTCCAGAGAGCCAGCAGGGGGTGATGTCACAAAGGAAGATGTGCCACCGTTTCCTGGGCAACCAGGATCAACAATGGACAACATCTGGGCAACCGTGCTTCAGTCTTGAATCTCCACATGGCCTGCTGTTTTTTTCAATTGGCCTTTATTCCACATCAGTCATTTCATGTATCCTCTCCACATTTGCTTCAGAGTCACGAGAGGTTTTGTTGTCAATGTGTGTGGGTGGCAGAGAGTACCAGTTATTCACACCCAATGTAGATTCTATACTGTTGGACCAATAATTTTTTTAAGACAGTTTATAAAGATGCCAACATCACTCTGTGTGTGTGTGTGTGTGAAAAGTACTGTCAAGTCACACCTGACTCATGGGGACCCCTTATGAGGTTTTCATGGCAAGAGACTAACAGAGGTGGTTTGCCAGTGCCTTCCTCTGCACAGCAACCCTGGACTTCCTTGGTGGTCTCCCATCCAAATCCTAACCAGGGCTGACCCTGCTTAGCTTCTGAGATCTGACGAGATCAGGCTAACCTGGGCCATCCAGGTCAGGGAACATCACTGGTTGCATCTCCCTATTTCTTCTATGGCCAAGCATTATTGCGTGGGTGTGTGTATGTGTTTGCATGTAGGACACTGCGAAGGTCTGTTTCACTCTGGTGGTCTCTTCCAAGGTGGTGTGGATGAATCTCAAGTGCTCCTGTCTTTGGTACCATCCAGGAGGGTCTCTCAGCCCTCTTGAGCCATGAAGGAAAGGATGAGAGATAAGAGGAGGGAAGAGGATGAATGATGGAGATAAAGAAAGACACACAGGAGGGTTCTGATGAGGTGGGTCCCAGGCCACAGAAGCCTTGACTAGATTTACTCCCCACCGCAGTGTCTTCCAGCTCACAGCTACACAAAAATAGTAGCAGTACCTAACACCCTACCCAAACAAGAAGGAAACACCAGTAAAACTAACAGACATACAGCAGTCAACAACCTGCTGCCTCGAAGTGTCCATAAAGGATTCTACAGATAAAAAATAAAGATGATGAGCGGCATACTCTAATCTGGAGAACCGGATTAGATTCCCCACTCTTCCACAAGAAGCCTACTGGGTGTCCTTGGGCTAGTCACAGTTCCCTCAGAACTCTCTTGGCCCCATCTACCTCACAAGGTGCCTCTTATGGGGGAGGAAGGTGACTGAAAGCCACTTTGAGACTCCTTTCAGTAGAGAAAAGTTGGTATAAAAACCAACTCTTCTTCATATTATACAGAGGGCTCTGCTGTGTTCAAATCATAGTTCCTGGTTTCTGGTACAATATGAGTCTCTCTCCCTTTCTCTTGCTGTCATTCCTTTTCTCCCCTTTGGCAGATCCTCTTCCCAGCTGCAGAGTGAAATATCTGTGCCGCATGTGGGTTGCCAGTTCCCCCCTGGCTGCCGGCTGGGGATGGGGTGGTGGTGGTAGGTTGGCCAAATCCAGGTTGGGAAACTCCTAGAGATTTGAGGATGGAGCCTGGGGAGGTCAGGGACATCAGTGGGGTATAATACCATAGAGTCCACCCTCCAAAACATCCATTTTCTCCAGGGGAACTGATTTCTGTAGTCTGGAGATGAGCTGTAATTCTGGGGGATCCCCAGGTCCCACCTGAGGGCTGGCATCCCTAAAAGAGGTCCAGGCTAAGAGCCACAGAGCATTCACACTTTAGCATGCACCAAAGATTAATGCCTCTAGCAAGACTTTCTAGTGCAATGCTTCCTTTGTGGGAAACCAGACAGACCGTGGTATAGGTGAGGCCACCCCTCACAGATACCCCCAGCCCCGAAGATCCTGTAGGCAGACTGCTGGCTTGAAATCAAAACACAGGCATAGAGTTGTCAGGTCCCTCTTCGCCACCAGCAGGTTTTTGGGGCAGAGCCTGAGGAAGGCGGGGTTTGGAGAGGGAAGGGACTTCAATGCCATAGAGTCCAATTGCCAAAGCGACCATTTTCTCCAGGTGAACTGATCTCTGTCGGCTGGAGATCAGTTGTAATAGTGGGAGATCTCCAGCTAGCACCTAGAGGTTGGCAACCCTACAGAGGCACCTGATTTCTTTTTGAAGCAATTTCATAATCACACTGGTCAATAGGGTTGCCAACCTCCAGGTACTGCCGAGATAAATATGCACAAGTACTAACAAAGTATGGCTGAGTAAACAATAGTACAAGGCTCAAACACTCAAATAGCAAAGATGTATATTTGAAAGTTACAATAGTGAAAGTGCAGGAAGTGACAAAAAGGAAACTTAACACAAAATCTATTCACTAAGATCTAAAGGTCGATAAATATGATAAAGTCAATAATTATGTCTCGATAGAATCTTTAAAAGTTCATAATAAATATATTCAAATCCTTGCGTTGTGGAGACAGAATTCAGGAGAAGACGGAACGCGGTCCGGGAGCATAACCGAACCCCTATCTCAAATGCTAGATTATTTCTTGCAGCCGTTTGTTAAGGATACCCCGTCCTACCTTTTAGACTTAAGAGACCTTATCAAGCAGCTAGAAGGCTTCTCGGTACCGCCTCAAGCCGTCCTGGCGTCCTTAGACGTGACGGCTTTATATACTAATGTACCCTTAGACATAGCCCGTAATATTATTTCTGATCACCTAGACAGTTGCCCTGACCACAATCCTCCTACACATTTTTTGCTAGACATCTCAGACATAATCCTGGAGAATAATGTCTTTCGTTATGGAGATGATTTTTATGTTCAGACCAAAGGGGTGGCAATGGGAGCCTCCTGTGCCCCCTCTATTGCCAACCTTTATATGGTTGCATTTGAGAAACGTTTCATTTTTGATAATAACCCCTTTAAAGAGGATATTTTTCTGTTTAAGAGATATGTAGATGACTTGTTGTTTTGTTTTTCCAATTCTGAAGTATTTTCCAAGTTCACTGACTGGATTAATGAGCGTGATCAACACTTACACTTTTCAGGGTCATGCAGTACAGAACACATTAATTTTTTGGACCTCGAGCTTTTTGTCAACAAAGACAGATCCTTGGCTTTTAAACCCTTCAAAAAACCGATGGCCAGGAACTCAGGGTTGAGATTTGATTCTTATCACCCTTCGCATCTTAAGAAAAATCTCCCGTTTAGCCAGTTCATCAGGCTCAAAAGGAATTCCACACTTCCTGGTGATTACGAGCGGACTGCCAGGAGCCTACATTTTGATCTCAAAGAAAGGGGTTATCCAGACACAATCTTAAGAGATGCTAAACAGAGAGCAGACTTGAGACCTCGGGAGTCTATGCTAAGCACCACCCAGTACAACTCTAGAACTGGTATCTTTTGCTCTCTTACATACAGTCGCCACTCTCAATCCATCCAGCGGATTATCAGAAATCATTGGCACATCATATCCAGCATCCCTGGCTGTACCACTCCCCCTACTTTTGGCCTGAGAAGAAACATCTCGCTCAGAGACAAACTAATTCACTCTGACATTATGCCACAGCGGGCCACCCCCTCTGTTGTTGGGCACTTTCCCTGTGGATCTTGCTCTTTCTGTCCGCTCAGTCTACCACTTAAAGAGTTTAGCTCTACTAGCTCTAACTTCAGATTCAAAATTAAACATTTTTCCAACTGCTCTACGAGCAGATGTGTTTACTGCGTTACTTGCAACTGTGGTAAATTATATGTGGGTAGCACCTGCCGCCCCCTAAAAATAAGAATAGGGGAGCATAAATCCAGAATCAGACAACGGAATTTGGAAGCCCCTCTCACTCAGCACTTTATTAATCAGAAGCATAATGAGAATGATCTTAGATTTTTTGCCATCTGGGTTTACAAAGGCAATTCTTTTGATGTTGACAACATTAAAAAAATTTTACTTAGGCAAGAATTACGATTTATTTATTTATTTATTTAAATCCTATCATCCTTATGGTTTGAATAATGAATTAGATTTTTCTTGTTTTCTTTAATTTTTTCAAAAGCATGGAGCTCATACAGTAATTTATTTCAGCTGCAATTAGAAAGATCCCTTGAGGGCTTAGCAGATATATTGGCAACACCTGTGTTTGAGTTAGCAAGCATTTTCACTGAGCAGCCCAGTTGGGAGCAGGAAGAGTCCACCTGAGATTTTATATCTAAGAAACTGCTGAATGAATATTTAAGGTATGCTCACTGTATCGGTGTTGATGCATAGTAATCTTTTTTTAAAATGTGATGACTTAATTCTAGTTAAAAAGATTGTAGCCTAGAGAATTTTCTATTGTGGATGTTTGTTTCTGCAGGAGAACAGTTTCTGTTTATAACAGAGAGCTGAAGAAGCCGCCCTGAGGGGCGGCGAAAACGCAAGGCATCCGGACCGCGTTCCGTCTTCTCCTGACTTCTGTCTCCACAACGCAAGGATTTGAATATATTTATTATGAACTTTTAAAGATTCTATCGAGACATAATTATTGACTTTATCATATTTATCGACCTTTAGATCTTAGTGAATAGATTTTGTGTTAAGTTTCCTTTTTGTCACTTCCTGCACTTTCACTATTGTAACTTTCAAATATACATCTTTGCTATTTGAGTGTTTGAGCCTTGTACTATTGTTTACTCAGTCAACCTCCAGGTACTAGCTGGAGATCTCCCGCTATTACAACTGATCTCCAGCCGATAGAGATCAGTTCACCTGGAGAAAGTGGCCACTTTGGCAATTGAACTCTATGGAATTGAAGTCCCTCCCTTCCCCAAACCCTGCCCTATTCAGGCTCCTCCCCCAAAATCTCCCGCTGGTAGCGAAGAGGGACTTGGCCACCCTACTGGTCAAGCCGCAAGGGTGCTGTCAATTTATTGACATGAATCCCCCCCACCATACCACCCAGCCGGCTGTCTCTTCATCTCTTCATCATCATCTATTAGACCTTTGTACTTTGCTCAGTGATTTCTTGCCAGTGGGAGGAGGCACTTCCACAATTAGCCAGGGCTTATACCTCCTGAGTAAACAAGAGAATACAATGTGCCACATTGTGCAACCTCTAGTCCCACATTGCGCACGTCAACACCTGCCCAGATCTTAACCCCACCCTCTCTTAGGGTGAATTTATCGCACAGGCATGAGATGAGTGCCCAGCAGCTGTGCTGCTCTCTGGCCTGCATGATGTCATGGTGGAAGCCCGGGAGAGTTGCATTTCAGATCGGTTCCTGCTCCAAGACTTCTGGACTTCTGCTCTTGGCCCTATTCCTAGAAGTCAGCGCTCCGTCTAGAGACTTTCCTATCACTACTCAAAGATCACAGTTTTGCAACCAGAATGCCACATTCTTTAAACCCACTGTGAGCAGAATCAAAGCAATTAAACCTAATACAGCCGGCATTTAATCTAGGGCTGCCAACTCTGGGTTGGGAAATTCCTGGAGATTTGGGGGTGGAACCTGGGGGAAAGGGGTTTGGGGAGGGAGCTCAGCTGGGTTATAATAATATAGGGTCCACCTTCCAAAGCAGCCATTTTCTCCAGGGGAATTTATCCCTGTAGTCTGAAGATCAATTGTAATTCCAGGTAATCTCCAGCACCTACCTGGAGGCTGGCATCCATTCTAATCTAATGTAGGGATTACTAATGGGCAGTCCTCCCTATGTCATCTTGGAGTTGCAAGGCACTCCTTACCTGGCAAGCTCTCTATATGGCAAATTAAAGGCAGTCTACTTTTAGATTGGCAGGTGTCCCTCACCCTCCTTGCTGAGTGCCCCCAAAATAGTTTGAGAGAAACAACAGCTGCTCTTCCTATTGGAAAACAGAACATTATTTCCAAAGGCTGCGTACCCAGGTATTTTTTGGGGGTGCAAGGTATTTTTTGTCCAAGCAAGATATGACCACTGCTGGGTGGGCCTATGTTACTGCCATCCAGATCCAAGCCATGTCCCTGAGGCATTGCTGCAAGGGCTGGCTTGAACGGTCAGTGGTGGGGCGGGGCCAGGAAGGGAGACCAGATGGTCACCTCTTGTCCTGCGGATGACAGGGAGCTGGTGAGACTGGTGCTTTTCCATGTACTGGTGCCTTTTCGTGTACTGGTTCTTTTCCATGCAGTTGCGTGACATGGGGGAGATTGGCATCCCCAGTGTGATGATGACATTTCTGTCACAACTTGAAAGTGACATCATTGTGCCTAAGAGATGCTCTAGCGTTCGCCTAAAACTCTGTGGTTTAACCATAGAGTTTTTAGGCAAATGCTAGAACATCACGCAATGTGATGGTGTTGTCACTTCTGCGTTGTGCCAGGAGTTGTATCATCACACTGGAGATGCCAGTTGTGCTCCCCCAATTTCGCCAGCCATTCTCCTCCCACCACCCAGCTGAGTGCCACAGAGGAAGCAGTGGTAGGGGTGTATGTGTGGGAGATCTCCCACCCTCAGTTGTAATATGTCATCCCTACTTGGATGGCTAGTCAGGAGAACTGGCCCTGTGTGTATCATTGCTATTCCTGCCATTTTGAGCCAAGTAGCACCACCTAGCACTAGCCGGCGTGGAGTGGTGGTTAAGAGCAGTGGACTCTAATCTGGAGAACTGTGTTTGATTCCCCGCTCCTCCACTTGAGTGGTGGACTCTAATCTGATGAACCGGGTTGGTTTCCCCACTCCTACACATGAAGCCTGCTGGGTCTCTCCGAACTTTCTTTGCCCCACCTACCTCACAAGGTTCTTTTGTCCGCGGATGCGTAAATAATGTGAGCCGACACCAGAGCTGGGATAATAAAAGGGCCAACTTTATTTAATCATTCAATAGGGATCTGCAGCGCACAAAACCAAAATATCCCCAATAACTGACTGCAGTGCGGGCCATTGTGGGGATGCTGAAGAGTCAGGCCTCCTCTTGCTTTTGCATCCCCGCTCTAAGGGCGAGACCCACCCTGGCTCTGAGCTCCGAGCCGTCACATGTGGTACGGCTCCCGCTCTTCCTTGCCAAGCCTTTTTAGTGCTCGAGGGAGGTGTGCCGCGTCCAATCCACCCTAGCCGCGAGGTCTATAGGTAAAGGATAGCGGCACCCCTCAAGGAGTTCCTGTCCCAGTTCCCTGCCAGGCACCGAGGCCCCAGTCCTGGTTTGAGGGTTACTCCTTCATCTTCCCAAGTGATGCCTCAGGGTGCTCACCGGAGTTGTAAAATGAACCATGAAGCCACCTTTCTCCCGCACTGCTCCGCCACGGGGGCGGATCAGCCCAATGCTTGGTCCGCCCCCAGCCCCCACTTGCCCTCTAGGCTGCCAGGAGGCCCCGCTGCAGATCCCTCAAGAAGATGTCATAGCCTGCATCTGAAAGATGGACCCCATCAGGTCTGTATAGGTGTGGAAAGCAATGCTTGATTTCCGGATGCGCAATATGCAAGCCATCCCCCGAGACTACTGCACGCCGTATTTCACCATTCACCTTTGCCCGAGCCCTTTCCAGGTGCCCTGGGGCCAATGCGCCCTTCCAGACCCGTCTCTGGAGCATGTCTGACCAAACCAACCGTACGCCGGGCACCAGGGCCCTCAGGTGCTCAAAATCCGCCAGGGCTTGCAAAACAATAGACTTTCCAGGCCGCTTTCCCATGTCATTCTCGCCCAAGTGGATGACGATTACTTGAGGTGGGTGAGACGCCTTCAGGTGATCGTGGAGGGTTGGCAGTAACTGTTCCCACTGCATGCCCCTTCTGCCCAGCCATTCTGCCCAGCCATGCAATCAGCATCGTTTCGCTTAAACCCAGCTGCGTGCCGAAACCCCCTGTGGCTGCCCTGCGGCTAGCCCAAAAGATAATGCTGTGGCCACAGATGAGCACCCGCCTCCTCCTGCGCTGGCAGCCTGTAAAGACAAAATGTCAGTGTGCCGGCAAAGAGGATCCCTGCCCCGGACCCACTCCTTGTAGCTGTGCCACCGCGACCAAAGGCCTGACATAAGACCTGAAGGCTGCTGATCGCCACCTGCCAACTGCCGTAACCATTTCATCCCCATGTCCCAGAGTGGCCGCTGTGGAGGCAGCCCCAATGCGAAATGAGTGAGTACCAAAAAGGTGAGGGGGGGCTCCCAGGCTGGCTAAAACTCTCTTCACCACCGCCCAGAACTGGTACCTAGTAAGTGGCTTGCCATCGGCATGCTGGAAAAAAGGCCCAGATCCCTGTCCCCGTGTTGCAACATAGCTCTGCACGGCTTGCACGGGGCAAATGGCCACTGATGCACAGGGGTACAATTGAAATACCACTCCCTTACCCTTCTGATCAGTCTTAGATGCTCGGAGCGTGACCGCCAAACCCGTGGCCGTTACGGAAACATCCCGCATATGCAGTGCCCTGCCTGATCGATCCCACTTGGACCGCACTAACATTTCACTAATCCGCAGGGCCCCAAAGAAGGCCAGGAGGGCAGTTGCACGATACAGTTTGACCTCGAAAGCTGAGGCGCAGTGCGCTTCTAGGCCCAGCGACAGGCCTGCTAGCAACTCAGGGGACACAGGGGCCCTGGCATCTGGCTTCCTTGGCTTTTCTCTGGCCCACCCCTCTAGCATCCTCCGCACCCTAAAGTCGCCTGTCGTGTCTGCCTTCCCGGCTGCCTTTGCGTAGAATGCCAAAGCTGACAGGCGGCCAGATATAGTGGAAACCGTGTACCCTGTGTCGTGCAGCTGGACGCAGTACTGCATGAGGTGGTCCACCGGTATAGGCCAAGCCAGCTGTAGCTGCTCCTTCCCCCTAAACTCCTCAAAAGCCCGGAAACTCCTGGCATAGCCATTCCGAGTACGCGGAGCCAAAGAGTTGTTTATGGCACGCCAGGCCTCACCCCTCCAAGACTCCACAGTGCCACGGGCATCTCCTCTGGTGATTCCTGGGCTAGAGGGGCCAGGCTCCTGAAGCGCTCTATCTGAAAACGGGATAGTGCATCAGCGCAATTATTTGTTATTCCAGGAACATGGCGAGCTGAAAAGAGGATGTTATATTTGAGGCACTGTAGTACAAAAGCCCGCACCAAAGACATGACTCTAGGGGAGCGGGAGGACAGTGTGTTAACGATGTGGACCACAGCCTGATTGTCACACCAGAAATGCACTGAATGATTGGCTAGAGCCTCCGGCCAGATGTGAACTGCCACAACCATTGGGAAAAATTCTAGGAAAGTGAGGTCCCATATTATGTCACTGGCCTTCCATTCTGCTGGCCACCGCTCGGCACACCACCTGCCCCGGAAGTAAACGCCAAACCCATGGGCCCCCGCTGCATCAGAGTGCACCTGAAGTTCTGCCTCGAGCAAAAGGTCTTCCCTCCAGAAAGATACCCCATTGTAACTTTCCAGAAAATGGGCCCACATGCAAAGGTCCTGCCGCATGGCAGAAGTGACCCGTATCCTATGGTGGGCGGCCCGCACGCCGGCCATGGCCCGGCAGAGGCGACGCAAAAAGGCACGCCCCGGCGTGACTACCCTGCATGCAAAATTCAAATGTCCCACCAAGGATTGGAGCTCATGCAGCGTGACTTTCCTTGCCCGCTTAGCCTTAAGCACGAGGCCCCGTAGCTCAGCAAGCTTTTGGACTGGCAGCCTCGAAAGCTGGCCCACGGTATCCAGTTCGATACCTAGATAGGTCAGTTTGGTGGATGGGCCCTCAGTCTTTTCGTGGGCCAGGGGCACTCCCAGCCCCTGGCACAATGTATGAAATCGCTGCATGAGCTCCAAACACTTCTGCATATGGAACAGCCCATAGGCAATGCCTTGTCAAAATAGAATTTGCCTTGAAATGAGAAACCTAGGAGATCGAAGTCAAGTGGATGGACGGGGAGGAGGCGGAATGCAGACTTAATGTCGCACTTCCCCAACAGTGCACCCTCTCCAAAATTGCGTATCAAACGCACTGCATTATCAAAGGATGAATATTTGACCGAACAAAGCTCCTGGGGAATGGCATCATTCACCGATCCGCCCTTTGGGAATGATAGATGATGTATCAGCCTAAACTCCCCAGGAGCCTTCTTTGGGACTATACCCAGTGGTGAAATACGCAGGTTTTTTAGGGGCAAGTCACTGAACGGGCCTGCTACTCTGCCTTCCTTGACTTCCTTATCAATTTTCGTTTTAACTATACCCTCCATCCCAGTTAATGACTTCAGGTTCCTGGCCATGCTATGAGCCCTAGGGCCCACCGCTGGGATCCGAAAACCATATGTAAAACCATCCAGCAAATACCGTGCGTCTAAGTCCCTCGGGTAGGCAGCTAAAAGGCGCCGGAGTTCGAGAACTTTAATTGGACTGGGCGCCTTTTGGAGCAGCACCTGTGGCAGTTCCCCCACCTCCTTTCTGACCCCAGCCCCGGTCCCCTCGACCCCGCCTATTGGGTCGGCCCTTGGGGCAGGAAGTGACGGGGTGGGGTTCCCTACAGATGGGGCATTCATGTCTGTATCTGCAGGGGCGATGATCACAGCGGCCGGTGGAACTGAAATCCCAGCAGAGCAAGCTGGGTTGAACCGCCTGGCCCCCAGGGGGCCTAGAGCTCGGAGCGCGATCGATGAGGTGTCCGCTGTGGGACCTCTCACCCTGCACAGCCCTTGCAGGCATCATGCACTGCATCCACAATTCACCCTGCGGGACATCCCAAGCAAGTGCCGGATTACGAGCCGCTCGCAGTCTGAAATTCTCATCGTACTGGAGCCAAGCCTGGCCCGTGAACTCGCTATAAGCACGATTAATGATGTCCAGATACTTGACCAAGGCCAAGGCCCTGGATGGCTGTTCACGCACAATCACCCCCTGGTAGATAAGGTAACCTACCAGCCAGTTGGGCCAAGTGCGGTCCACTTTCCTCCTCCGCCACTTATCGTCATCTCTATGCCCTTCCTTGTCTCTCCCTTTTGGCTCCTCATCCCCATTCAGGAGTGAAAACATATCCACATATTCCCCTCTAAGTATTTTGTCTGTGAGGGCCTGGGGAAGGTGGGATCCCAAAGGAAGCCCCATCTCCCCATGTGCCATCAACTGAGGTTGAGGGCCCTGGCCAAGCGTAGCTGCAGCAGTAGGCTGCCCAGCCACTGTAGCGGGCCCTGTGGCTCCCCCGTCCAGCGTCCCCCGGGGGCAAGTGGCCTGCTGTCCTTGCCAAACCTGATTGACCACAGACATTGGATCCTGGGCAGTGGCAGCAGGCTGGCGAGAAGGCTGCCGCCCCCGCCCAGAGAACTGTGTGGGCCCCAAGGCAGGCAGTGCTTCATTTGACTGGTAAGGGGGTGGCAAGTCCATTGCCTGCTCATTAACTAAAGACCCCCCAGTAGATGTTGTGGCCCGTGACTGTGTGTGCACTGGGGACTCACCTGATTCCGGGAGCCTGGGTGGAGAGCAGCTCTCCCCTGTTGGTGCAGGGGCAGACTCACTGCCCTCCCTGGGTTCACTGGCATTCCCCTGCTCCAGCGTATCCATACGCCCTGCAATGTCATCCATACGTCCTGCAATCACGGACACAATCTGGTAAATGGATTCTAAATCATGAGCCCCCTGTGGTGAGGCCCCACCCCGAGCAGGCGGCCTCCCTTGCCCCACGATTCCTTGCACCCCACTCACTCCTTGAAAAGCACCGCCCCGCTTCCCTTTCCGGGCGGTCGTGCTTCTGGCTTGGATGTGCCGGGCCACGTGGCCAGCAGCCTGCCCCTCCAGCACTTTCAGCGTAGGCTTACGTGCCCTTTTAGACCTTATGGCCTGTGAGGGCTGTGTGCCTTTCCTTGATCCCATGGCTGGTAAGGCCAGAGGTTGAGGGGTCAGAGAAGGAATGCAGGGGCTTCCGATTCAAAAACGTGCGCGAAGCAGGAGGCAGATGCTGCAGCCGACAAAAGTTTCTGTTCTAAAACGTGCGTGAGTGAGAAACAAAAGCTAAGCCACCAGCCCCTTAACAATGGGGGCAGTAGGACCCTGTTGCCGGGCAGCCCGTCCGCAACCCGGCTTCCTAAACAGGACAAAGGATATGACCCTTAAAAGCAGAGGAAACAAAAGGAGCGAAGCAGCGTGCGGACAGCGGGAGCTGCTGATACCCTCCGTGCACAAGCAGATGCTTGCCACCCCCTTGGGAGGACTGTACTACGCGGATGCCCCCCCCCGCCTTTCTCCCTCGCTCGGATACTTAGCCACGTGTCCGGGTGTGAGTTCCTCTGTTCCTCCGACTGCCTGTCTGCTCCGTCCGCTTCCAAAAGAGGGAGGAAATTTCCACCCCGGCGCTCTTAAGCCCTTTCCCCCAGGCCCGCCCTCTTCCCCACGTCAGGCAAAGATGCAAGAGGACTGGCTCTCCTTTCGCGCCCGCAGACAAAATGCGCCCCTCCCCTCAATTCTTTGAATGTGGGGAGGGGGCGGTCTTGTGGGGAGAGGAAGGGAAGGTGTTTTTAAACCGCTTTAAGACTCCTTTAAAATGGGAGAGAAAGTTGGCCTATAAAAACCAACTCTTCTTCTTCCTCTGAACATGGAGGTTTCATTTAGTAATTGTGTCTAATAGACGCTGGACCTCTTCTTAACGAACGTATCTTCTTCTCGGGCTCCAGTCCTCCCCAATGGGAGAATCTGGTTTTCCTGGCTGCAGAAGTTACCCTTCCTCCTCAGAGGTATCAATCACATTTTGTTCATTGTCAGCAAAAGTATTGACAGCATGTTGGAGACGTCAAAGAGTGCCTTCATACTGGAAGCAACCCACAGAGAGCTATTTCTTTGGCCAGATTTGTAAATATGTTGTAGATAGGGGCTAGGCAATGCTCGATCTACAACATATTTACAAAAGCCTTCTCCCACTGGAGCTCAGAGCCTCATGCATGGCTCTCCTCTCCCCTCCCGTTTCTTGATGAGGTAGGCTGGGGCTGAGGGAGAGTGATGAACAGATCCCAGTCCCCTGACGTGTGACCTGGGTAGGGTTGCCAGGTCCCTCTTCGATGCCGGCGGGAGGTTTTTGGGGCGGAGCCTGAGGAGGGCGGGGTTTGGGAGGGGAGGGACTTCAATGCCATAGAGCCCAATTGCCAAAGCAGCCATTTTCTCCAGGTGAACTGACCTCTATCGGCTGGAGATCAGTTGTAATAGCAGGAAATCTCCAGTACTACCTAGAGGTTGGCAACTCTAGACCTTGGCCGTGGCCTGCGTGGGAATTCTTTGGGTAACAGTGCTGGAGTTTCCACCTGACACCCCTACCCAGGGAGAGAAGAGTCCTCCTGTGCTACTTTCCAGGTGAAACATACAGCTGCTTGCCATACCATAATGCTAAACTTCCCTTCCACGGCTGGGAACAGGACAAAGATGACTCACCAGTCAAGTGATTTTTTAAAAATGTAACCCCGCTCCTCCCTCTAACAGATCTGCACTGCCGCAGTGTGCCTAGACTTCGGACACGATCAGATGCAGTACATATGACCTTTGTGCTTAGGCGTGGACTCTGGTGTGAAAGATTAGCAGTAAAGGAGGGAAAGTCAATAAAGCCCTTTTTTAAAGAGGCGGTTCCCTCTCCCAGGGCAACCTGGGCACTCCCATTCGCAGTCAAGGGGACAGGTGGTTCGGGCATGCTATATAAGCCAATGCTGTCTATTGCGTGAACCGCCAAGAAAGAAGCAGCCAGGCAAAAGACTTCACCTTTGGTATGGTATGCGGTTTCTGATTTGTTTGATGTCTTAAGCTTGTACAAAATCGGGAAGAGTTGAAACTTGTCTGTTGTAGTTCCACTGCACACTGCATTGGTCAGGCTGCACCTGCACTGTGTGCAGTTCGGGAGGCCTCACTTCAAAAAGGATGTGGACAGAATCGAGCGGGTGCAGAGGAGAGCGACAAGGATGATCTGGGGCCTGGAGAGTGGAGACCAAGCCCTACGAGGAAAGGCTGAGGGAGTTGGGAATGTTTACTCGGGAGAAGAGGACGTTGCGGGGAGACATGATCGCCCTATTTAAGTATATGAAGGGTTATCACTTAGAGGAGGATAAGGAGCTGTTCCTGTTGGCAGCATAGGATAGGATTCGCAATAATGGGTTTAAATACAGGCAGAGAGGTATACCTGCGGTATATTAGGAAGAATTTTTTTATAGTAAGAGTTGTTTGACAGTGGAATCAGCTACCTGGCAGTCTTTAAGCAGAGGCTGGACAAGCATTTGTCAAGGATGCTCGAGGCTGATCCTGCATTCAGCAGGGGGTTGGACTAGATGTAGGGTTGCCAACTTCCAGGTAATGGAAAAGATCCAAACAGCACTCACAAATATATAGGTGCAAGGGTGCAAAAAGTGAGCATATATATATACAAAATACAGTCCTATATATTTGTGAGTGCTGTTTGGATCTTTTCCATTATCCGTACAGCACTGAGCCTTTGTTTTCTCCAACTTCCAGGTAATAGCTGGAGATCTCCTGCTATTACAACTGATCTCCATCCGATAGAGATCAGTTCACCTGGAGAAAAAGGCTGCTTTGGCAATTGGACTCTATGGCATTGAAGTCTCTCTCCCCTCTCCAAACCCCGGCCTCCTCAGTCTCCGCCCCCAATACCTGACGCCGGTGGCGAAGAGGGACCTGGCAACCCTAATGACCCCTTTTAAAATCATCTGTACCACCACTGGCAGTGAATGCCACCGTTTAATTACTCATTGAGTAAAGAAGTATTTCCTTTTGTCTGTTCCGAACCTATTTCCCAACAATTCCATTGGGTGACCCCAAGGAAATGGGACAGAGAAAAAAAGCTTCCTATATCTACTCCTTCCTTTCGGGAACAGTTGGACTCTATTCATATACTGAGTTGAGGAGAAATGACAGCATTCCTGTAGCCTCCTGTTGTTGGGGTTGGGTGCGCTCATCAACTCGACAGGTGAGGCTCTGATTTTGAGGGCTCAGTTCAGCCTCTGGCATTCTTCCATAGGAAAAGAAGTTGAAGAAGGATGCCCCAACTCTTTGGGTCTGTTGCTACCTGGGCCGAAAAGGGCAAATTGCATTATAAAGAAACATGCTCTTGCCAGAGCAAGTGTTGCCATGTTTTTTTTTCCCACTAATGGTGAATTGTGGCTATCACTGAACGTTTCTTATGCAAGGAATACAAGTGAGATCCTGTGTTAACTTTTATTGGTTCATAGCTGGACAACAGAAAGTGCTTCTGAGCTTCAGTGACATCATCTTCACCCTAGACAGTAGACTCAAAAAAGTATTACCAGACTCACGTTGACTTTCCGTAATGCTCATTCTTAGGTTACAGATGGCCGCTTATTTCCTTGTTTTCCTTCTCTGTTAAAAGCCTTTCTCTTTTGTGAGCGGTGTAGCCTGTGAGCTAGACAGTCATGGAGATTCGGTCGAGGGGGTTTAGCTAATCCAAACATCTCTGAAAGGTCTACATAAGACATCATGGATATCGCTGTAGCTGAACGTTCATCTTTTCCTTCCATTAATGCT
Source organism: Euleptes europaea (assembly GCF_029931775.1). Taxonomy (NCBI): domain Eukaryota; kingdom Metazoa; phylum Chordata; class Lepidosauria; order Squamata; family Sphaerodactylidae; genus Euleptes; species Euleptes europaea. The sequence continues at coordinate 14,218,290 of NC_079321.1, forward strand.
AATTTGTGTGCATTCAAGCCTCCACACTCAAGCACAATATTAAAAAAAAGTCCCATGTGAATAGGTTTTTCCTGTTAGGTTAACAAAATGCCTATCTATGCCATTAACGGTTTTTACAGACATTATTCTCCCCCAGGGAGTTCTGGGAACTGTGGTTCTATTAGTGTCTTGAGGTTCTCTCGCAAAATGTTCTCAGCACCTGGGCCAGGCGATCACTTTCAGTTTTCTCTGGAGGAAACCAGTTCAGTTGAACTGGTATAAAGCTGATGTAAAACTATAGTGTGTCTATGGGGACTTCATAAATATGGCCTCTCACAGACATGTGATTGTTCACTTGACAAATTTGCATCCCACAGTCTTGGCAGTTCACAGAACCATCACAGATACACAATCAAGAGAAAAACCAACAAAGAACAACAGAATAAGAGCAATAAATGCATATTCCAGGTCCCAGCAGAAAAATTCCATAAAAGTCCTCAGAAATAAGTACGTATATTTTTGCATGCCTGCCAGAAAGAGACAGAACTCTGTACTTCTTCTGGGAGATTATTAAACAGTTTAGAGCCATGTTTGGAGGGTTTTTACATTTGGAGACAGTTTGAGCATCTAATACCAAGTTAGCAATGACATAAGCTGCTGTGGGCAGACCCCTTTGGATGCAAATTCTCCGGTTGTATATTTGAAAGGAAAGTACATATAAGGTTATCATCTCTTAGCAACCCCCAAAAGACTGAGGGGATAGAGCTGGGGTCCCCAACCTCTTACAGCCTGTAGGCACCTTTGGAGTTGTGACAGAAGGTGATGGGCATAGCCACAAAATGGCTGCTGCAGTAGTTGGAGCCACACAGACGGAGCCCAAGTGCAAGGGAGAAGAGGGGTGCTTTCAAAAACATACTGGGAAGAAGGAGTGAGAGAGAATAAAACCGACACTGTGGTGAAAACTGCCATTGAAACACTGGGCAAAAACGCATGGTCACTTTATCCTCCTTTAATCCCTGTTTTAGCCAGGATCGAACGCACATTAGGCGAAGCGCATGTGTTCGATCCTGGCTGAATCCTGGCTGAAACAGGGATTAAAGGAGGATAAAGCGACCGTGCGTTTTCGCCCACTGTCACTTGAATTTGCACAGCCAATCAAATTTCCAGTGGCCAGTCAGAAGCCCTGCTGGGCAAGAGTCCCACCTGGTCCCACCCACTTCCTAAAAACACTTGGTGGGCACCAAGAAATGTGTTGGTGGGCACCATGGCCACCATGCTGGGGACTCCTGGGGCAGAAACTCACCAAAATGGCATCCCACGATGCTGCAACGTCATTTCTGGCTGCTTACATTAGCATGGCATCACCACATTGTGGGAACTGGGAAGCCCTTAATATGAATCCCTTTAAGGTTAAGTTATCCTCGTCGCGCTCTTTTATTAGGAGCCCCATGGCGCAGAGTGGTAAGCTGCAGTACTGCAGTCCAAGCTCTGCTCACGACCTGAGTTCGATCCCGACAGAATTCGGTCTCAGGTAGCCGGCTCAAGGTTGACTCAGCCTTCCATCCTTCCGAGGTCAGTAAAACGAGTACCCAGCTTGCTGGGGGTAAAGGGAAGATGACTGGGGAAGGCACTGGAAAACCACCCCGTCTGCCTAGTAAATGTCAGGATGTGACGTCACCCCATGAGTCAGGAATGACCCAGTGCTTGCACAGGGGACCTTTACCTTGTGTAAAGTGCCGTCAAGTCGCAGCCGACTTATGGCAACCCCTTTTGGGGTTTTCATGGCAAGAGACTAACAGAGGTGGTTTGCCAGTGCCTTCCTTTGCACAGCAACCCTAGACTTCCTTGGTGGGTCTCCCGTCCAAATACTAACCAGGGCTTACCCTGCTTAGCTTCTGAGATCTGACGAGATCAGGCTAGCCTGGGCCATCCAGGTCAGGGCTACCTTTACCTTACCATTAGAAAAAGGCGGGCTAATCCTATGCAGAAAGAGTTATGCACAAATCAATTGGTTTTCATCTTTCAGATATACCTAGAGGTTGGGCTGATAATGTTCAAAAGACCCCTAACAAAGAAAATGCAATCATTTCAATTTCAATGACAGTTAGAAAATGATCACAGCAATAATAAAGAGCCCAATCTCATAGATGCGACACGTTCCATATCACTGCATTTCTCCCTACTAGGAATATCCATCTCATAAAGCACAGGAGCCCAGCTAGAAAAAAAGGTGGCAACCTTATGTCAGTACAAGAGAGAAAGGGAGGGAGGGAAATCCTTCTAATCATGTGGTGTTTCTACATTGCAGATAGAGACCATCTCTGGACATGTGGAACCATAACCAAGGTAAATGTCGTGTGCCCCATATCTGACTCTTGCTCCCAGGGAAAGTAAATTCAGCAGACTGCATGATATTCAAACGGTTGAGTGCAAAATATAAGACAAGAAACTGATTGCATTCCAATATTGTTTGGGATTTTGGCCTTTGCGGCATAAAGAATATCACCGAGAGTGCTGCTTCTTTGCTTGCAGATTACAGCACAGAGCCTCTGCTTGACATGCAGAAGGTCCCAGGTTCAATCCCTGGCATCTTCAGTTAAAAGGGTCAGGGAGTACGTTGTGTGAAAGACCTCTAGTTGAGACCTTGGTGAGCCACTGCCAGTAGACAATACTGACCTTGATGGACCATGGGTCTGATTCAGTGTAAGGCGGCTTCATGTGTTCATGTGAGCCTGTAAGCTGAGGGGCTTGGACTTCTGCCCCCAAAGTCTGACCCTGACAGCGGCATAAGCCTGTGGCCCACACTTCATGCTTCCTGGCTGGATTGTTTCTGTTTGTTCTGCACAACATATTCTCATGAATCAGGCAGCAGAGCTCAGAAGTTCCCAGCAGGCAGGAGATCTCCAGTGACTCGTAAGCCACAGGAACCATGGTGGTGCTGACTACCAAGCTGGCGCTTAATAATAGGCTACTCTCCCGACTCAAACTCGAGTTAATTGATAGATGTTGAGCCAGCAAAGGTAGAGACACACCTGCGGGATTATATAGGGAACTGAGAGTCCCACCCTTTCCTGTAGCTGGGGCTAGTTCCCTGGTCCTACCAAGATCTAAGCAGAGGTTCTCAACCTTTTGGAGCCTGTGGTGACCTTTGGAGGCAGAGCCAGCCATAAAATGGCTGCTGTGGCTAACCTTCAGTCACACAGTGAAGATCCTTGTGCTGTGGTGGCAGCTGCTGCTAGGGTTGCCTGGTCCCTCTTCACAATCGGCAGGAGATTTTGGGGGTGGAGCCTGAGGAGGCCGGGGTTTGGGGAGGGGAGGGACTTCAATGCCATAGAGTCCAATTGCCAAAGGGGCTATTTTCTCCAGTGGAACTGATCTCTATCGGCTGGAGATCAGTTGTAATAGCAGGAGATCTCTAGCTAGTACCTGGAGGTTTACAAAAACAAGGTGTATTAAGTGTATTAAGTGCAGTGAATGACATACAACACACAAATCTATATACAATCCTATGTTAACAGTCCTAAAGGGTACAAGTCTCAAAAGTTCCACTATGAGTAATCTTCATAGAAGAATGGCGAGGGAATTTGGTATAAACAGTCCCATACAGGTACAAGTATCCAACAATGAACTGCAACAAATCTTCATAGAAGAGTAGCAAGGGGGACGTCCCCCATCCAAATACTAACCAGGGCTGACCCTGCTTAGCTTCTGAGATCTGACGAGATCAGGCTAGCCTGGGCAGATCCAAAGAGCTGCATCTTCCTCCTAGAGAGGTTAGAGCATGGGAGGCCCCGTGCTGTCAAGCATGGTTCAGACTTCAGCTCTGGCCCTCCATCTTCTCTTTTACGGGGGTCCTGGGGGGAAGTCTCTGGAGGTCAAGGAGGTGGTCAAGTCCCCTCAGGGGGGTCTTGGTCTGCTGGTTCCAAGGGAATATGAACAGGAGCCTGCTGCTGGAGATTCAGGTGGGCAGGTGGGATTCACCTAGATCTGGAGCGCCCAATGCCATGGGCACTGTGGGAACCATTGGGAGATGGAGGAATCTTCTTCCCAGGTGAAGGCTGGGCTAGAGCAGGCCTTGCTAGATAGATAATCACCTTCCCCCCCCCTCAAATAATCATTACCTTTTGCAATTAGTGGATAAGATTATTTGAAGAGTTGCATGGATGACTTGCCTTGATTCTATGGTGTTGTTTTGTTCTCTGTTAGGAGTACCAGGTGGGATACCACCCCAGCAGCCTTATCCTGGACCACAACCCGGGCCATATCCCGGGCCAGGCATGCAGCCGTACCCAGCTCCAGGGTACCCTCCCCAGCCTCCTCCATCCTATGGGGCCCATCCACATGGACCGCATCACCATGGGCATCACCCACCCCCTGGCCCCCCTGGAATGCTTCCCGGAGGGCCCGGATGCTATCCAGCAGCGCCACCACCTGGTTGCCACCCCCCAGGACACGACCATGGGCATCACAAGAAGCATAAGCATCATAAGCATCATGAGCACGGCGGCCATCATGGGCACCATCATGGTAAAAAGGTAAGGAGGGATTTGGCTGCCGATTGGAGATGCGTATGGGAGGCCGCTAGATAAGGGGTGTTAAACATACTGCCCGGCAGGCTGGATCTGGCCCATTGAGAACTTTTATCTGGCCCGCAAGCCAGCCGAGGCAGCCATCCCACCCCCCCAGTCCTGACCTGGGCTGGCAAGGCATGGCCCGGCCTGATTAAGTGACATTCATGTCATATCCAGCCCTTGTAACAAGTGCGTATGACTAGAGTTGCCAATTTCCAGGTACTAGCTGGAGATCTCCTATAACCACTGATCTGTAGCCGATAGAGCTCAGTTTGCCTTAGGGTTGCCAGGTCCCTCTTCGCCACCGGCGGGAGGTATTTGGGGAGGAGCCTGAGGAAGGCATGGTTTGGGGAGGGGAGGGACTTCAATGCCATAGAGTCCAATTGCCATGGCGGCTATTTTCTCCAGGCGAACTGATCTCTATTGGCTGGAGATCAGTTGTAATAGCAGGAGATCTCCCACGACTCAGTACCTGGAGGTTGGCAACCCTAGTTCACCTGGAGAAAATGGCCGCTTTGACAATTGGACTCTATGGCATTGAAGTCCTTCCCCTCTCCAAGCCCCGCCCTCCTCAGGCTCCGCCTCAAAAACCTCCCCCCGGTGGCGAAGAAGGGCCTGGCAACCCGGAGTATGACACCCCTGAGATTGGGCACTAATAGAAAAAGGTTTCATTCAGTTGGACCATTAAGGCCGTCGCTCTGCATCCTGCGTCATCTGTTCGTGATGGGTGAGACCCGAAAGAGTAAAAATGAAACTGAAGAAGGGTTGAAAATGCAGAAGAGGAGGGGCGTAACAGAAATGATCCGATGAGAGCAGAACGGACAGCAGCCTGAACCCTTTTGTTTCTCTTCCAGCATTCTAGCAGTTCCAGTAGCAGCTCCGACTCAGACTGAAGGCGGCTTTTCCTGCTGGCAGCAGCTCAGCCAACCGACCCGAGAGGCTACCGCTTAGGACTCCCTTGAAATTCCCCCATCTTTCCTTACATTGTCCATTTGTTCACGTGCACCTTGAATGTCACATTCGTTTCCATTGTGCCAAAGCCCTAGTAAGAAATAATAGATATGGCAGTTTGCTGCCTATTTGCATGTAAGCATTCATCTTCTTATTTACGCTAATTTAGAAGTTTAGTTTGGCCAAAGAGGATCTTGGATATGTGTATTTAGAAACTCTGGAGCGTCAAAGCAATAAACTGATTTGCACAAACAGGTCACACGTCTGATGAAAGTTTGCATTAAATTAATTAAGTGCTTCACTGATTCTACTGGTGCCTTGCCGAATTAAGGAACTGCTTTTTAATTTCATCTTCATTTATACCCCGTCTTTCACCCCAATGGGAACCCAAAAGTGGGTTCCCTCGTTCTCTCCACTACTTTATCCTCACAACAACCCTGTGCGGTAGATCAGGCTGAGAACATGGGACTGCCCCAAGGTTACACTGTGACCTTCCAAGGCAGAGTTTGGATTTGAACCAGGGTCTCCCAGATCTCAGTCCAACAATCTAACTACTATGCTATACTGGCTCTCATACAGCTATTTATGCTGAAACGGTAAACTCTGCTGGTTCAATATTTTAACATAACGTACAACTTCCCTTTTTTTAAAAAAAACGTTCTAATGCAAAATGATACATTGCACCATTTTTTAAGGTAGTGTGAAAAAGAGTTTATTAAACAAGAGTGCAATTTTGACTCAAGTCAGGATGTTGTTCCAAAAAAGAGCAATCCCAAGAATACACGACAGTTTGCAGTTTCCATGCGCATCAACGGACCCGGTCTTGCTTCTTGCCTGACCTGATGCTCCACACCGTGTTTCAGAGGATGAGTTATTGGCAGTTAATGGGAGGGAACAGCTGGGGGCAGATAAAAGAGGGAGACCTATTTTTCCACAGGTAGATTGCATACGTTAAAAAGGCACCGCGCGGTAGGCTAGCAAAAAAACTCAGAGCAGAAAACCTGCCTGTGGCATAGCTCAAATCCAGACGAAACGCACTGCCCATTGTGATTGGGGAACATTGGAGCCTGGGGCAATGTAACTAAGGAACTTCCAGCTTTTCTAGGGAGACAGTTGCAGAGAGGGGAATGGGATAGCGCTGTGGGGATGAAACCACAGGGAAAGCCGGAAGGCAATCCCACCTGATCTTGGTTCCGCCATCTGCGCTGAAAGCAAAATAGCATTGGCATACAAGGCCAACCACATGGCCTGCCTCCTTAGCATAGGGACAAGTTCCCTTCTGTCTCTTGCTAGGATGAAACAGCTGCAGCCCTACTCGTGAAGTGCATTTAATGCACACTCCACCACACGCCAAAAGCCATCTGTTGCTGCAACCGTTGAACAATTGTGGGAAAGGAAGGATGTTCACGAGCGGCATGGGCTAGAGTCTAGCACTCATGGTCACAAAACTTCCATGTGCTAGGTGCACCTTGGATTCTTCAGGAAGGCGGGAACCATTAGCACCAGGATTAGAGCCATAATTAAATTATCCCTGCCTGCCAGTAAAGGAGTAGCACTTCAGAAACAGATGGGAGGTAAGGTAACCCAGTTTTGGTGTCTTTATTTCAGGCCTGATTTGGGTAAAAAAAACAACAACCTTAAAACACAAGGGTATGTAACACCACGTGTACCATTGTCTGGCGATGTGCTATTATGGCATCCCAAGGTTACTGTCACTTTACATTTTGCTTCTTCCCTCTCTTTTTATATATCCTTGTATACTTCTCAGCTTCCTGTTCACTTGAGGTAGCTACAGCATTCCTGAATTGATCTTTAATCAGTTTTTTTTTTTTAGGGGAAGGGGTTTTTAACCACTACTTCTCTTTGGAGCCAAAACAACCGTTCATTCCTTTTTAAATGCCCATAATTGCCCTCCTAGGAAATGATGTTCGTGAAAAAGTAGTTTTTAAAAAAATAAAAATGAACAATCGCTTTGGCTACAAAGAACAAAGCAATACTTCAAGGGACTTTCTAGATTAGTAATACCACAGCTAATTCCAATGAACAGGAAATAACGAATGAAGCTGAGAAGTGGAAACAACTGTACAACAACCAAGAGAGATGAAATAAAATGTAAAGAGATTGTTGCAGGGAGATGCTGGGCAACTGCTGAATAGAACTTACTCCTGAGTAAACATATAGTAGGATCTTTCCTGTGGAGATGGGCATGGCTAGATTTCTGTGAAGAACAGAATGTGGTATTGTGCTATATGGAACCAATTTGATTCCACTTGCAGCTACTGAGCATGCTCCTAGAGTGGAAGCAAACTTGGTGTTGAATACAAATCTTTTGCAGTTTCTTTTGTTTAGTACTTAGAGGATTACAGTACAAAAACTGTTTAAACAAACTAAGCTTTAACACATGGCAAAAGTACACTGGGTGGTTCTGGATCCTTTCTCTGGTCTTGGTTTTAATTAGCACCATACACATGACTTTCATCATGATTAAATTTAAAATATGCCTACAGGTTTGGGCTATAAAAATAAATCCCTGGCAGGGTTTTTGGTGCCAGCTGCCCTTGGACAGTTTATGCCATACAACAATTTAAGGACATTAATATCTGTGGTGCTTGATGGGAGGCTGCATTTCCCTGAAGCTAACAGATCCACCTAATGAATCTGTCAAAGAAACCAGGCTGGGAGAGGCTGGCATAGTCCTTCTCCCGGAAAATGGCCGCCCGGTCCCCTAGACCAATCTTCAGCAGGACGTCCATGTCCACATCGCTGCCTAAGGCCACCACGGTGGGGACGACGTTCTGCTTCTTCATAGAGTCAATGGCCTCATCCAGATTCTTGTTGCCCGTGATGCCGTCGGTGATGAAGACAAAGGAAAGCTCCGCATTGCGCCGGGCTCCCCTTGCTCTGTCTCTGGGGTTGATTACAAGGTTGTTGACGGCATAGATGATGGCCGACCCGAGGTTGGAAGAAGAGTCCAAGTACTTGATTTGTGCTATGGAATCGGAGATGTCAGTGAGATTGTATGTTAACGGGAAGACTATCACATGCTCGTTCTCGCGCCCGTATTGCAGGAGGGCGAGGCGGGCGTTCATGTTCTCACTGTCACTTCTGGCCAGCGTGAGGCGACGGGCCACGTTTTCTATAAAGTCGTGGGCCCTCTGGAAATTCAGCTCGCCAATTCTTTCAGAGCCGTCTAGGAGGAAGACAACGTCAACTGGCCGTTGCGTGCACTGAGCGACAGAAAGCTCTGTGAGAAGAAACAGAAACAGACAGTAAGCAATCTAGGATAAAACTGCCCGGCTTAGAGCTTTAAGACAGTCAGAGGCAGAGACTGACTTAGCTGATACGTAACTGACAGACACATTTTCCAACCAGCAGCGTTAAACAGAATTCCCCACCAGAGAAGACTGGGCCAGTAGGCTTGCCTTTCCAAAGTGCTTGCTCCAGTCCAATAGTAGTCTTGTAGGCTTGGTCAAAGATAGGACATTTTGGAGGACTTTCATTCATAGGGTCGCCATGAGTCGGAAGCGACTTGACGGCACTTAACACACACAGGCTTGGTAAGGGCTTTGAATCAACATAAGTGCTTGATGTTCTTTGCTTCCTATTTTGTTATCACTGGTGCCCTGCCTGCCAGGCACAGGGACAAAGGTTTCGTTTGTACACCTTGACATACAGGCAATGTTGAGGTGGATTGAGAGAGATAAACATTTTATTTACATCCATATTGCTGTGGGCAGTGCATAAGACTGGGGGGGGGGAAGGCAAATACCACAGTTGCTGCCTCCGCCAGGCACTAGCCACACATGCTATCTTCTTTCAACGACACTGCAGTCAGCAACAGAGAGGGCTCACGTCTCTACATAACTGGATGCCCGCATGATCATTTTTATTACTGATTTATCTGTGTCCATTCTGCCACGATACCTGCTTTCAAGAAGAGTAGGTTTTTATACCCCCTTTTCTCTACCTTTAAAGAGTCTCAAAGCGGCGTACAATCACCTTCCCTTCCCCTCCCCACACAACAGGCACCTTGTGAGGTAGGTGGGGCTGAGAGAGTTCTGAGAGAACTGTGACTGGCCCAAGGTCACCCAGCTGTCTTCATGTGTTGGAGTGAGGAATCAAACCCAGTTCTCCAGGTTAGAGTCCGCCACTCATTTGAAGGAGTGGGGAATCAAACCCAGATTAGACTCTGAAGCTCCTAACTGCTATACCACGCTGTTGCCAAATGCCCCCTTCTGACCACTTTGCCTACAAAAAGGGACATTTGTCTCTTTTCTGACTGAGATGAAGCTGGGAAAATCCTTCGTGGGAAGGTTCAAAGCTGTTTAAATTTCATTTCAATTGGACAGGAAAAACTAAATTCACACTGAAAGTAATGGAAATGCAAATGACTTGGATTATTAAAATAACTTACAGGATAGATTTAATGAAATTGATCATAGCTTTTAAAAAAAGAACCCCCACTCAAAAGAAAGCAAAAAAAAAGTTATTGACATGAATCTTTTGGTGACTTGGATGCACACAATTGATTTTGCTTTTCTGAAGCTCTTCTGGCAACAACCCTTTGTCCTTGAATATTTGCCGAAAGTAAATATTGACTGGCAGAGATATTGTTAATCATTTGTTATGTTATCTGCTGAAAAGGAATAAGGCATAACAGTGCCTTATGGTATTAAATAGGGGAAAAAACATCTTCCAAAGTGTCTTCGCACAAGTCTACACATAGCAGATCTAGAAGGGATTCAAAGGTGTCCAGTATTAGTGAACATCCTTCTACACGAAAAATGTTGCAACCTATCCTACATACTTGCCTTCATCTCCAACTCTCAAAATTATTGGGCCCAATCAAGAGATGTAGCTCAGTGGTACAGCCTCGGCTTGGCCTGTAGAAGGTCCCAGGTTCAATTCCTGGCATCTCCAGTTAAAGGGACTAGGCAAGGAGATGATGAGAAAGACCCCTGCCTGAGACCCTGGAGAGCCGCTGCCGGTCAAAGTAGACAATACTGACTGATGGACCAAGGGTCTGATTCAGTATAAGGCAGCTTCATGTGTTCATGTGATGTTTATGTTCAATAGTAGGGATGACAGTAGTTGGGGAACAAGAAGGTGAAATGGGGCATTTTATGGTTTCAAGGATGGCTATCTGTTTGGTGGTGAGCATGCAGTAGAAGAGGATCCCAGTGGGTTAGAAGCTGCCACTTTTCAGCCAAGTACGACCTGTGCACAAACATTTTCTTCTGCCCACAGACACCTTCATGTTACAAATGGAGCTTTGACATATACATGTAGGGATGCCAGCCTCCAGGTGGGACCTGGGGATCCCCCAGAATTACAGCTCATCTCCAGACTAAAGAGATCAGTTCCCCTGGAGAAAATGGATGATTTGGAGGGTGGACTCTATGGCGTTGTACCCCACTGAGGCCCCTGTCCTCCCCGGGCTCCATCCCCAAATCTCCAGGAGTTTTTCAAACTGGATCTGGCAACCCCCCTCCCCCTCCAGTGGCCATAGGGGACCTGGCAACCTTATAAATCAAGTAATAGAAGCATAACTTGGATGGCACTTACGATGAATAAGTTGGCTAGATTCTAGACTCCACCCTTTAACTTCTACTTTCCTGTTATGAATTCTTTTCAAAGATGCCCATAGCTAGATCTTTTTAGCATGAGTGAATAGATTCCAGCCCATAAATATATTCTTTTTTTTGGGGGGGGGGAGGTGAATAGCTTCCAGTTTTTTGGTGATGTGTTCCACTAGACAAGGTAAGGTAGAGCTGCGTGCATTTCCTCCCCCCTTAGCTTTCCTCCTTTCCAGAGCTACAGGCTGTGGGGCAAACCAGAATATGCAGGAATCAGAAATAACAAAAGACAAGACAATTAGCTTTCTGGCTACGAATTATTCAACAAGTTCCAGGACTTTCCAGATAATGATCCATCTGAGCCACAGGCAAGTCTTTGGCCATGTTGGGGGGCTTTGCTTTCAAGAGAAGTGGGGGGAAACCCTCCCTTCCACCCTATTGCTTCTTTGTGAAACCATATTTGGAGAGCGGAAGAGGCTGGTTTAGCACTGGCCTTTTCCTTCCGCCAGCTGAACAGCAATAAATATCCCCGCCCAAAGTTAAAAAAAAGAATGGAAAGCCCTTCTCGTAGCAAGTGGGCAGGCTGGTATTCTGGCATTTAAACGTCATTAATGTTTTAAAGTGAGGGATACTACAAAACCCAGGAAATGGTGCCGCTAGAGCCTGGTGGGCGAATTCAACGTTTGTTAAAAGCCACCCTTCGACACAAAGGGCCAGGCTGCTGCTGAAACTCAGAGGAAAGAAGCTGCTCTCCTCCCAGCCAAGACTTTTCGTCTGCAGCAGGGAAGCTTGCCTATGAACAACTGGCAAAGCACCATCGCCCTGCATACAGAAGTCGAACTTCATTTTCCCCTTAGACTATAAAAATAAGTATCCTGACATTTAGAGAGGAGCAACAGTTCTGGCATGGATTCTGGGAACGGACGGGGGAGTCACACGCGAATCCACCCACCGCTTCAGAGCTTAGTCACGTGCGCAGCCAAGGAGTGGCTGAACCCAGCCACGCTCCAAATGCTTCCATGCTCTCCGAACGGTATGTGGGCTATCAGCATGCAGGCAGCGAATGGTGAGATGCTTGGGAGGTCTTGGAGACAGGCTCCTGCACTTGGCCTCCTACAGGGCTTGAGGACTCTTCCTCAAGGGTGTCACATCAAGATACGAGACCAGCTCTGCTGTCTGACGCTGTGCTCAGGCAGCCGTCTCCAGGTCCACCAGGCCTGAAAAGACTCTGGCCTTTGGGCTCCTGCTTATCTCAGCCAATAGTGTTACTCAGGGTTGCCAGGTCCCTCTTCGCCACCGGTGGGAGGTTTTTGGGGTGGAGCATGAGGAGTACGGGGTTTGGGGAGGGGAGGGACTTCAATGCCATTGAGTCCAATTGCCAAAGTAGCCATTTTCTCCAGGTGAACTGATCTCTATCGGCCGGAGATTAGTTGTAATAGCAGGAGGTCTCCAGCTAGTACCTAGAGGTTGGCAACCCTAGTGTTACTGGAGAGGAGGCCACCAGACCTGGCACCAACCTATGGCCTTCCTCCTCATGGCTGCCTTCATATCTCCCTGGATTTCAACACCTGCTTCTGGTTCTTCTAGGGCTGCCAACCTCCAGGTACTAGCTGGAGATCTCCTGCTATTACAACTGATCTCCAGCTGATAGAGATCAGTTCATCTGGAGAAAATGGCCGCTTTGACAATTGGACTCTATGGCACTGAAGTTCCTCCCCTCCCCAAACCCCACCCTCCTCAGGCTCCGGCCCCAACATCTCCAGGTATTTCCCAACCCGGAGCTGGCAACCCTAGGTTCTTCTGATCTCATCTTTGCTTGCTCTTTCTAGAACTTGCCTTCTGCCAGATACAGACTGCACAATCCACAGACCCAGAGGTGACTTGTGGCCTGACCCCAGTGGAGACTGGCACCAACTGGGAATGCTCTGATGGTGTTCAACACTGGAGGGGTGTATGTGTGAGCAGGACCTAAAAGTACTGGAAGTTCCTAACCCTTGTTGATTCTTCAGTGCCTTGAGTGGGACCCCCTGTGCCCGCCGCCAACTGCATGGGAAAGGTTTACTTCTGTAGTTTTCCTGATTTCTCCTTTCCCCCTCAGCACCAAGTTCTTGCTTCAAAATTTTGGATGAGGCTGGAAGCTACAAAAGGAAAGTATGGTCACTGGAGTAGATATCCCCAAGTTCTAGGTTGTGTATAGGTGTGCATTTGCACACTTTCCCTTCTAGTGTTCAGGGCGTGGATGAAAAAGAGACAAAATCCCAAGGGGAGACTCACACCTAGGGATGCGCATCTGAAAAAAAAGGTATTTTCAGGTTTGAATTTTGGGAAGGACATAAATACCAGTATTTGATGATACTTGGGTCTCCCAAAACTGTTTTGAGGTTTGAGTTTGGGTTTTTCTGGGATTCCAGATTTACTTGTTTTCAGCCAAATGACACCAAAACTGCAGGGACGTTACTTCTGTCTGTCTACTAAAGACCCCCCAGGGTTCAAGCCAGTTGGAACCAGGAGTCCAATTCTATGAGCCCCTAAACAAAGTGCCCCCAAGCCATCCTACTTGCAGGGGTGCATGCAGACTGGGAAGGGAAAATGATCCTGGAAATGAGCCAGACCCCACAAAGGAAGGAAGGAGGGAGAGAGGGCAAAGGAGCCAGCCAGACTTGCAGCTCTGCTGGGCCATGCACCTGGCTTTTCCTCCAACAGGATTGCAAAGTCCCCCCTTGCCACTGGTGGGAGCTTCAGTGTGCGCACACAAACATCCCTTCTGGTTTTACCCTGAAAGTGACGGGGACGCTCTAGCACATCCTTAAAAAAAACAAAAAACCCTCTATGGAAACCATAGAGTCTTGGGAGGCATGTGCTAGAGTGTCCCCATCACTTCTTGGTTTACCCCGGAAGTGACGGGGATGCTCTAGCACATGCCTCCAAAAACTCTATACCTGCCATTAACAGTCCCTTGGCAACCCTATTGCCTAGACTGGGAGCCGTCTTTCCCAGGCCAGGCAAGACTCACATCAGCTGGGAGCTGCCTTCCTTGGGGCAGGAGAGATGTCTCCCTTCCCCTCTCTCTCTTGTTGCCCAGGAAACCTGTTAAAGGGCCTGGGATCTTTAAAATGCTAACCCTGCATATTCCCAATATCCTCTACCCAATATACTAAGCCAATGATGGGGGAAGTTGCCCAGTACATTCAGCTCCCATTGCAGTTGACACATTTCTGGAAGAGTGAGGGAAAACACCAGTCGAGACCAGAAAATTGCTCTCTTTACAGTTTAATTGGAATATGGTTTCTTCTCATATACTTTATACAAAACAAGGTATGGGTACACCGTCAGCACTGTTTTGTACATGCCCACCACATGCTACATAATAAGGATGATCTACAACTGAATTGCTCCAAGCAGTGTGCGCCTTGCGCATCAGCTCATGCTTTGCAAAGTCGTAGCACCAGCAACTACCAGAGGAAGCCTTCTATTAAAAGTGGGAAATGACCAGGCGGATCTCCAGCCTCACGGATGGTTCAGCACGCGTTCCGACCTAAAGGCACTTGCCGTTCAGTCATTGGGATGTCATGTCAGACCGCAGTCAGAAGACTGGCACAGTTGCTATGGCTATGCATTGTGAATTTGCTGGGGGAAAGTCATACTGTATTTGTGTGTGGGGTGGGGGTGAGGGGAATATGTATGGATTTTGTTTTTTCCAGTCCTTCCACATCTAGCAGAAGTAGTGAGAGAAATACACACAAAGAGAGGGAACAGTTCAGATGCATTATCAATGATGAGAATGGATTCTCGGAGCCAATATTGGATTTTGGAATCCCCAAGTAGAGGGGTGGTCAAGTGAAATTAGGTGGTCTATCAATCTGCTATAATCATAACAACTGGACTATCTCCCATGAGTGATGGCTGAGACACCCAGTGCTGAGTGGATCCTTCCAGAACACCCTCCTTCCACTTCAACGCATGCAAAAATCAATGCTAGTCAGAGATCAGACCACTTGTTTGACTTCACCCTGGGTCTTTCTCACTTGTTCAGAAACCATAAGACACAAGATGAAACACACATATTGGATTACTGCTAAAGCTAAAATGCTGAAAGGCTTTGGCTGACATGTCTCCCGTTTCCAGTTCCTTCCCAACGTATTATAAATTATTCTTTTGGAAGGGGAAGATTAAAAGCCCCATTGAGGGGCTACTTCTGCTCTAAGGTGCAAAAATATACAGTTGGTACAACGTTAGGCAGCCCTGCTGCAAAATGCTAATATTAGAGTTAACCTGGCCATCTTGGCCATCTTCTGGGCATGGAGTCACTGTGTGTGTGTGTGTGTGGGGAGGTTGTTGTGAATTTCCTGCACTGTGTAGGGGGTTGGACTAGATGACCCTGGTGGTCCCTTCCAACTCTATGATTCTATTATTCTAATTCTTACTGGCTTTCTTGGGCAGCCTTGGCTCTAATTTCCTGTCTGCAATCCGCCTACCCAAAGGAGGCCATCTCTAATCCCCAGGGTATAAATTCTCCATGGAGAAGTTTCTCACCCACAAATCTAAATCTTTCTTTTACATGACGCGTTACAGCAACAACCGCTGGGTTTTCAGCTTCCATTGATAATTTCCCACTGGGACTATGGATGCTGTTAGCTAGCTAGGACAATAAGAATGTGCAGAACAAGAACACTATCTGTACAAACAGAACAGCCAAAGGACAAAATGCACTGATTCGAGCTTGCTAGGAAAGTTCCCTGTTGTTCCCCCAAATTCCCTGTTTCAGTGGATTCGGAACTGAGCTTAGATCTGGGAGACTTCAGTTGAAATTTTAAATTTTAGCAGCTCTAAAGACCACAGAGTATTAGCATGAAGAACAAGATGTGTTCTAGGTGTGCTGGAGCTTACACTGAACACATGTTCTCTGCCCTAAAAACAAATGCCCTGGAGGGCAACAGATGTGTGTTGAAAACCTCTTCCACAGCAACTTATGTCATCTCCCTTAACGTCGTAGATGGGACTAAGGCCATTTATGCACGGGAAGTTTTGACTTGGATGTGCTGCTCTCTAAATGCACATTTCCCCCATCCAAATCCTCAGAACTCTGCAGGGGGCTTATTGTTGAGTTTTGAGAATTTGGATGGGTAAAATGTGCATCTAAAGAGTGGCAAATCCAAGGCAAACCCTCCCGTGCATAAATGGCCTAAGTCTCCACTGAATTAGCTAGGAAAGCCCTTGCAGCTAAAACAGGCAGACCCAGCAATTTACAGGCTGTAGGTAAAGGAACACCATGACCTGGATGGCCCAGGCTAACCTGATCTCGTCAGATCTCAGAAGCTAAGCAGCGTCAGCCCTAGTTAGCATTTGGGTGGGAGACTACCAGGGAAGTCCAGGGCTGTTATGCAGAGGCAGGTAATGGCAAAACACCTCTGCTCGTCTCTTGCCTTGAAAACCCCACAGGGCTGCCGTAAGTCAGTTGCGACTTGACAGCACTTTCCACCACCGGGTAAAGGAACATGTAGCTGTTACAATCTCACTGCCATGCCTGCAGCTCTGAAAGGCCAGCTGATGGCATCCATACTGCCAATGTAATTGATACTGGATAGAAAGAGACAACCCTTGGCCATTCAATGGCCCTTGGGGAGCTTTCCATTTGGCAACTGTGAAGGTATGGAGAAGCAGACTTTGGTTGTTCCTACAACTGCTTGGAAATCCAAAGAAGTGGGAAGCAGGCATGGTTTTGTGTGCATGGCTGATACTGCCTCATGATCACAGTCACCATGTGATACTATTATGAGTTCCCCATACAAGTCTCCTTATTCCAACCTCCATCCATGAGGCTGCACAGGAAAGACCAATGTAAGCTCCAGCTGACCCTTACACTTCTTTCCATCTTGCATGTGTGTGCGTGTAAAGTGCTGTCAAGTAACAGCCAACCGATGGCAACCCCATGGGTTTTCAAGGCAAGTGATTAAGTAAAGGTGGTTTGCCATTGCCTTCCTCTGAAGAGCCTTCTTTAGCGGTCTCCCATCCAAGTCCCGACGCTGCTGAGCTTCCGAGCTCTAACAAGATCAGGCTGTACTATACCATTCCACACCCCGTTCCCATTTTGTGTTGGGTCATTCAGAGAATGCATAAGGTCTTTAGCATAGCCTGAATCCTCACAAGAGAACTAAATTGCTAATCTACACCCAGCCTGTCTTCCTGCCCCTATAACTTAATTTTCTAAAAATGTAGCAGCTAAATTTTATCTTATGGTAAGATCCAGTGCGTTGATCTGAGGGCAAAGCTGAATCCAAACCCCAAGACAAACTCTTCACAATGTTCCTATTCTAGAAGCTTCCGTCACTGTGATGCCCTAGCGCTAATGGGAGTTCCAGGAAGGTTCCTAAAAGTCAAGTAGCTCTTCTGACTAGCTTTATGCTGCACTGAAGCAACCTTAACAGAGGCCTATCACAGTCTCTGGATCCCCCACAATCTCTCTGTGCACCATTTTGAAAGTGTCAATGAACAAGTCCATCCACTCCTGCCGCTCATGTCCAGTGGCAAACTTGGCTTTTTCGGCCGTATAGGCCAAGATGGCCACCAGCTTGGGGTACGTGCTGGGGTCCTGGACCACCTTCGTGAAGTTCAGGTAGTGGCCGATCAAAGGTTTGCTGGTGGGGAAAGTTATCTCGACTCCCTCTTCCATTGGGCGGGAAGTAACTGGGTTTTCGATCCCAGGGTTCCTCCCACCTGCAAGTGAGTGCCAAAAGAATATTTTCAGGGCTTTCTACAACGCCATGGACCTCGGATTTCTACGCACTACAATTTTGCTAGTTGGTTTAAAAATGATGGGACTTCAATGAAGCCAAGGCAGGTATATCCAGGGCAGAACCTGGTGGGTTATGGTCAGTCCTGGCACTAAGGGTATGCAATTGTATATTGCCTACCGAATAAAAATGCCCAGTATTTCTGGGATTGGACTGGCAATATCCCATAACGTGAAGGCACTCCTGATATTTCCGATTCTGGTATTTTCGCTCCCAATAAATATCAGACATATCCAGAATAAGTTTGGGAGGCCTTTCTACCGTTCTACCTTCCAGTATTTTCAGTGCATGCCCGCTGCTCCATGGTGCACTGGTCCTTTCAAAGAGTATTTTCAATGGGTGGTAGAGCTTCTGGACTCTGGAGTCCATACTCTACTGCCCATTGAAAATAAAGTGTAATAGACCTGGCATCCCAGGTCTGGCCAGATCGACCACCTGCTGAACAAACGTACAAAGTCAAAACAAAACTGCTCTGAAGCTGATGGTCTGATGGAAAAAAATTGCACGGCCCCTCCACTGCATTTCAGGCTCCCCCCACCCTGATCAGTTCAGCTTTCCTTCTTGCCCATTCCAACTTTGGACTCATCGCGGTTAGCTAGTGACAGCAAACACAGCACTGACAGAAGACTGGCCTTCCACTACACCGTTACAAGCCATGCAGATGCAGCAAGATGTTTAACACCCTCCAGTGTTTGGCCAAAGTACTTCTTCAGGTCCAGCACTGCCACACTGGGCCACTTCAGCTAGCAAACCCTCAACATCCTGCTATTTCAGCCAGCAAACCCTCAACATTCTGCCACTTCAGTTAGCAAAAGGGAAACAAAACAAAAATGTTTTCTTTCATTCTTGGACGGAGAGAAGGCATAGTGCTCCTATATGCTCTTCTCCTCCAGCGCACATGTGCCTCGATTCCCCCCCTAAAAGCAGCAAATGATGATTCTCCTTTTCCTATCATAGGAAAGCCATCGCTCGGGATGCTGGGATCCCTGGTGCCACACTGGAGCTTACGCAAATATAAGAATAAGGACATATGGCTGTACAAGGACTTTTTATTGTCCAGGAAGGTGCAGCATCTTCTGTATTCACCTTTAGGGAAGGCCTAAGTTTTTTTTTTTAATCAGCAACATATGCACAAGGGCAGGGACTGAAAACCTGATTGCCTTTATGACTGAAGAAAGGGTCAAATTCAAAACCTAAACAGCAACCACACTTTTGAGAAAAATACTAACTGCCATCCTGGTGAGTTAAAATCCATTAACTAACTTAACTTGCACCCCCTCCTTAACTTAGCAGGGTTATGATCTCATCCATTTTATCTCTTTTTTTTCTCCTGTCAGTTATAAAAGGTAGGGTTTCCCCTCCTGCTCATTCATAAGGCAGCAGTGCAGAGCAGTTCCTATCAGTCGTTTTAATTTCACAATGCTGAGCATCTCCCCTTGATCCAGAGTTGTGGCTGTGTTATTTGGCCAGCACGGCCCAAAGACAAACAGCGTTCTGTAATCTGAAGTTACCTGCACAGCCCTAGCTGGGACAGACCATGAGGTATGCTAAAAAAAAGTTCAGTAGTCTATCTAAGCATCTGGAGCCAGCAACATGGGGAAGGCAGAAGGGATTGAGATTGTTCAGTTCTCCAGCAATGTACAACCACAAGCTGTAAAAGTCTACGTTCTTAAACTATCAACCTATTTGCCCCAAACCCACAGAGCAAACCATGCTAAATGGGATCTTCCCTATGCTCATCCAAATGTGGTATTTTCCTCAGCAGCTTCTATTAAATGCTTACCTGTTTTCAGACTCTGGCCCAAGAGGACTGGATGTTACCCCCAGAAATGGGGCCAGTTGGGCCAAAATAGATGTGATAGCATCCTAGTGGCCACTACCATTTTAAAGCCATTTTGAATTGTCATGAGTCCCTCTCCTGGTGGCTGATCGTGCCCACAGTGCGGTGGTCTTGTCCCCACTCCCACCTTCTCAAGTGCTGAAACAGCTGCTGGATTGGAAGGGAATGTGGCCATTTTGGCACTTGATAAGGTACCGGGGGGGGGGGGCTGGGGGGAGGAAGGGGAACAAGAGTGCCTCAGTCCTTCGCACTTCGGACCTGGTCAGGACAGCATTTTCAAATGATCTTAAAATGGCGGTGGCGTCCTTATGGCGGTCACGTCTAGTTTGGCCCTGAGTGGTAGGGAGTGCAAGGTTTTGGGGGAAAAGCTTCTCTAAGGGAGAACTGCATATGAAGATATCTTTATGAAGTCAAGTTTGGACTGACCGAGCCACTTCAAGAAGAACAGGCAATACTGCAAAAATGTACTTCCCTATGAAGATAACTCGCAAAGACAGATTAACTGCTTGGCAGGGAATAATGATAGAACTGACAATTCTGGTCAAAAAACCCTCCTCCCTTGGGCTAGAACCTCACACGAGCCATTTCCAAGTCATTACAGTGCTGCCACTCCAGCCTTCCAGAAGGGGAGTACCCACAATCCTCCCAATACACCTGGCTGCCATTTTGTATGAACAGGATGACACCCACATTATCTGAATGGGGTATGTATGAACCCCCACCTTTCTTGGTTTCCTATTGCGCATACCTGAAGTTGGGAAAACATATGCGTCGTCCTGTTCCCACAAAATGGCGACAGTGCCTATTGGAAACTATTGCACACAGCAAGATCTCCCATACTGGGCAGCTGGATCATCAAAACTGTACCAATTGAAAAGGGCTAGTTTGTTTTCCTTGGGACACTTTTCACATTACGCAGCAACGAGTTTTGTGAACATAGGACTGGCCGTTCCCGTTTTTTACCTGTTTGGCAGGGCAGCTCTGGACAGACAATCTGAGGATCTGAAATGAGAATGAAAACATTAGACAAGTTGTGAGGAGCAAGACTCCCTCTAAAAGCTGCTAACAGAACAGATCAGAACCCTACATCATTTTCGGAGCCTGTAACACCTCCCTCTCCTCCTCCCGTGTCCGCACAATCTCATACCATACGTTTAATCTCAGAAGTCATGAAAGAAACATTTCTGTTCTATATCTAAAATGATGTAAAATAGACCTGGTCATTGTAATGGGCTTGGAGAATCGCACAGATCCCCATCCCCTGAAAATGTAGCCCTCCTCCATTTCTATCCCAAGGTCTTGATGCAGATCTATTGCAAACTAGACCCGAGGCAGGGGAAATGAGTTTCCTGGATTGGTTATTTTAATGCAGCCACCGCTGGTGTATGTGTGTGTGGTGGGGTACTGTTAACATGACTGGAGCAGATGTGGGAAAAGGGATTGTTCACCCCTAGCTGCATGCAGGAGCTATGTGGAACATGTATTTTCTTTTTCCTCCTGCTGATGGCAAAGCCAGAAGCAGATGACTGACAGAGACCTCAAGACCACCGCCAGAAGGACCCCCTTCCACACTAAATCTGTTTGTCTTGCCATGATGTTCCAAAAAGAGTACAAGATCTGTGGCTACAGATCTATTTTTACAGGTTACTCTTGAATTTGAAGGTGCTACAGCCCTAACTATGGATCCCAGAATAACAGCTGATAAAAAGGCAGGGCTTTTGAAGGAGTTTGAACGGCAGGCATCTTTTAAGGGAGAGAGGGGACGGGATTTGAGGATTGCTATTTTACCTTTGCTTTCAGCTGAGGATGTTTTAACTATTATGGTAAGCCACCTTGGACCAAGAGGAAAGGCGGGATAGAAATGTTTTAATAAAGAAGATTTATTCTTTTCAGCCATGACAGACCTGGGCAGAGTTCAAACTCCATGTTGTCAATGAACTCTTCGGCCACTAGCTCCGTAAACAGCCTCATCTTCTGGACTTTGCCGTCATCGCCGCAGGCGATGGACTTCAAGGTCTCGTCCTCCTGCTCCTTGTGGAACATGTCCCCGATCCCGATCGCCGTGACATCGACGTCCCCACCGCAGAGAGCCTGGGAGTCGATGTCCCGGGGGTCATGCCGCCCGTCGGTCACCACCACAGCGAAGACCCGGGCTTTCTCCCGCCGGGTTTCTTTGATGAGTGTGTTGTAGGCGAACTGAAGTGCGGAGTGCGTCCAGGTGCCCCCCGCGATCCACTGTAGCCTCTTCACCGCCTCTTTGAAACTGGAGAGGGAGTTGATGTTCTCGTCGTTGAGCTGGATGGCTTCGAAGGTGCCCTCATGGCTGTACTGCACCACCCCGACCCGGGCCCCTGTCGAGGAAATAAACCACACCGTCCTGGAAAAACAGCTTCTTGGGTTCCTCTCAGGGCACTCGGTGTCACACTGCCCTGCTTGGAGCCTGCCAAAATCTGCACTCACAATAGGGTTGCCGGGTCCCCCCTGGCAACCAGCAGGAGCTTTCTGGGGCTGGGGCAATGCGACCCAGAAGTGATACAGACACTCTAGCAACTGCCTCTGAAAACTCTATAGTTTCCATAGAGTTTTTGGGGTGTGTGATAGAGTGTCTGCATCACTTCTGGTTAAACCCAGAAGTGATGGGCATGCTCTAGGATTCTCCTCTAAAAATTCTATGGAAACCATAATGTTTTGGGGGGAGAGTGCTAGAGCTTCCACGTCCGGTAAACCCAGAAGTGACAATTGCTCCCTCCCTTCAGCTGACCCTCTTCCATCCGTCAATCAGCTGAGGGTCAGCAGACAGCCCAGTCGATTGGCAGGCATTTGCCCACCAATACCAGGCGATTGGCAAGGCTAAGTCATAATCCTTTTCATGCTGGGGTCTAGTAATGCCCTTCGAAAAGGTGCATGGCACAAGGACTTTGGGTGGTTCTCTTGCTACTGCAGCATCTCTCTCTCTCTCTTTTTAAAAAGTTTTTATTATTTTTTCATATATTCCATACAATCAATTAACATTATCCTTTAGTCTCTTCCAAATCTTAGTTTAACCTACAATATATACTACTAACATCTTCCTCTACTGTGACTTCCCCTCTTCCTTCATCTATCTCTAACTTATCTTCATAGTCCTCTTTGCAATTATTTTCTAATTCTTTATAGAGCGTTCTAGAATTATTTAAAAAAATTACTTAACTTCCTCATTTATATATTTCTATAATATAACCATTTGTAACAATTTGAATTAGTCTAAGTCATAGTCTTTAACATTTTGCATATTAAGTTCATTTTTACAATATACAGTCTCCCACTCCTTAACAAATTCATCATTGTCTTTTTGATTTACTAACGCAGTCAGTTTCGCCATTTCTGCTAGTTCGAACATTTTATGTCTCCAATCAGTTTTGTCCAGTATCTCAGTCATTGTCCATTTAGCTGCATAGGCCATTCTTGCAGCTGTGGTGGCATAAAGTAAAAAACTTCATTGTGTTATAATCTAGTCTGGTATAATGCTTAGCAACATCATCTCTGAAGTTTTAGGGATATTTTGTTGTAAAATTAATCTTAACTCGTTATAAATCATATCCCAAAAGTTTTTAGCTTTATCACAAAGCCACGCTACCGCAGCATCTCAAAGGCGCTTTCCCCCACAGACTCACAAGGGTGGCAACTGCTATGCACAAAGCCACGGTCGGGTGGCAATGAGTGAAAGTTGGCAAGGTGCCAGGGGTGAGATGAGAAGGCTGCCCAGCAGCACACTGGCCCTTCCCTTCAGGCAAAGGCAGGGAATTCTCTCTGTCCTTCATGCTGACACTTGGAATGGGCACGAAACAAGGGAAGACACTCTGGATATTAATTTTTCCAAACTTCAGTGCAAGTTACAGAGGACCACACCACTCCCCCATGAGCTTTTCACAGGCTCAGAGGGCTCAGGGGAGACTCAGGGTTCTTTTGTTACATGCAGTGAGGTTTGGAGGAGACAGAAAACATCAAGAGCGTCTCCCACTATTTCTCCCCTTCCCCCTAAAAAGATAAAGGTCCCCTGTGCAAGCACTGGGTCATTCCTGACCCATGGGGTGATGTCACATCCTGATGTTTCCTAGGCAGACTTTGTTTACGGGATGGTTTGCCAGTGCCTTCCCCAGTCATCTTCCCTTTACCCCCAGCAAGCTGAGTACTCATTTTACCAACCTCGGAAGGATGGAAGGCCGAGTCAACCTTGAGCCGGCTACCTGAAACCAACTTCAGTTGGGATAGAAGTCAGGTCATGAGCAGAGCTTGGACTGCAGTACTGCAGCTTACCACTCTGCGCCACAGGGCTCCCCTTCCCCCTAAACCAAGCTAAATGAGAGAAATTCATCCTTCTTCCTCAAACCTTGTGTGTACACCAAAGATCTTGGGGAAGGGGAGGGAATGGGGGAGAGCCCAAGCAGAGACTAGCTAGTAGGCAAGGATGTTTGTGGATCTATGGCTACAAATGATGATGGTGATGATTGATAATGATAGTGATGATGATAATCATAGGAAAAGAAATGACATGTGAGCACATTACACACAGAATAATCTCTCTCTTCCAAAGCAGAACAATCTCAGCCTTTCATCTGGCTTCCAGGGTTGTCTCAAGGTAAGCCATAAATATTCTGAGAGTTTGAGAGAAGCATCCTAAAACCCACATCAGAGCGCATAGTCCAGGGCAAAGGCAAATAGCATGCTGTTGCGGCAAAATGGAGGTTCGTGGAGGAGAGAGACCTGAGACCGTTAGTCAAGAAAACGGTTTTATTACAGCTGCGGCCCAGCTGCCTTAACAAGCATAAAAGACTGAGCCCCGATTGTACTGGGGAATTAACTTTTATCCTAATTCCAGGCTAAGACATGACATGTCACCATTTGGTGCTTATCTGGTAATTTCACATAGTCAGGAGCACAGGAGCATAGCAGTTCCATCCAGTCCCCGTTATCATTTACCATGACTTTTCCCCCACTGACTCAACACACAGAGCTGTCTTGTACTGCAGCAGACTCTTTTCCCCTGCTGTCTCAACGCATTCACAGACAAGGAGAAGAGGCTATCAAAAACTATTAAATCAAAATACTTAAGTGGATCCTCCACATTCAGAGGAAGTCTACCTTGCTGTCTCATTGCACATCTGGTAACCTAGAGGTTTTCCTTCACCAGGAAAATAAAAAAGACAACGGTAAACCTCCCAGAATCATGCATCTGAGAGGAATCCGCTGGGGAACAGAAACATGTATCAGCTCCTCATTGCTGGAAGCCGATGTTTAGCTGCGGAATCCAACTCCGAGTTACACCACTCACCTGTCTCCGATTTGGGATCTTTGGCGATGGAACCAAGTCTGCTCACGACGTTGATGACAAAGTTCTTCTCCAGGGAGAAATTGGTGTAGCCAATGCTCTCCGAGCTGTCTATGATGAAGACTATGTCCAAGGGGCCACAGACCTTCTCACAGTCTATGTAAAGCAGAGACCCAGCAGTCAGAGACCTCACATACCTAGACCAAGGAAGCAGGAGGACAAAGAGACAGAAGAGATCCCTACACCCTTCTTTACCAGCCGGCAGATATACCTTGCTTCAGTTACTTCCACCTGCCGAAAGCTAGCAGAACAGACATTCCCTGTCATGGGCAGGGATATAGCGGTGCTAAGCCTGCTTAATGCCATCGTATTCCCCATGACTACGTATGGGTGTGAAAGCTGGACAGTGAAGAAAGCTGATAGGAAGAAAATAGATTCCTTTGAAATGTGGTGTTGGAGGAGAGTGTTACGGATTCCCTGAACTGCCAAAAAAACAAATCAGTGGGTTATAGATCAAATCAAGCCTGAACTGACCCTAGAAGCTAAAATGACTAAACTGAGGCTATCGTATTTTGGTCACGTCATGAGATGACAAGAGTCACTGGAAAAGACAGTCATGCTAGGAAAAGTTGAGGGCAGCAGGAAAAGAGGAAGACCCAACAAGAGATGGATGGACTCAATAAAGGAAGCCACAGCCTTCAATTTGCAAGATCTGAGCAAGGCTGTCAAAGATAGGGCATTTTGGAGGACTTTCATTCATAGGGTCGCCACGAGTCGGAAGCGACTTGACGGCACTTAACACACACACAAGCCTGCTTATCTACAATCCAAAAAGCCCTCTCTAGGCCGCTACAATTCTAAGCAGGTCTACTCAGAATCTTACTCAGGTATATCTGGGGGGGCTTACTCCCAGGAAAGTGTCTTTAGAATTGCACCGTAAAGGTTTGATTAGACCAGGAGACACGTGGAACCAGATCAACCCCCTCCCAGCCCTTTTCTGCTAACAAAATCACACAGGGTAGAAGGGAGGGAAGGATGAAGCCCCTCCTGCCGCTGTGCGGTGCTTGAGAGTAGAACTGCCCCCCCAACCCAACTCACATTTAATATCTTGTCTAATCAGACCCTAAGACACTGCCAGTGAACTCCTAAGAAGAGTTGTGCCCTTCTAAGTTCACTGACATCAACAGAAGGCTTAGAAGGGTATAACTCTGCTTTGGACTGCAGAGCGAGCAACCATTGCTGTGCAAAGAAACCTATCAGCACCATCTTCATGGATACCGTTTCTTAATTAGTTAACATGCAGCTGCACATCTCTGCACCACAGAATGGTTTACAGAAATTGGCTGCATGCCGACAACCGACCGATTGCATGGCTTCAGCTGAAGAAAGATCTCAAAGTGCGCGAGGTCTCGGAAGCACAAAAAGAAACTCACCGCAACAGCCGCAGGTCTCTCGGATGTAGGTCATCACATCGCAATCCTATCAACAAAAAGACAGAAAGGAAAGGGTTGTTGTCCGGGCCAAGAATCACCTGGTTTGCTGGGCGTGGCATCTGGACACTTTCCAGCAGGACTTACATTCCTGATGGCATAGCTGCGAGGACTATGGCACCTTAAAGATTAAAGACTTAAAGACTAATGTGTCAGCCTTTAAGGTGCCGCAAGACCCCTTGTGATTTGGTTTCTCTACCTTCATTATTTCTACCATAAATGAAATCCCATGCACCGAAACGATATTACATGCACAAGAGGAAGTCTCAAAATTCTGCTTTTGGTTATAAAGGGATGCTTGCTACAGATTTTGCCTGAAATTTCACCCACGTAGTAGTAGTAATAGTAGTAGTAGTAGTAGTAGAAGAAGAAGAAGTAGAAGAAGTAGAAGAAGAGTTGGCTTTTATAAGCCAACTTTCTCTACCATGTAAGGAAGAATCAAACCGGTTTATAATCACCATCCCTTCCCCTCTCCACAACAGACACACTGTGAGGTAAGTGAGGGCTGAGAGAGCTCTAAGAGAACTGTGACTAGCCCAAAGCCACCCAGCTGGCTTCATGTGTAGGAGTGGGGAAACCAACCCGGTTCACCAGATTAGAGTCCGCCGCTCATGTGGAGAAGTGGGGAATCAAACCTGGTTCTCCAGATTAGACTCCACCGCTCCAAACCACCGCTCTTAACCACTACACCACACTGGCTCTCTCTTGAGAGAAGCACCATTTGGTATGTCCTGTGATATTCCCCAGCCGATGCTGATATGAAGTGGGCAGCAAATTCACCGGGAGGAACAGCCAGTAAGAACAGCTCGTTGGGAAACGTACCGTTAGGCCAGGATCTCCAGCAGGACCAGGGCCTCCCTGTGAGGAAAGGAAGAAGATAACGTGGATGCTTTTGCAACAGGGGCAGAGGTTATGCTAAGTTCTTTCAGGTCAAGCTAAAGTGAGCTGATAAGGCTCAACCGACTAATGGCAACCCCAGGACCATGCACTTTTCAAGCCATAGTCTTCCTTGGTGGACTCCCATCCAAGTACTAACCAGGGCTGACCCTGCTTAACTTCCAAGATCTGATGAGATCAGGTTCGGCTGTGCTATCAAGCTGCTAACCTCTTGCAGCCGCAGAAAAGAGCAAGAGTCCAATAGCACCTTAAAGCCTAACATACTTTCTGGTAGGGTATGAGCTCACTTCTTCAGAAATTTTGTTGGTCTTTAAGGTACTACTGGACTCTTGCTCTTTTCTACTGCTACAAATGGACTAACACGGCTACCTGTCACGATCTAACTTCTTGGAGGTATTGGTACATAATAGTTCGCGTGTACAGAGCAGCTGCTTTTGATAATAATCGTGCAGAGAGAATTCCCACTCATAGACTTAACAATTGCCATAAGATGTTGGGCTGTGGTGAGCATGTTCCATCCAATCAATGGAAATAAACTGCCCTATACCCTTTGGAGGACACTGATTCATAGGGTCGCCATGAGTCGGAAACGACTTGACGGCACTTAAAACACACCCACACACACCCTGTTGAGTGTGGTAAGCTGCAGTACTGCAGTCCAAGCTCACAACCTGAGTTCGATCCTGACGGAAGTCGGTTTCAGGTAGCCGGCTCAAGGTTGACTCAGCCTTCTATCCTTCCGAGGTTGGTAAAATGAGTACCCAGCTTGCTAGGGGTAAAGGGAAGATGACTGGGGAAGGCACTGGCAGACCACCACGTAAACAAAGTCTGCCTAGTAAACGTCGGGATGTGATGTCATTCCATGGGTCAGGGGACCTTTACCTTTTACCTTACACCCTGTTGAACCGGTTTGGTTTACTGACTGAGCTCAACTTGCTTTATATCATCAGACCTGCTTCTTCAGGTGGCATTCAAAGAAGGACAAGCTTGCCCTTTGGGTAAAAAAATAATGTCTTTCTTTCATTCCCATTTCAATAATGAAGTAAAGACATATAATTATCATTGGGGAAAGGGCTTGCTTATCCTTCCAGATTCAGAATAGTTATCACAGCTATGATTTTATTTTTTTTAAATAAGATTTTCCATTCAAGTCATATATTTATTTTCTATTCTGATTTCTAGCCTTCCCTCCCCGGGCTAGAAAATATGTTTTCTCTTCTTTGGCAACTGAACGCTCTGTTAACAAGGGGCAGCTTATTCATTTGGGGTTGTTCTGCCATTCTCATTCGAAACCTTGGATCACCTGTTCACAAGTGTCAATTTTTGTACACATAGCTGGTGAAGGCCCTGGGAATAACCACCAGAACATCTAAGAAGTGGGGGGCGAGGGACTGGTTGTGATGACCTCCACCATGACACACAGGTGGAGTACCTCGGGGCCAGAATCACCAGGTGGTCCTCTGGGTCCAGGTTCACCTTCTGGGCCAGCATCAGCCTGGAAAGAGAGAAATGGTTATCAGTGTGTATCCATGTTTGTGTCTGCAAATCAGAAATGCATTCCAATTATGACAGAAGGTGGTTGACTTCCTTGGAGAATAGTTGGATTCCTACATGCCAGATCCTCCACCCAGCCAATTTTAAGTCTAGTGGTGGAAAGTGACACCATGTTGCAGCCAAACTACGGCAACCCCATAGGGATTTCAAGGCCAGAGACATTCAGAGGTGGTTTGTCATTGGCTGCCTCTGCACAGCAACCCTGGACTTCTTTGGTGGTCTCCCATCCAAGTACTAACCATGGCTGACTCAGCTTCTAGACCTGATGATTAGGGTTGCCAGCTCTGGGTTGGGAATTACCTGGAGATTTTGTGGTGGAGCCTGAGGAGGGTGGGGTTTGGGGAGGGACTTCAATGCCATAGAGTCCAATGGCCAAAGTGGCCATTTTCTCCAGGGAAACTGTTCTTTATCACCTGGAGATGAGTTGTAACAGCAGGAGATCTCCAGCTACCACCTGGAGGTTGGCAAGCCTAATGATGATATTGGGCTAGCCTGGGCTAAACACTGGTGTTTCCTAAAGGAACTGTCCTAAGGTAATTCAAAATCCACGTGGGAGGGAAAATGTCTGTGGGAAATAGGGGGACCATTCCCTTGTTTCCCAGAATCTTGAGCCAAATTCCTGACAAGTGGAAGAGCTTCATACGGTTTTCCCCTTCAGGATATATTCCAAAACTGAGATGGCGAAGTGTCACTTACACCATCTATGCCCCCTCCTCATGTAAAAACAGACTGGGAAATAGTCATAAATGCCATTTGGGCAAACAACAATGTCCAGCAAATCTAGATGGCACTCAGCCTCATGAAATGGAATCGGACAAACGGTGTACTTACAGGTTCACCTTTGTCGCCTTTTGGTCCTGGAGGGCCTTTCAGTCCAAAGTCCCCTCTTCCACCCTGTTTCAAAAATGGTACAAAGGGTTAAGACATCTCTAGGTTTTCTCTTCTTCTCCCTGTGCCCTTCTGTGTCTAGCCACCACCCTCTTGCCCTGTACTCTTTGGGAGACGTTTCCATGGGGCTGTTCTTGGCACTTCTCCTTTAATGATGTAAAGCCAAACTGGGAGTACACAAAGTGGATTGGATGGAGAAGGAATCTTTTCTTGACAGGGGGGAAAAGAAGAAGAAGAGTTGGTTTTTATATGCTGACTTTCTTTACCACTTAAGGGAGACTCAAACTGGCTTACAGTCACCTTCCCTTCCCCTCCCCACAACAGACACCCTGTGAGGAAGGTGAGGCTGAGAGAGCTCTATCAGAGCTGTGACTTGCCCAAGGTCACCCAGCTGGCTTCATGGGGAGGAGTGGGGAAACAAATCCAGTTCACCAGATTAGCCTCCGCCACTCATGTGGAGGAGTGGGGAATCAAACCTGGTTCTCCAGATCAGACTCCACCGCTCCAAACCACCGCTCTTAACCACTACGCCACGCTAGCTTCCCGAGTGTGGTGATGGTACAAGCCATGCCAGGGCTGGTTTACTGAACACCACAGTAGTGGCAGTAAGAGTACTAAAGTGGGTACAGTCTAAGAAGTGGTCCTGCAGGCATCACATGCACCCCCATGAGGGCTATGTCTGTGTAAAGAAGAGTTGGTTTTGATATGCCAACTTTCTCTACCACTTAAGTAAGAATCAAACCAGCTTACAATCACCTTCCCTTCCCTTCCCCTCCCCACAACAGACACCCTGTGAAGTAGGTGGGGCTGAGAAAGCTCTAGAAGAACTGTGACTAGCCCAAGGTCACCCAGCTGCCTTCAGGTGTAGGAGTGGGGAAACCAACCCAGTTCACCAGATTAGCATCCACTGCTCATGTGGAGGAGTGGGGAATCAAACCCGGTTCTCCAGATTAAAGTCCACCGCTCCAAACCGCCACTCATAACCACTACACTACACTGGCTCCCCAAGTGTGGTGTAGTGCCACCAAGTCGCCGCTGACTCATGGCGACCCCAGCAAGGGGCTTTCAATGCAATTAAGAAGCAGAGGTGGTTTGCCAGTGCCTTCCTCTGCAAAGTCTTCCTTGGAGGTCTCCCAGCTTAGTTTCCGCAACCTGATGAGATCGGGTTATGCTACGCCGCCTTCCTTCCTCATGAGGGCTGTACAGAGAAGCTAATCAGCTACTCATTGAAGAGACCAGAACATCATTTATTACCATATTTGCAAGCTGAAGATACAGATATGATCATACTATACCTCCAGTCCTTGTACTCCCTTCTCGCCTTTATCACCCTGGGAACAAAGAAATGCTTGTTAGTGCTTGCCGTTCTTGGCTGTGAGCCTACTCAGAGGTAACAGGGAAGTGCTTCTTCTTAAAATCAATGCCAATTGTTGCCAACCATGTCTCAGAGACGTTGAGCATACGGAATTTCCACCGACACCCCTAGCGGAGAATGCTTGGGCTTTGGATTTGGGATTAGCAACCTTCCGAAATGGAACAGCAGTGTCTTCACTGATGCCATTGGCCGATAGAATTTGGCAAATACAGACTGCTATATTAATGGGGAAAAAAACCGGAGATCAGTTGTAATAACAGGAGATCTCCAGCTATTACCTGGAGGTTGTGAAATCCCTAAGGAAATTAATCTCAGTACACAGCCACTAACCGTTTCAAATATATGCAACTTTTTAGTTTTATTACAGTATGAGCATCAATATGCGTAACACTCTCTTCAATTATAAGTGCTGAACAACAGAAAGCCTAAATGCGTTGGTAATATAAGGCTTCACAATCCAATGTAACAATTCAATACAAAGTATGTTTCAGAACATTAGAACCCCCAGGGAATGATTCATACGACCGGCAGTAAAAGTCCGTGAGGATGTACTGAGAGCCGCCGAAAGCCAGACTGTACTAGTTGAAAGCGCTCGATGTCGCGGTCAGCTGACCGTGCGCTGACCAATCCAGTAATCCGATTCCCGTCACTGCTGAATAAGCCGATGCTGCAAACGCTAGCCACCGCAGCTATGCGTTATTAGTTGTGATTAAGTGCAAGCACATGAAGATAGTAACAAGTTCCCGGTTGTTTTTCCTTGTTTCGCGTTGAAGTTCAACTTGCTTCCTCAGACTGTGCAATTATTTCTGGGTCATTCTTATGAACTGCAAAATTGCTGTCAGGTAAGATAAGATTTCCATTTATTATTCTGTTTGCACAAGGGTGGGTTTGAGACTAAGTAGTATATGTTTAGATTATGTGTATGATGTTGTTGATATTTTAGAAATAATTGCAGTCTGGCTTTCGGCGGCTCTCAGTACATCCTCACGGACTTTTACTGCCGGTCGTATGAATCATTCCCTGGGGGTTCTAATGTTCTGAAACATATGTTGTATTGAATTGTTACATTGAATTGTGAAGCCTTATATTACCAACACATTTAGGCTTTCTGTTGTTCAGAACTTATAATTGAAGAGAGTGTTACGCATATTGACGTTCATACTGTAATATAACTAAAAAGTTGCATATATTTGAAATGGTTAGTGGCTGTGTACTGAGATTAATTTCCTTAGGGATTTCACTACCATATATCAGTACACCTCCTGCTTATAGTAATTACCTGGAGGTTGGCAACCGTAGTTGTTCACTAGTTTTACTGTCTGAACATGCATCATGGGTAACACCAACAACCAGAATAAAAATACTCATGCAAAAGAGAGTCAGGAAACGTCATGCTGGGGGAAGAAAAGAATTCAGCTTATTTGCATGTTTGTCAATTGACATGGTGATGTTTATTCCCGTCTCCCCTTATGCTGAAAAAAATAACGAATAGGATAATAAGCAATACATGTAAGGATGTCAAATGAAACTCTTTCAAAGGACCCATCTACAGTAATCTACAGTAATCTCCAACATTTCGGCTTATACACTACGTAGCAATTCATAGGCTTCATAGGCCGAAATGCATATGGTCTGGTGATTACAATGTTTATTCCCAAACAGGATTTTTCTGGAATGTGATTCAAACTACTCAATAGCTGAATAGCATTTTTCAGTCTCTACCAAGTAGCAGGGGGGTCTTGATGTATGAAATGATGCACACTGGAAGGAACATCATCAAGACGCCAACATGCTCTGGTATTTTGGGTAAAGACTCTATGGTAAAATGACTTCTACCATAGAGTTTTTGCCCAAATATCAGAGTGTCCCTGCATCGATATGATGACATCACTTCTGGTGTGTGCTGGAAGTGACATCGCCATGTTGCTGGCATCACCAGTCTAGGCCTCTTTGCTCCTGGTAAGTGCCCCTCACTGCTGGTTGTCAGGGGGTACCTGGCAACGCTGTGGCAAACGTACTTTGTTTGCTTATGGAAGCTTTCCATATGAGCCTAAATGCAATATGTAAACGAAACCTACCGGGAGCCCTCTGGGGCCAGGATAGTTAAAGCCAGGTCTTCCTCGGTCTCCCTGGAGTTAAAAAAAGGAGAAAGAATGGGATTTTCAAAGAAAAACATAGCATGCCATATGCTCCCCATGTGTTGCTCTATATTGATCAAAATCGCCAAGTATAAGCTGTTATGAATAAATGTGTATGGAGCAGCTGCAGAACAGTAAGAACTTAAAAAAGATATAAGAACACAAGAAGGGCCCTGCTGGGTCAGACCAGTGGTCCATCTAGTCCAGCAACCTGTTTCACATGGTGGCCAATCAGTTATCATGGAGGGCCAACAAACAGGGCATCGGGATCAAGTCTGGTCTCCCCAATGTGGTCTCTCCAATGTTGCCTCCAAACACTGGGATTCAGAGATTTTCTGCCCCTAAATAAAGTTTCCTTTGCTCTCCATGGCTAGCAGCCATTGACTCAGCTCTCCTCCATGTAGCCTAGGTCTTTGCAGGGGGTGTGTGGGGGGGAGAGTCCTCTCCATTAAAGCAGGCTTGTGCTAACATTTAGGTCCACGTTACCTTTGGTCCTGGAAGGCCTGAGTCACCCCTTGGACCTGCATCACCGGGATCCCCTCGAGAACCCTGAAAACGAGTAGAAGAAAGTGAGCCATTGGTCTCCTAGAACTTTAGGAATGCCAGTGTGGCAGTGTTGTACAATCAGTGCTCTCATTATTCTCCTACAGCCTCATCAACAAGAAGGTAGTTCTTACAGGAGACCTCTTCTGTTTCTAGGTAACCTTTGCTGCCAATTTACGGTCCTAAACGACAGTGCGAAGAGTCTTCTTTATCATCACATATATCTGGGTGACTACAGTAAGGACTTCTTCTGGTGAGCTGACTCCCAAAATATTGGGGTGGGGGTGGAAAGAGGGAGGTAAAGAACTTGAATTCAAATATTGTTCAACACTGAATAATTTGGTGGCCATCAGGAAAGCGGGGATGATAAAATATACATTGCTCAAATATGGCTTTTAGGAAAGAAGGTTGATATGTCAGGATGATGAAGAAGAGTTGGTTTTTATAAGCCGACTTTCTCTACCACTTAAGGCAGAACCAAACCGGCTTACAATCCCCTTCCCTTCCCCACAACAGACACCCTGTGAGGTAGGTGGGGCTGAGGCAGTGTGACTAGCCCAAGGTCACCCAGCTGGCTTCATGTGTAGGAGTGGGGAAAACAAATCCAGTTCACCAGATTAGCATCCGCCCCTCATGTGGAGGAGCAGGGAATCAAACCCGGTTCTCCAGATCAGAGTCCACTGCTCCAAACCACTGCTCTTAACCACTACACCATGCTGGCTCTCTGTGTTCGGACGCAACTTACAAGCGTTCCCGGTTCCCCCACACCCCCTTGTGGTCCTCGCGGGCCAGGCAGTCCTCGTTCCCCCTGTGAAACAAAGAAATGAAGGCAGAGTCAGATATTATCTCTTCCTCAAAGATGTATCTAGAAACTGCTAGCAACCGCAGGCTATGCTATAAGTGGTCAACGTACCCTACTGAGCCAGTTAATCCAGGGCCATGTTGGGAAAATAGCAAGAAATAACAATACAAATGTTTTCTGGTCTGAATGGTTAGGATGTCTGTGTTGGTGGCTGTGCTCTTACATTGCCAGCGCAGCCACCTTTGCCAGCTGTGATTTCACAGGTCATGGGTGTGAAACTTTCCCTCCTTTGAGATCCCAACTCAGCTACATGTGGAGTACCTCACTGAAGCTGGTTCCAGACAACAAGGAGTCATGTTTGTAGGCCTCTGACTGGGTGCTAGAGACCAACAGAGATGACATCCCCAACAAGGAGGGCCAGGCAGTGGCGGATCTACTGGGAAACTAAGGAAGCTTGAGCTTCAGGAGCCCTATTCCTGCAGCAGCCCTGAAGCAACTTTCTATTGTAATCAGTGAATTTTTCAACAGAATTGATGGAGTTTTTAAAAGTGTTTGTTATTAAAATAAGGCTATTTTAGCGATAGAATCATAAGCCAATGGGTTGAAGTACTTAATATTGACCTTAGAATATGCTCTAATAATTTTCACCTCTTTATCCTAATGAGCCCCCTCTGATGACCTTCTGCCTCTCTATTAGAGAATGAACCAATGCAGCTGCTGTAGAACAACCCCACTGAAGAAGATAACAGCCGTTACCCAGACCTCATTGCTGGTGGGAAGGGGCTCACTGTGTGGCTCATTTTCAAGGACTCTACCCCACCACTCTGTTCTCTACCATTTGGGCCTCGAGGTCTTTGCAAGGGCAGCAAGGCCCTTGTTGGGCGTTGCCCTATTGTTGCTGGTTGCGAAGGGCCCTCCGTAACAGTTCAAGTTTCAAGGTCCAAAAAATGTTGGTCCGCCACTGGGGCGAGGTCTCCTGCTCCCCATTGCCACTGCACAGGCTGGCAGGGGGGGAAACTGGGAGTGCTCGCTGGAACCGCGTGTCATTTTCAGTGTGAAGCCAGAAGTGACATCGTTGCATCGGAGCAACACTCTAGGATTCACTCAGACCTCTATGGTTTAACCACAGAGTTTTGGGGGAATCCTAGAGCACCATCCCAACACAATGACATCACTTCAGGTTTCATACCAGAAGTGACAATATTTGTTGGCGCAATGCCAACGTGACTGTCTCCACCCCTCAGAATTTTCCAGTTGCAGCTGGCAACCCTAACCCCCACTGATGGGGTTCAATATCCCCCAAGGTTTCTAGCTTTGAATTGCTGATAGATTAATTGCTACATCTAACCCAACTTCAACTGATGAGAAAGGTGGAACTATTTCTACTGATGCCAGTGCAGAAATCTCCTCCAAGCTGCCACCTAGGGAAATATGCCTGCTTGGAGAAGAAAACAGAGTAAGCTGTCTGAAAGCTTTGCTGAAATCTTGTCATGATTCCTCACCCTTCCTCCTTTGCTTCCAACTTCTCCTGCTAGCCCTCGTAGGCCCTCGGGACCAGGATCACCCTGTGAGTAAAGAAAAAGTAATTTAGATGCACTTATTGAAGAATGGAGGCGGGGCCTCCAAGTGTGGGCCTGAAGAATGGGAAATATTAGAAACTCCTCTGAGCCTTCTTTGGTGATGGGATGTGAATGAGAAGGCCAAATTCCCCAGAGTTTGATGCCACATATGGTGAGTGTCATCGAGTCATAGCTGACTTAGAACGACCCAAGGCAAGAGGCATTCAGAGGTGGTTTGCCATTGCCAGCCTCCGCGTCACGACCCTGGACTTCCTTGGTGGTCTCCCATCCAAATACTAACCAGGGCCAACCCTGCTTAGCATCTGAGATCTGATGAGCTCAGGCTACCCTAGGCCATCCAAATCATGGCATGCCACACCTACAGACACACAAACCGTATCCAGCAGCCATTGCCTTGTCCTACAGGGTTGTGCTTGCGACAAGATTATGAGCAGCAACTCCTCGTGCCCTAATCTCCCCCATTCTGTTCCCTTTTTAAAAGGTGGTTCTACTTCTACATGAAGCACAATCTCCTACTCTTCCATTCAAGCATGGGAGCACTGCCACCACCATACTGGGTGCAGAACTGTACATCTGACTGTAAGACGAGGATAACTGACAGATGTTTTAATTAGTTATTAAAAGGTTTTACAGTTGTGTTCTTATTACACATTTATGGTATTTTAACTCTATAAGCTGCAGTGGCAGCTTCTCTGGGAAGTGGCATAGAACAACCCAGAAGTGACAATGGGTAGCTGTAGGAATCGCTAGAAACTCTATAGCCATAGAACACACTCAGCCCAGCAACCAAACAAAGGGTTAATGAGTCATTTAATTGCCTGGTTGCCCTGGAGTTGCACGTTTTATTGTCCCTGCCTTTAACAAAAGCCCACCTCTGCCGATATGCATTCACTTCATTTGGTACTCTCTAGACCGGGAATCCGAACACATAGGGATGTATTTGTCTCTTTTCCAGCCCTGCCAATTTTGGTGGGAACTCCTAGTATCGCTTTGGAATGACGCCAAACATACCCTTTCTCCTTTCGTTCCGGGGCCGGCTGGACTCCCCTTTGGGCCCGGATCGCCTCGACGGCCCTTGGGCAAAGAAAGGAAACAGTCAAAGCACAACCTAGATATTGGGTGAGGTGAGGTGGTATGATAACCATCTTCAAGTACTTTAAGAGCTGTCACATAGAGGAGGGTGCCGAGTTGTTTTCTGTTGCCCCAGAAGGTCGGACCACAACCAACGGGTTGAAATTAAATCAAAAGAGTTTCCAGCTAGACATCAGGAAGAATTTTCTAACAGAGCGGTTCCTCAGTAAAACAGGCTTCCTCAGGAGGTGGTAAGCTCTCCTTCCCTGGAGGTTTTTAAGCAGAGGCTAGATGGCCATCTGTCAGCAATGCTGATTCTATAACCTTAGGTAGATCATAAGAGGGAGGGCATCTTGGCCATCTTTTGGTCATGGAGTAGGGTTCACTGGGGGTGTAGAGGGTAAGTAGTTGTGAATTTCCTGCATTGTGCAGGGGGTTGGACTAGATGACCCTGGTGGTCCCTTCCAACGCTATGTCTGCGGTGGTGGTGCTGGGGTGTCTATGGGAGCCACAGCCAGAGGGTAGAATTGGGAGAAATTGTCCCCCTCCCCAGCATGAGCTCTTGGGATTTGTGCAGGTTGTGTCAGGTGAGGTGACGGCTGCCGATCCCCTCTTCTTTTCTCGTGCCCCTTCCCTGGGATACAAAAGAGTGAAGAAAAGAAAGGAAAGAAAACAACATGCAGGACTGCAAATAGGAGCCATGACACAAAATGACATTCCACCGAGTCTATTAGAACCTAAATCTATGCAAAGACCTGACCCGCTCAACAACTCCAGCGCATGCCCTGCATTGGGATCTCTCTCTTTGAACAAAGCGATCAAGCGGGAACTGCCACTTACGGGTTCTCCTTTGGGGCCGGCAGGGCCTGAGCCTCCTTTGCCTCCTTTGACACCGGGGCTTCCAGGGGCTCCATTGGTGCCTTTCGGTCCCTTTGGGGAAAAAGAAACGGAAAGAGAAATCAGAATCCCCCTGGAGAGAAGCCACCGCATGGGCAACAAAGACCACGCTGCAGCATCACCAGTACTGTGCACCGGCCATTGCCAAGAACCCCAAAGGCCTTGGCGTGATTCATGGTCCCCTCCTTATCCCTGAATCAGCCAATAAGTCATTTTCACCACAACAAATAAGGCCCTACTTGCCCCTCATTTTAGGGGTTGTCAGTTCTGGGTTGGAAAATACCTGGAGATTTGGGGGTGGAGCCTGGGAAGGGGAGAGACCTCAGTGGGGTCTAATGCCATAGAGTCCACCTTCCAAAGCAGCCATTTTCTCCAGGGGAACTGATCTCTCTAACCTGGAGACAAGTTGTAATCCTGGGAGATCGCCAGCTGATACCTGGAGATAGGCAATGCTAGTTCCCAACCCTCTTCCAAGTCCCTTCTTGCTTCTTCAAGGAGACACGGATTTTAAAGGTATGCTGATCACTCCTACAGATAAGAAGCCTAGAGTTCCTGGAATGGAGCACTCAGTACACTTCCCTCCTAAAAACCAGGTGCCCAGAGCCTCAATTCGGGTTGCGACGAGCAAAATGATCAGGAAAATCCCCCCAGCCCCGTGAAACTGCTCCTTTGAGTTTCACAGTGTGACACCCCCAGTTTTGCAGGTGCAAGTTCGTGCAGGCAAAAGGGGGTGTTCTCAGTGCGAAAGGATGCTGACTGAAGTCAGGAAACTGCCTAATGTCAGTCTTGTCCCCGGGAATGCCCCCTTTGGGGCCAGCGCAAGCCCTTGCACCGTAGAAATGCTGCTGCAGTGGCTGCGCTGGTGCCCATGCATGGCGCTGCTGTGCGGCTCCCCAGTGCTGCCGTAAGTGCTCTGCCTGTCAGTTGCCCAAGCCCCTGTTCACATGAGCTTGTAATGGAGAGGAAGCTACTGAGGATGCCCTGTGGATTCCAAAGGATGCAACAAGTTAAAAACCCCAAACAGATGCCTACCCTGCCTCCTCTTTCTCCAGGAGCCCCTGGTTGTCCACTCCGGCCAGGTCGGCCAGGATAACCCTGAAAGAGATGCAGAGGGTAAAGGTTACACATCATATATATAGGCTTTGCATGCCAGCACATAGGGATCAGCGGTCAGATAAAAACCACTTCCCTGAATCACTTCTTTGGGTGTTGGTGTTAAATATTCAGTGGCTGTTCTCAGACTGGACATCTGACATTCATTTATCGATGCCTAAGAGTTGAAGCTTCACATGGTATTTTCCATATAGATTATGGAGGAATTCTACATATAATTCATCAAACACACCAGGGATCATCTAAAAAATCATGGAGCAAATAGTTGGCAATTTTTAAAAGCTCCTCCCAATATTTATAATACTTTAAAATGATGTGCAGTGCTGAACTGCTATAGCACAGGTGAACTGAAATGCATGTCACGCAGCGCTTACACTGGCATCCAAATCTCTTTTGTTTGCTTCTAAGCATAACCTACAAGGTTGGCTCAAGGATAGCAAACCTTGGGAAGGACAAACCAGGCATAGCAGGGAGGGGGGAAGGCACGTGTGTTTATAATATTGTGAAGGCTTTCACGGTCAGAGTTCATCAGTTCTTGTAGGTTATCCGGGCTGTGTGACCGTGGTCTTGGTATTTTCTTTCCTGAGGTTTCGCCAGAAGCTGTGGCAGGCATCTTCAGAGGTGTAACACTGAAGGACAGTGAAGTGACAGTGAAGGACACATTGAAGGCACGAGCTGCATAACACAGGCTTGGAAGAAGCGATGTCCTGATTGGATTAATCAAACCAGCTCACTTGGAAGCACGTGCATTTTGTGTGTGTGCACAGGATCCACGCACCCACAACGGGACATTGTGACGTCTTGACAAGTTTGGTTTACATACAGTTAGAATTTAATATGGGACATTGTTCCACGGAGATTATAAGAACAGTGATATATCTGTTTATATATATTTCCCTGTATAAAGAATGGAACAGCTTTCTAACATATTGTATAAAAAGTACATATGATGGTTTATCTTGTAAAGTAGTACATATTTGAACACTTGCAGGTTTTCTCTTAAAAGTAAAGAATTTAGTGCATTGGTGGCTGCGTACTGAATAATTCCTTAGCTGGTTGTACAACCTGGCAGTGACAAACGGTAGCTCTCGGAACTGCCGGAAACTGTATGGTAAAACTCAATGGTCGTACTTGGAAGTGACCGAGTGACATCAGTGACGTCACACAAGTTAAACCCCACATTTATCCAGATCCAGAGGACTGAGGTTTATATATAAAGTGGATACGCATTGGCTCTTTCTTACAAACAGTTGCGCAGACATTCACTGCAGCCTGTGGGGTGGCTTCTGTGGCTCTGTCAACCATCTCTTTCAGGCGGGATTCCCCAATGTGGTACCCGTGGGCACCAAGGCACCCGCCAGTACTTTCCCTGGCACCCACCGAGCTTTACAGAAAGTGGGCGGGGCCATTCTAAGGCAGGGCTTGTAATTGGCTGCCTTCATTAAAATGAAAGGGTTTTCCACTGGAGGATGAAGAAGAAGAGTTGGTTTTTATACGCCTACTTTCTCTACCACTTAAGGAAGAATCAAACCGGCTTACAATCACCTTCCCCTCCCCACAACAGACACCCTGTGAGGTAGACGGGGCTGAGAGAGCTCTAAGAGAACTGTGACTAGCCCAAGGTCATCCAGCTGGCTTCATGAGTAGGAGTGGGGAAACAAACCTGGTTCTCCAGATTAGCCTCCGCCGCTCATGTAGAAGAGTGGGGAATCAAACCCGGTTCTCCAGATTAGAGTCCACCTCTCCAAACCACTGCTCTTAACCACTACACCATGCTGAATCAGCAGAAATGGTAAGCACTTGGGCTCTTAGCCCATATGGATCCACTTCCCCATCAGGCTTTCCTTCTTCCCAGGAGGCATGAGGAGGGAGGTATCCCACTTGGGTCAGCCTTCTGTGGATGCCTTCTTTTGTGGGTGGCGCTCACCACACCCTCTCAAAATTCCCAATGTGCCCACAGGCTCCAAATGGCTGGGGACCCCTGCTTTAAGGAACGGCCCATACCTTTACTCCTGGGTCTCCTGGCATTCCTTGATCCCCCGCATCTCCAGAATAGCCATCGGGACCCTAGGAAGGAATTCAACAGAAGCCCAATCACAACTCTAAGCACAAGCTATCATTCTCAGAAAACAAAACAGAAGCAGCAGGAATGGGCCCTGGGATATCAAGTAATATATCGTGGACATCCCACAGTTCAATAAAATGACCCCTTCCCTCCCTTTTGGAGGCTCACATCTGCTGGAGGCCCCGGAGGATAGCTTGGTATGCTTAACCCTCAAGGACTCCTATATGGCTCCCTGGCTCCAGCATTTTGAACATAAGCTATCACTTGTATATTTGAAGGTGGAAGACCTTTTCTTCTGAAGATCAATGTAAAAAACATGTGGCCAAATTGATCTGTGATAGAGATAAGAGTTACACACATTTTGATGCTCGGAGGACATGTTCTCCACTTGCCCTGGGCCTGTTATCTAAGGGTAATCTTCCTTCTTATATGGATTCTCTGGTTAGTCCAAAGTTATGTAGAATCTTGATGCTTTCACGATTTAATTGCCCCTTTTCAATGGTTTTGCTGGGCCATATGCTAAAGATCCCTTTTTCAAACCGGCTGTGTCCCTGCCCTCTTCAGTCAGTGGACTTCTTGGTACATATCCTTTTGCACTGTCCTTAAGTGTACCAACTTAGGCTAAAATGGATTATACCATGTTTTAACAAATGGTCCACATCTTCTCGGGCAACTTTGGAGCAAAAGGTTCAGTTCCTCTTAGAGGACTCTGACCCGCAGTGTACTTATTTTGTTGTTCGTTTCTTTGGAGGCTGCAGAGAAGAGACGAAGGGAGGTGTTTTTAGAGATGGGTCTTATTTAAGTTTTATGGTTTTATTGTTCAAGACCTCGGTCTAAGAACAGGGGGAAAGAAAGAGAGATGCTCACATCTGCAAGAACTTCTTTTTCTCTTGCAATGAGCCAAGAAACTCAAGAAGGGCACTACACACTGAATTCACAGAGGACCCCAAGTGTTCCCTCTGCATGCTCTGTATTGCAAGTGTAACTCCTACAATTGGACTTCATCCCAGATGTTCAGGAGAACCCTGCGGTCAAATACCACAGCTGGAAAACATGTCACAGTGCTTGTTCTTACCCTGTCCCCTGGGTCGCCCTTACAGCCAGGAGCTCCAATACGCCCAAGCTTGCCCTAGAATGATCCAACAGAGGAAAGAGAAATATGATTAGAGAAAAGATTGTAGATGTTTGAACACACACACACACACACACACACACACACACAAGAACCAGACAATAGGTTCATCAAGGTCAGTATTGTCTACTCTGATTGACAGTGCCTCTCCAGGGTCTCAGGCAGGGGTCTTTCATGTCACACACTGTCTGGTCCTTTTTTAACTAGAGATGACTGGAATTGAATCTGGGGCCTTCTGCGAGCTGAGCACAGGCTCTTCCACTGAGCCACAGCCCCTCCCTTCCATCTATTCGCAAAAGATCTAGCCCTAATTAGTCAATTATTTATACTGTTTTATACCAAGCTGTTCTGAGAAGATGTTTAGGGATGTTACTGAATTTCAGGGCAACTCTGGTTTGAGTTGAAAACTTAAGTTTCCTTTTACGGTTTCTCCACACTTGAGACAAAACTGCTATTTTTCTGGGCCATATCATTAAAGGAAACTTGATAGAAATATTGACAAGTCAAACTGATGTCTATTTATCAACTGGACAAATACGATGTAAAAACTGCGACTAAATGGCATGAAACAAACACACCCCAAAATTGGAGTTGTGGCAAAGAAAACGGGTTAGATGAAAACGGTCTCCTTCATCACGCACAAAATTGAAAAGCGGAAACAAAATACACATTTGTACTTCCGTACAAAATTTGCACCCACATTGATGGGTGCACAATTGAACAATAAAATTATAAAGCAAGAACATTAGAACATGAGAAGAGCCCTGCTGCATGAGACCAGAGGTTCATCTAATCCAGCACCTCTTTTTCCACATAGTGGCCAACCAGTTACTTTGGAGGGCCAACAAACAGGGCACAGAGGAGATGCTCACTGATCTCTGGAGATCAGTCGTAATAGCTGGAGATCAGGTGTAATAGCAGGAGATCTCCAGCTACGACCTGGAAGTTGGCAACCCTAGAGCATCTCAACCTCAAAACTTTCTGAAGAGAATTCAGAGGATGGCTAAAGCCACAACGGGCATCCATT
The DNA here is from genome assembly GCF_029931775.1 of Euleptes europaea. Taxonomy (NCBI): domain Eukaryota; kingdom Metazoa; phylum Chordata; class Lepidosauria; order Squamata; family Sphaerodactylidae; genus Euleptes; species Euleptes europaea. The sequence goes on from NC_079321.1 coordinate 14,261,878, forward strand.
TTTGCAACATTGCCATATGTAATGGTGGTAGAAAGTGCCGTCAAGTCGCAGCCAACTTATGGCAACCCTGTAGGGTTTTCGGGGCAAGAGACATTCAGAGGTGGTTTGCCATTACTTGCCTCTGCGTAGATACCCTGGACTTCCTTGGTGGTCTCCCATCTGGATACTGGCCGTGGCTAACCCTGCTTAGATTCTGAGATCTGACAAGATGGGGCTTGCCAGGGCATTCTAGATCAGGGCCCTTGCCATACATAGCCCTGAGCAACAGGGCAGTGGACTAGTGCTTGAAAGGATAAGAAATAAAGGATAAAGTTATCTTGATTTTTCATTAACTACCTTCTGTCCATCCGTGCCGTTCCTTCCAGCTAAGCCACCGGCCCCCTGAAATAAAAGAAGCAGAGCATCAGAAGCAGCTTCCACCACGAATTTAGAGCTGGGGTAGCAGGTAAGATTGGAAGGCCGGGCCTTACCTTTCGGCCATCTCCTCCAAATTCACCCTGCAAAAGAAAAGAGGAAGAGCCATGAGTCTGGCTGAGTTACTGGCTTAAGGCCAGTCCAATTGGAATGGCAGACTGTCAAACAGTATCATCTCCTTTCTACAGGTAAGCCATGATTTAGAACATTGCAAAACATTATCCTTTAACACACACTTGCAAACCGATTTCCGTGCACACACTCTTACCTTATGCACCTATTATTTGAGAATAACTCAAACTAACCATTTTTCCAAGTTTTTCCCCCTGTCAAATTGCAGCCGATTTATGTGACCCCACAGGGTTTTCAAGGCCAGAGACGTTCAGAGGTGGTTTGCCTGCTTCTGCCTAGTGACCCTGGTATTCCTTGGTGGTCTCCCATCCCAGTATTGACCAGGGCCAATCCTGTTTAGCTTCTGAGATCTGGGCTATCCAGGTCAGGGCCTTCAAGTATTGGCTTCCACAGAATTCTTCTGGACTATTGACAGTGGCATAATTCTTAGTAGGACAACACTTCCCATAAGAACTGTTTCTATTTCCTGACCAATCTATGACTTCTGAAACATTCATTAAAATTGCCAAAAAGGCACAAGCAAAACCTCACTTTCAAATATACACAAGGCTACTATTTGATTTCCTTTCTGTACAAAAAAAATCCCTGACATTTACATTGGTGACATCTTCAAGGACACTAATCTTGAACTGAATTTTTTTTAAGCACAATCTCTTTTTCAAAAGCACGATATACTTTCCCAGAATTTTCTGAAAAAAACAAAACAAAATGTTTTACCTTTTCTCCTTTTAGCCCGTGAACGCCCTACAGGAGGGAAGGGGGAAAAAGTCTGTTAGTGCTTACTGAAATGTTTTAATGATACCTGTCTTTATGTTTACAACAGATAGGGTATTAGGACTAGGGTGGATGGATTTCAATCAGAGACTTTTTTAAAAAAACATGTTTGCTCTAAAGCAGGTCTGGTCTCATGCTTTTTAAGGGAACGTAGCCCTCCCAAGACTTAGATGCATTTTCCCTTGGGCATCCAGTTTGCAAACCTCATCCAAGGCTGCTTCCCCACCTCTTAGGGTTGCCAGGTCCCTCTTCAGTACCGGCGGGAGGTTTTTGGGCTGGAGCCTGAGGAAGGTGGGGTTTGGGGAGGGACTTCAATGCAATAGAGTTCAATAGCCAAAGCAACTCCCAAGTACCATTATTCTATTTGGTAAATATCTTCCATCTGTGGGTCTGGTTTCCTTCTCTGGATTGGTTTCACTTACACTGATCTTCTTGATTTCAGAACATTTTGAATTCTGATTTCTTTATTTAAAATTCTTCTACCTTGTCTTTCTCCCCAAAAGGGACCCAAAGTAGGTTTAAACAACATTTAAAAATAACACTTGTAAAACACAATTGCAACAGGATAAGTACAGTTCAGGTGTCCCCAAAAACCTTCCTGAACAACTTGCTTTTGCAGAATCCCTTCAAGGTGAAAAGGGGAAGGGCCATCCGGACATACCCACAGGACAGTGGCAGGAGGCGACGCCAGAGAGGAACAGCTAAGACCACCAGAGGTGCCATGTTGATACAAGGAAAGATGATCCTTCGGTCACCCAACACTTCTGACAGACCTACTCAGCTTGGTGTCGGATTTGTTAATGTAGCTTTCCGGCCCTTCCCGATGTCACTCTTACCTTTCTGTGTACCGTGGACCATTTTCCTTAGACCGTTCCCACATTCTCAATCTAGTACAAAACCTGAGATAGTCTGGACTGCAGTGGATATTGGTTTGGCCCCCCACTTGGGTGTTGGCCAAAATCGTGGATGTGATTCATCAACACCGCAGCCATTCAGGTTATCACAGCAGGACATTTTCCTACCACACTTCCTGTTAAAGGACCAATTCTCTTCTTCCTCACTAGCCCTTTGGGACTGAACACATGCCTCTTCACAATGCCACTGAACAAGGGCTAATTTGGCAATGGGTGAACTGCTAAGATGAATTTAACCACCTCTCCTTCCATGTTCCCTTGCTTAGTTAGGAAAGAGATGACAAGAACAAATGGTGAAGCCTGAAACACACAATACTGTACCTTGGGACCGGGATGCCCAATTGGTCCTTCAATTCCTGGGTCACCCTGTATTAAAAAAATACCATGTTATTATTAGTAGTCTTAAAGAGCATCTGTAGAGTGTTTAAAGAGCATTATAAAGACCATCATTCATCACTGCCATACTTTGCCCGTTAAATTGTTGTGGCTTTTATCCTATAAGTGATGAAACTAAGCTGTGAAGACTCTGGAGGCACAAGGCAGTTCTGGAGAGATGCTGAAGAGGCTTGAAACAGGCATGGCTTCTCACAGTGCATTTATTTTGGCCCGTTTGTTAAATGCATCATCCTGTTTAGCCAGTATAAATCAGTATAACAGATTTTGTATTAGGAGGGTAGTTGTGCCGGTCAGCAGTGGAAGAGCTAAATTCAAGTCTAGTAGCACCTCAAAAACCCACAAGATTTTCGAGGTATAAGCTTTTGACAAAGGAAGCTTTGACACTGTTCAGGGCCAAATTGGCCATTAAAGTAGAATTGGCCATTAAAGTAGAAAGGAGCTTTGACACTGGAAAGTGTGTACTTGTCGGTGTCTACAGTGCTAATGGCCTCTAGATCTAATATCATCACAGCATTCTACAATCACATGTTACTTTTCTAAAAAATCCCCAGGTTTCAAAAAGGTTCTGTGCTAAATTAAATTGTTCCATGTCTATATTACAGATTATTGTGTGATAAAAAACATGGGTGGGGGGAGCAGGCACAGGCAGATAATGGGAGCTTTGTGCCAGGATGAAGCCCTTCCAGTCTGCACGGGGAAGAAGAAGAGTTGGCTTTTATATGTTGACGTTCTCCACCACTTAAGGAAGAATCAAACCGGTTTACAATCACCTTCCTTTCCCCCTCCCCACAACAGACACTTTGTGAGGTAGGTGAGGCTGAGATAGCTGTGAGTAGCCCAAGGTCACCCAGCTGGCCTTATGGGTAGGAGTGGGGAAACTAACCCGGGTCACCAGATTAGCCTCTGCCGCTCATGTGGAGGAGTGGGGAATCAAATCCGGTTCTCCAGATTAGAGCCCACTGCTCCAAACCACCGCTCTTACCCACTACACCGCGCTGGGAGAGTCAGGGCCAGGCCCGCTCAGCAGTGAGTGAATGGCAAGAAATCTGAAGCTCTTTAAAGCTCTCAAATACATCCCCCTTCCTCAAGGAATTTTCCTTGTTCATTGACAAGAGGCATAACAAGGTTTATAATAGAGTCTGAGACAAAATGCACCAGAGCCTCTGTTAAACCCTGTCTGTGGATTCTGCATTTCTTGCTCATATACACCAAGAATGTACAAATTTAATACACCACACCATTTCCTGCCATTGATAAATTCTGGAGTTTTTTTGGTTTGTTTTTTGGACTAACAATTTTATCACCAGATTCAAATACCAGTTCTGAGGATTACAGGCTGATTGTGAGACTTAAATATCAACCCCAAACTGATATGTAGATCTGTGTATGATTGAGTTGCCGACTCTGAGTTGGTAAATTTGTTGAGATTTGGGGGTGAAGCCCGAAGAGGGTGGGGTTTGAGGAAGGGAGAGGGCAGAGCAGGGTATAATGCCATGGAGTCTCCCCTTCAAAGCGGCCATTTTCTCCAGGAGAATTGATCGTCTGAAGATCAGTTGTAATTCCGGGAGATCTTCAGGCCCCATCTGGAGGTTGTCATCCCTATAATCAGATCTGATCCTGAATATCTGAATGTACAATATCCCAAATGGCTTCAGTGGTTTGTACAGAATATGATCAATGAAGGAATTATTTGGATTGTCACATTTCCCACTTACTCACCTGTCGTCCTTTAATGCCAGGTACTCCGGGGCCTCCCATGTTACCTTTTGCACCCTAGAAGAAAAGCCAATATCAGTGAGTGCAACATTTCCACTGCAAGAAAAATGGCAAATAAATTTAGCAGTAGCCCAAATGTTTGCCTTAGGCAAATAGCAATGCGGAGCTAGTATCTCAGAATTTAGCCATATGGTCGGATTTTACAGGAATTTGCATCAGTTTCTGGTAGGGGCACACCACCACCTACAATCAAGCAGGCAGAAGCCCCCAACCCCCCAGTAACTAGAGTCAAACCAATGTGGTGAGTGAATATAGTGGTGGTGGAAAGTGCCGCCAAGTCGCAGCCCACTTATGTTGACCCCTCATGGGGTTTTCAAGGCAAGAGACAAAACGAGCCGGTTTGCCATTGCCTGCCTCTTTGTAGTAACTCTGGACTGCCTTAAGGGTCTCCCATCCAAGTACTAACCAGGAACCCTACTTAGCTGCTGAGATCTGACAAGATCGGGCTAGCCTGGCCCATCCAGGTCAGAGATGAGTGAGCATGGATCTCCACAAATGTGGGTTTGTAGTTCCCACTACTTTAAGAAGATAATGTGTTGGATCCAACTGGCTTTTCTACTGATGACAAACAGGAGGAGCTGATCCCCTTTGATCACCAAAAGGTCTACGCTGGGGATCATGGGACCTACATGGACAAAAGCCATATGGAATGGGGTAGTTGTGTAGCAAGGGTGGGAGTTGGGTGTGACTGGGCAAAAAAGTTGGTGGGATCCAAACCATTCTGAAGATATTGCACAGCAACAGTGAAACGATCACACCCACTACATTACAAGCTGTCTTCAAGCTCCTTGTTTTTCTCTGTCACCCACCGATTTCATTTAAGATATCGTTCCACTTACCTTTTGTCCTCGGAAGCCCTTGGGACCGGCTGGGCCTTCAATTTCTAGGCAGCGCATTTTGTAGCACTGAAATCAATTAGAATGAAAATTCAGTGAAGTTTTTGTAGTTAAAGACTTGATAGATTTTATCATTTCAGGAAAAGAGACCCTGGAACTAGGGGGGAAAGGTGACATTTGAGTGGTAGACCTTCACGATTCGTTTACCACAGAGGTCTGTTCAGTGACTCTGAGGTTTCTACTCCAGTTATGGTGTACAGTTCCAAGAAGGAAGGCCAAAATTGTTGTCATGCACGCTTGGGTCTCTTGCTAGGAATGTCAAGCAGGCATCTCTTCTGCAGGTATCTGTCTTTTGAGCTAGGTACCTATCAAACTTGGCCTTTCGTTGTTCATCCTTTCTAACTCCTAAAGGGCAATTCATATGATAACATGACAACACGCGGAATGACGAGTATCCAACAATCTGCAGACATGGTACAGAGCGACTTTCACACTTTCCTTTCCCACTGCAGGCCATGGATTTCCCTGAAATTTGTTTTTTCGGGGGAGGGCAGTGGACCCTCAAGGAGATTATAGGGGGTAAGTGGTGGTCTTTAGCAGGAGGGGAATCAGCAGAAATCGTGCCCCCCCATTCTGAAGACTTAAGTACCTTTAAGTCTTAAGTGCCACTGCGTATTTGAGTGGCTGCTATTGTATTCAGCAGTCGAAAATCATAGATCTAATCATGGGTGGAGGTGAAAACTGAAAATTGAGAACTCTTCTCATAAAAACCATTAGTTAACCACAGAACTGTAGCAATCTTTGCAGGCGGTGCTAACAATTATTCAGTGAAGATCAAATGACAGAGTATCATGAGTTAATGTCTATAATGAACTGATCCATAAAGCAGATAAGCCAGAGTGTATGGATTTAGACAGGTTTGTAAACCTGATCTCATGAGGGTTAACCTGCTAAGCAGTTAGCAGGTCCTATTGCGTTTAAGTATCTATGTTCAGGAAGTTTGTCCATTTGAAGCTCATAGCTGTCCAAATGGCTCTTTGGTGCTCTGGATGTATTTTGGGGACTTGTCATTTTTCACCAGTACATGGAGCAATGTTGGTTGGAAACATGAGGAGGTTAGAGTACTTACCTCTCCATAGGCTTCATGTTTCTGTTGGGGAAAGGATAAAAAGAAAAATGGGTAAGGTAAGTTCAGGTCATTACAGAAGAAACAAAACAGACGCAGCTCCCCCCACCCCACCCCAAGTATCGATCATAGAATCATAGACTCACAGAATAGAATCATAAAGTTGGAAGGAACCACCAGGGCCATCTAGTTCAACCCCCTGCATAATGCAGGAAATTCACAACTACCTCCCCGCCACACCCCAGTGACCCCTATTCCATGCCCAGAAGATGGCCAAGATGCCCTCCCTCTCATGAACTGCCTAGGGTCATAGAATCAGCATTGCTGATGCTGGTCTCAGAACACTGTACATGTGCCTTCTGTGCAAACATGGGTTCTGGCACTGAACTTGGCCTCTTTAGCACTTCTGCTCTCCAATTTCTAAAAGGCTGTAAGCACATACCGCTGATGGGTATACAGAAATGTTGATACTCTCTAGCAAACAATTGAAGGGCTGAGTAAACTTAAGGGTCAAGGATATTTCCCAGTTTCTGGGTTCTGCCCCTGGGCTTCTCATGCTTGATACTGCTAGCCACGAAACACAGCACAGTGCCCCCAGGCACCCTGCCTGCTGTAACTGCAGTTCTCGCCAGGAAAATCCACATTTTGTCAACAATTTGAATTTTGCTGATTAGGGAAGTATTTTTCTGTGAAGCTGATCTTTTCCCATTACTTTTTTTGTGAAGTCGACCTTTGCAGACACATCCATGTCCACTCCCACCCCCAAAATCACACCATGGAATGCAACTTGTGTCTCACAAGCCTTGTCCAAATAGTTCCAACTATTTAAGTAAGACTGACTCTTGAGAAACAGCATTCATTAGAACATAAGAAGAGCCCTGCTGGATCAAACCAGTTTAGCATCTAGTCAAGCATCCTGTCTCACACAGTGGCCAAACAGTTCCAGGAAGAACCAGCTTACAATCACCTTCCCTTCCCCTCCCCACAACAGACAACCTGTGAGGTAGGTGGGGCTAAGAGAGCTCTAGCGAACTGTGACTAGCCCAAGGTCACTCAGCAGGCTTCATGTGAAGGAGTGGGGAAACCAACCCAGTTCACCAGATTAGCGTCCACTGCTCATGTGGAGGAGTGGGGAATCCAATCCGGTTCTCTAGATCAGATCCCACCACTCCAAACCACCGCTCTTAACCACTACACCATGCTGACCAAGGCCCTCCCCTGCAGTTGCCTCCTGGCACTGGTATTCACGTTTACTGCCAATGAAAGTAGAGGTTTTTGATATTCACCATAGCTAGTAACCACTGATAGACCAATTCCCCATAAATCTGTCTAACCCCCTTTTAAAGCTGTCTATGCCTGTGGCCATCACTAATAAGAACATAAGAACATTGCTCCTGAAAAGAAAGTTTTCAGTCCTTACCATAACTTGGATGATCCTATCAATGGTGTCCACATCGACCTCAATGGCATCTTTCTTCGTGGTGGCATAATTGTTTCGGTATAGTTCATGTGGGGAGTTGGCAATCTCTCGGAGCCCGGTTTCGTAGATGTTCTGACTCGGGGCCACTGCAAAGAGCTTGATGTCTGCATCTCGTGCTCTTTCCGCCTGCATCTTCATCCCTCCGCAGGGACTGCCCGTCACATGACCATCCGTGATTACAATCGCGTACTTCACTCCCTGGGGCGCCTTGGTAAGTATCTGTTCCGTCATGTTGGAGAGAGCACAATCCGTAAAAGTGCCTCTGCCGATGTACTGAATGCTCTTCAGCTGGTTTAAGTACACGTCCTTGCTGCTGGTGAACTCGCTGTAAATCTTCACCACGTCTGAAAAGTGAAGTCCCCCGAATTGCCAAGTGATTGACACCTGGTTCTGGTAAAGTTCATTCTCTAGCCTAGTGATGAATTCAGGGATAAACAATTTGATGTTATCCACCAGGCTCTGGATCGGCATCGTCTGCAGGGCAACGCTCTCCGAGGTGTCAATCACAAAGTACACGCTGATCGGGCAGTCGGGTTTATCTGTACGGAGAGACAGAGAAGGTGAATGCGCTGAAGAGATCTCGACATGACATTGGCGGATGTCATCATTGAGTCTGGATATGGTGGGTCGGTGCTATTTTTTTTTTTTTAACATAAAGGCTCAAATAGCAGTAAAGTACTGCTTTAACGGAAAATCCCCAGTTTCTGGTAGATTTCAAAATTATCATTAGGGGAATTTGTTCGCTGAGGCACCTTACAGCTCTTTGAGGTGAGACATGGCCAGAGGTGTTACATCTCCACACATGAGAGGTATCTATCTAATGTCACAGATTCCATTCTGATTTTGAAATATATTAGGGTCAGGAATTTTCAAATGAATTATTCCGCTCTTTCTTTTTATATATTTTCCTTCTTTGTTGCACACCCCACAAGGCTAAACTCCAAATCAGGAGATACCCTGGTCAAACATGTTCCACGAACATGTTAAATGGCATAAGACATAAGCCGTGACTTTTATAAGTTTAATAATTATTGTGTTAATTGCTTTTTATACTGTTTTGTTCATATTGTAAGCCACCTTGAGTTCTACAAAGGAGAAAGGCGGCTAACAAACATTTTAAATAAACAAATAAACATGCACCGTTTCTATTTCTTCTAATATATTGCCACTGTCCAAGCCCTGCATATAATTTAGAACTAGTTATGCATCCTATATGATGAATATCTTGAATCCATAGAAGCTATTTACAATTCTCGCTGACAGTTATGCAAGTGTAGCCATGGTATACACTTAAAATATATTCTTGCAATTTCAAGTAATGTTTTCCTTGAAATCTCCCCCTCTCTGGGTTAATTTCTTCCTCAGATCCTTAGGCATTCATTTATGTAATATCCCCAGATTTGGATCCTACAGGTTTCTTCCCGACAGTATTGGAGAGGTAGAAAGAACTGGCTTGCTAAGGGAAAGGAAGCTTATTCGCTGGAACGAGGCTCATTTTTGCATGTGCTCCACAATGTAAAGCCATGGCAAAAAGTATGTCAGAGGGATAAGGTAGGGTGGGGCTTAAGCGCTTTTACCTTCACAGGAAGATGAGCCACGAGCCACATCAACGTCATTTTGAGCAAGGAGGGGAACCACAGCTGTGTAGAGCAGAATGGCTAAAAAGGCACTGGGGAACATCTTGGCAATGCTACTGTACCCGTTGGGTCCTGTCAGGAGAAGAGAGCAACACAGAAATCAAACTGTATGTGAGAGGCAAGTTGACTAAGATGGTGAACACTTGGATGAAGCTACAGACAAGCAGCTTGGTCTTCTGGACACAACTTGGATTGTGAAGGTCTATGTCAGGGTTCCCCAATGTGATGCTCGTGAGCTCCATAGCACCCACGGACACCCACGGACACCACCTCTGGTAGCAGCCCCTTGTGTACTTTCTCTGGGAACATTATCTCAGGTTTTGCCACTATTTTCTTAAAATTTCAGATTTTTAGAAAGGTTAGGATTTGTATGCCAAATTAGTAAGTTTGCCAGCTCCGGGTTGAGAAATACCTGGAGATTTTGGGGCAGAGCCCGAGGAGGGCGGGATTTGGGGAGGGGAAGGACTTCAATGCCATAGAATCCAATTGTCAAAGCGGCCATTTTCCCCAGGTAAACTGATTTCTATCGGCTGGAGATCAGTTGTAATAGCAGCAGATTTCCAGCTAGTATCTGGTTGGCAACCCTACAGATTAGTGCTATGAGACCACAAGGAATACAAGTTTAATATGTTCATTGGGTTTTGTAACTCTCATACACATGCAAGACAAAATCCATAGCTTATCGACAACATCAGTTACATGGGAGGAAGTGGTTTGTTGGGAAAGGTGGAGGGCTGTTATATTGTGCTTTAACTACTAAAAGAGAAGATGCCTGCCCCTGCTAGACTCTTCCTCCAACCTACAGCACACCTTCCTTTGTGAGGTGATGTTGACAAAAAACTACTCGTAGATTTCTCTTTATGTTTCCAAAAGTGGGGGTAAGGTTGGGAAATTCCTGGAAATTTGGAGGTGGAACCTGGAGAGGGCAGGGTTTGGGGAGTGGAAGGACCTCAGCAGGGTATAATGCCATAGAGTCCACCCTCCAAAGCAGCCATTTTCTCCATGTAGGGTTGCCAACTGCCAGGTAGTAGCAGGAGATCTCCTGCTAATTCAACTGATCTCCAGCCGATAGAGATCAGATCACCTGGAGAAAAATGGCCGCTTTGGCCATTGAACTCTATGGCATTGAAGTCCCTCCCCTCCCCAAACCCCGCCCTCCTCAGGCTCAGCCCCCAAAATCTCCCGCCGGTTGAGAAGAGGGACCTGGCAACCCTATCTCCAGGGGAACTGATCTCTGTAGTCTGGAGATCAGTTGGAATGCCAGGAGATCTCCAGGCCCCACCTGGAGGTTGGCATTCCTAGGCTAGAGCCATAATGTCTCCAAGGAAAAGGTGGAACTTCACAGAGGGGGGCAAGGAGCTATTCCCCCACAACCCCCCTGTAGCTACCGGCCTGATCCCAAGCACGGCTGAATACGTTCGAAGTTGTCTGCGCAGGGCGGCTCTTGACCTTCGGTTTCACGGTTGCTTATTAAGGGTCTGCTTGGCAAATCTTAAGAACATAAGAAAACCAATGCTGGATCAGACCCCACGGCCCATCAAGTCCAGCAGTCTGTTCCCACAGGGGCCAACCAGGTGTCCAAACAACACCGGGCAACCTTCCTAAACAACACCGGGCAGTTTCTTCTAATTATTTATGAATGAACCCAAACCATCTTCATCCAGAAAGTACAAAACACAAGGAGTCACACGTCGTACGTGAGCAATATAGGAAAGTCAGGAGACAGCTCCCTGGCCTTAGTCTGTCTGTGTGGGCAGAGGCTTCCTCTGCGTCTCCAAAGTCAAAAAGGGCCAGAGTCCAGTAGCACCTTAAAGACTAACAAAAATATTTTCTGGTAGGGTATGAGCTTTCGTGAGCCACAGCTCACTTCTTCAGATACAGCTCTCGCTAGCAACTTCTTCTAAGGGCTGAGAAAGGTTCTGGCGAGGAGAATCTGAAATGTGTTTTCTGCCAGGATCACCGAAGGCTGTGTCTTTATAGAGAGGTTTTTTTTCCCCCAGTGTAAATTTTTTTATTGTTATAATATCAAACAAAACAAATGCAATAATAACAAAAAACATCAAAAGGAAATACAAAAGAGTATCGATTATCATTATACAAAGTTCTAAAATTCAACATAGCAAAAATACCCTTTTGGCCCTCCACCCACCTTAAAAAAGTGACCCATCACCTGACTTCCGCAGAAGTGTCTAAACAGTTTTGAAAATTATTATTAATAATAATAATAGAAAAGTAAATAAACTTGTTTCTATAACTCACTAAAATAGTAAAATCCATTTTTGCCAGTTTGTCCCAATATGTGATGGCCTTTGCCCAAGTTTTTTTGAATTCTTCCATATCGTTTCCATGTAGGAATTCTGTTAATTTGGCCATCCTCATATACGTCCACAATTTCTCTCGATTATAGAGAGTTTTTGAACCCAAAGACCTCACGCAACAAACACATTTGCCTCGTGTGGCATTAGAGGCCTCTCTGCCAAAACATGCCTTATTTTTCTGTTTTGTGTTATCCACCCTTGATTTGCAGTCCTCTGCAAGATTAAAAGGCACTGACTTTAATGGTTCTTGAGCCCACAAGACCATTTTTTTTCCTTTCAGCACCCCCTGACTCTTAAATTTCCCCGTGGAAAGCGTGCTTTTCGAGTTCCACCATCATTCCAGTTGCCCTTTTTAAAAAAAACAAAACAAAAATCTTTGAAAGTTTGCCAAGGCACAATGTGATCCAGTGGATCAAATGCTTGGTTTAGATCACTGGTTCCCAACCGGGGGTCCACGGACCCCCAGGGGTCCGCGAGAACTAAATTAAGGTCCACGAAACAAAGTTATAAACCCATAATAAATTAATATTTTCAATTAAAAGTTCTCTATTATAAAAATATATATTCAAATATTATTCTAAGTTTAATGTTCAACTAACAGTTATGATTAAAGTTTATTTTCAAATTCTCATAATTTTTATTTTGAACCTTGGGGTCCCTGCACCGAACAAAAAAGTCCTAGTGGTCCCTGGTCAAACAAAGGTTGGGAACCACTGGTTTAGATTTTAGAGAAACATATGGAGACTTTCATTTAGGATTATCAACTCCGTGTTGGGAAACTCCTGGAGATTTGTGGGGTGGAGCCTGGGGAGGACAAGGACCTCAGTGGGGTACAATGCCATAGAGTCCACCCTCCAAAGCAGCCATTTTCTCCAAGAGAACTGATCTCTGTAGTCTGTAATTCCGGGAAATCTCCTGGAGGTTGGCAACCCCACCTTTACTTAACACAGAGATTGGTTTTTAGCAGGTCTTAGGCCTGGTTCTCACAGGAGTGGTCAGGCTGTCCTTGAATTTCAGACTGCCATAGGGGTTCTCACCTGACTGAATTCCTTCCACACAGAAAACTAGCATGCCCATGGGAAAAAAGCCTTAGGCTATCTATTCCTAGTATCTAGTTTTCTGTGTGGAAGGGATTTTGGTATATGGACGAGCATTCATTCATGTGAGCAGTCTGAAACAGTGCAACCTAGAAACACGCTTCTTGTACCAGGGGGAAATGGGCTATATACACTCTCACCTAATTTGCCTCCGAAGGGTTTTGTGAAGAAAAAATGGGATCAAGGACTCTGGGATAAACCCAGGCCCGCTAGAACTCCCACAATAGTGTTGCCAACCTCCAGGTAGTAGCTGGAGATCTCCTGCTATTACAACTGATCTCCAGCCGACAGAGATCAGTTCCCCTGGAGGAAATGGCCACTTTGGCCATTGGACTCTATGGCATCGAAGTCCCTCCCCTCCCCAAACCCCGACCTCCTCAGGCTCCGCCAGTGGCGAAGGGGGACCTGGCAACCCTATCCCACAAGCTCTATGATGTTCTGAACTCGAGTCACCAAACAATGGACCCACGTTTAAAACCAGGGTCTGAAAAGGCCTTTACTGGCCTCAGGAAGGCAAAACTACACATTCCATAGTCCTCAGGTGGAGAGGGTTGCCAACCTCCAGGTACTAGCTGGAGATCTCCTGCTATTACAAATGATCTCCTGTCGATAGAGATCAGTTCCCCTGGAGAAAATGGCCACTTTGGTAATTGGACTCTATGGCACTGAAGTCCCTCCCCTCCCCAAACCTCGCCTTCCTCAGGCTCTGCCTCAAAACCTCCCGCAGGTGGCGAAGAGGGACCTGGAAACCCTAGAGGTGGAGTCCGAGCCATCACCAGAACAACCAGTCAGATATGTGCTTGTGACATGTTCCCGATTGGGAACTCAATTCTCAGTTAAGCAGGGCCTGATTTATATCCGGAACACAGCATGCGGGGAGCAGGTGCCAGTATGCCTCTTCCCATGCCATTTTCTCAGCTCAAAAGTATCCAGGGGAGTAGGGGCCTGGAAAGTAGGCAGCAGGAGGAGTAATTCCAGGAAGGGTCTGAAAACCTCTCAGAATTTCGACTGATCTCCAGATTACACTTCCCTCCCCAAACTCCATTCTCTGCAAGCCCCACCTCCAAATCTCCAGGGATATCCCATCCCAACCCAGATCTGGCTACAGGAGAGTGCTATATGGGGAATCCTTAGGGTTGCCAGTTCCAGGCTGGGAAATACCTGGAGATTTTGGGGGTGGAGCCTGAGGTGGATGGGAAGGGACTTCAATGCCACAGAGTTCACCTTCTAAAGCAGCCATTTGCTTCTGGTGAATTGATCTTTGTACCCTGGAGATCAGTTGTAATAGTGGGAAATCTCCAGCCACCACCTGGAAATTGGCAACCCTCAGAATCCTTCATGTGCCCCATGAGTAAATGTGAAGTACCCAAACAGAGCAAATAGCCCCCTTTCAGGTTGTGAAAACGGTACAGGCTTCCCTGGGTGACATCACCCAACCTTAGCGGCTTGGCTGGGGAGAGCCTAGAGCCCCAATGCTGAAGGACCTAGACTGCCCCACGCCCCACATCCCATCAGGTGGTGAAAGTTGCCCCCAAGGCCCCTTGCACGGAAGGGTGGCTACTCCAAAATCAACGTACCTCCTCCCATCAGGAAAGAGTGCCAGAGGAGAAGAAGAGGAAGGGCTTTGCTTCCCATCTGGGCAGTCCTGCCTCCTGAATGAACTGACTCGGTCACCAGTAGTGTGGAAGGAGAAGCAACTCACTTGGCAGGAAAGTGATAGGTTGGTTCTCCTTTTCCACTGGAAAGGGTGCCCACCTGCCAGGTGAGCAACGGCACCATGCGGGTCAAGTAGGGCACTGAGATGGAGGGAAGAGAAGGAGGAGGAGGAAGCAGCCAAAAATGCTGGAGAGGAGGAAAGGGGAAGATATCGCCTGAATGCCATCAGTTGACCATCACTGGTCTTCTATGGCCAAGGGATTAGGGTTGCCAGGTCCCTTTTCGCCACCAGCAGGAGATTTTGGGGGCGGCGCCTGAGGAGGGCGGGGTTTGGGGAGGGACTTCAATGCCACAGAGTCCAATTGCCAAAGCGGCCATTTTCTCCAGGGGAGCTGATCTCTACCTGCTGGAGATCAGTTGTAATAGCAGGAGATCTCTAGCTAAAACCTGGAGGCTGGCAACCCTACAAGGGATCCAGCAGCACTTTCAATAGAAGATGTTGCACCACATCTGCACCACAGCACATACCCTGCCACTAAGCCTCCAGCTCGTTTCTCTACTCTCCCCATCAACTGGAAGAAACGTCAGTTAATAAGCAACACTATAATTATTTACTCAAACAACTCAAACAACATCTACATACAGGGATGAATATAAATAGCGCGGTGATTTCCATCATTTAAGTATTTATTTTACCATATATTGTCTAGCCTACTCTTGTACTTACTATTGAATCTTTTAAAATCTTTCCCCAAGTAATATGTTTCTTATTATGTGTTTATTATGTTATCTCTAAAGGAGACTTTGGCATGAGTCCTCCTACATCATTTGTAGTAATCTCAGTTCCATTTGTAATTTGTCTCATGTTTAGCTTTTTATTAATATCGCATAATAAAAAATAGAAAAAGGGGGGAACCACCCCCTGGAAGAAACGTCTTTTCACTTAAAAGAGCATAGAGGAGAAAGCTTTCTAAAAGGAAAGTGTGCTGAGGCATGTCACTCCTCCACCCAACGTCCTGGTGGGAACTCCCTGGAAACGGGACGACAGAAGAAG
The DNA here is from genome assembly GCF_029931775.1 of Euleptes europaea. NCBI lineage: Eukaryota > Metazoa > Chordata > Lepidosauria > Squamata > Sphaerodactylidae > Euleptes > Euleptes europaea. Next base: position 14,277,488 of record NC_079321.1, read on the forward strand.
AAGAAGAGCTGGGAGGTCCTAGGTTCAAACGTGTTGGAAGGAATGGACTGACCAAGGTTGCTGAATGCTAGCACAGACATCAGACGTTCAGAGGGGGTAGTAGAGTCAGCTAGGCAAGATAGGACACTCCTGGTACCTTTCCCTTGGTCCACTCTGCTACTGTCCCTTTGTTTACCGAGAATGCTACTCTTAGGAGTTCCTTCCTTCCTTCTGGCTTCCTCATTCCATCTCTCTAGGGTTGCCCATTTCCAAGTGGTGGCTGGAGATGTCCTGGGACTACAACTGATCTCCAGGCAACAGAGATCAGTTCACCTGGAGAAAATGGCTGCTTCGGCAGGTGGACTCTATGGCATTATGCCCCCATTGAAGTCCCCCCCTCCCCAAACCCTCCTCAGGCTCCACCCCCAAAATCTCCAGGTATTTCCCAATCCTGAGCGTGCAAACCAACTTCTCTCTCTTTCTCTCTCTCTGTCCACCATGAGGGCTGAACATAACTCTCTGCAATCTCTCTCTGCCCTTGCTTAGAAAGACAGCTAGAAGCTCATACCCTGCCTTTCCTGTCCAGTATGGCGTTCTTTAACTCTATTCCCTTCCTAAAGTAACAATCCTCAGTCTGGATTTATTCCCAAGCAGCAAGGGCATAATTCTGTTGTGCAAACCTAGCACAAAATTACTCTTGGCTTTGGGCAAGTCATAGGGTTGCCAACTCCAGGTTTGGAAATACCTAGAGATTTGAGGCTGCAGCCTGGGAGAGTAGGCTTTAGGGAGGGGAGGGACCTTGGTAGGGTACAGTGCTATGCAATCCACCTTCCAACGCAGCCATTTTCTCCAAGAGAAGTGGGATAAATATTTTAAATAAACGATTTATGAAGTCTGGAGTTCAGTTGTAATTCTGGGAGATCTCCAGCCCCCACCTAGAGGTTGCGCAGTAAGGATTACTGCGATCATGTATGCGATGTACATTGAGAACTCAAAAGCTGATTGTGGTTTTGGCCCATCCTTCCCCAAGGATCTCAGGGTGGTGCCCCCTGGTTCCTGGTTCCTCCCCTGCAAGTAGGGTTGCCAACCTCCAGGAACTAGCTGGAGATCTCCTGCTATTACCACTGATCTCCAGCCGATAGAGATCAGTTCCCCTGGAGAAAATGGCCGCTTTGGCAATTGGACTCTATGGCACTGAAATCCCTCCCCTCCACAAACCCCGTCCCCAAAACCTACTGCCGGTGGCGAAGAGGGACCTAGCAACCCTACCTGCAAGTGTTTCACGGCACTATGCTCACCAAGATTATACTTTAGCAACACTTCACTGTTCTTGGTGTGTGCACAAGAAGTTTCCAAATGCAGAGTCGGACCCCCCACTGGTAGCTCTTGTGTGAGCCCCCCAGCCCGAGGTCATTTTAGGGATCATACTTTTGGCATGTAACAAATGTCACGTGCTCTACCACTAAGCCACCAGCAACTCCATTCTGGTTAATGCTTGGAATCAAGATCCATAAGAGGAGCTAGGGTTGCCAGCTCTGGGTTGGGAAATACCTGGAGATTTTTGGGGCAGAGCCTGAGGAGGGTGGGGTTTGGAGAAGGGAGGGACTTCAATGCCATAGAGTGCGATTGCCAAAGTGGCCATTTTCTCCAGGCCATTTTCTCCAGGCTGGAGATCAGTTGTAATAGCAGGAGATCTCCAGCTAGTATCTGGAGGTTGGCAACCCTAAGAGGAACTCAGGTGCTGCATGTTACCCCTGAGCTGCAAATTTCAGATCATGGGGGCAACCTAGGGTTGCTAACCTCCAGCTGGTAGCTGGAGATCTTCTGCTATTACAACTGGTCTCCAGGTGACAGAGTTCACCTGGATAAAATGGCCGCTTTGGAAGGGAGACTCTATGGCCTTATACCCCTTTGAAGTCCCTCCCCTCTCCAAACACTGCCTTCCCCAGACTCCATCCCCCAAAACTCCAGGTATTTCCCAACCTGGACCTGGCAACCCTAGGGCAGCCTGTCCCCTGCTCCTGAATTCCCATCATCCTTAACATTTGGTACCCAGCCTGTGCTCACAGCCTGTTGGCAACTGTGATCTTCCATCCTCGGCCTGCACACGAAGGGCCCATATTCCTCTGCCTCAACCCCTGGGATAGTATTACACCTTTCCCCTAAAATGGCATTATTTCTGGCCTCTACATACAGTGTCCACTGGCGTTTGTCCCATTTCAGTTTCACATACACTGAGCCTGTCCAGATTTCAAATAAAACAGAAATGTGAGTATGAAACCTTCCCACGCATCCTATGGAGCAATCATATACGATCGCGGGCCTTAGGCATTCCCTCACTACAGTTTAAAATAATACTGGACACCTTAAAAGGAGATCCTTGGCTTGGCTTTTCATACCTAGAACTGGCCTCGGGGCTCTTCCTGGAGGGCAAAATCAGGGCCTATCTGGATGCCTTCTCCAACACCGAGCATTAAGATGTAAGATTTCTTGCATCTCCCTCCCCCAAATTGCCTGTGCAAATGTTTCCCAATAGACTATCAAACTCTGAATTCGCGGAAAACTTGGAAGCAACTTTTATTACAGCTTCAAGATCACCCTGGGCAAAGCCTTCTGGTGCCTGAAGACTGTGCTCTTGCTACTGGGGCTGCCGGAGACACGTTCTGCTGGTACGTCCCATAACCACACCACTGATGAAAGAAAAGAGAGAGAAAGAAACCTCTCTTCTCAAGCAGAGACATCTCCACCAGAGCCTCTTCTTCTCGAAACCAGATTCCCGCAGTCTGCCAGAGTGTCCGCTGCACAGCTGAGATTCCCAGAGACAAGACTGACTCCTTGGGGCAAATCCTCCTCCTCCTCTTCCACCCCCAATTTTGGACAGTCACACAGACTACCATGCCCACCACAACAGTGCAGAACTAGTTAGAAACTGAGGTCAGAAGTCTCCTTTGAGAACGAGGAAGAATCCGTTTCCACTAGTGAAAAGACTGCATTTCATCCAAGACAGATGTGTCATATACAATTGGGAAAAATATCGCAACCATCTGTCTTCACGATACAAAACTCGAGAATTAAATATGCATACTGGTGAATTGCTGTGGTGCTGACTGGAAACTGACATCGGGCCCATCTTTGGAAATCACAATATGTTACTCAAAGATAACACAAATAGCTCCCTAAAGTGGAATCAACATTCAGCTAACTGGCAGAGACTCCATCTGATCATGTTTTCACAAACAATAGCTATCTGCAGTATTAATGGGACAAAGCTTCCAGCATATAAATTATTTGGAAATGAAAGCCAATTGCTAAAGTATAGGTAAGGAAGTAGGTAAAAAATATTTTATCTATTTATTTTTTTATCCCCCCCCCTTCCTCTTAGGAACGCAAGGATCATACTTGGTCCTTCCCTCCCCCATTTTATCTTCACAACAACCCTGTGAGGTAGATCAGATTGAGAGAGCATGACTAGCCTAAGGACACCTGGCAGTGTGGGGGACCCGAACACAGAACTCCTCCAGCCCTAATCCAATACACGAGGCGCTCGATCTCCTCCTCGTTCTAGGCCATAAAACATCAAGGCTAGTTTAGGGATTCTTTCTCCTAACGTAATCCCACAAAGCAACCAGTGCAAGAGGGTATTACACTTCCTTCCCATCACAGGCTACCTGGTGCTGGCCTGGCTCTCCAAAGCCCCTTTTCCCGGAGCACAGTTTTGCTTGGGTCCTAGCGAAAAACAGAAAAAGGCAAACTCTCCCCGCAACAACTTCTTTTTTTGTAAGCCGACGATAGAATAAGGCGACCCTGTCACCAGGGCCAGCCGATCTTTGCAACAGGCACGCAGCCCTCAAACGCCTGAGATCTACAACTGACAGTGTCTCGAAAACTCCCGGTCTGGCTTCCTTCTCAGGTTGCCTGTGCTCCGAAGAACCCTTACCATGAAATCTAAAAGCAAGGATGAGCAGAGTAAGTGGCGGCTAGCTTCCCTTCCTCTTAACTGCATGCTGTTCTGACTCCTTCCCTCCTCTGCATTGCTTGACATACCAAGTTGGATACTTTTATGCATTATTTGCAATCCTATTATTTCCCATTTTTGGAATTTCCCATTCATTAGCTCTCTCCTGCCATCGTGCCCTTTAATGCCCTAGTCTCATACCGCGTAGCCGCAAGGAAGAAAGACAGGCTGTCAATAAACCAAGTAAGTAGCCAAGTAAGCAAAATACCTGGGAAACCAGAAGATCATCAAAAGTTTGCGAGGGGAAAGAAGGCTCGTCTTTGTCCCTGGATGTCAAGAGGGGCTCAGCATCTTCAGAAAGAAGAGGCCATGCTTCCTTTCCTTGGTTTTTTGAGCGGGGCGAAGGAGCCCACCGGGTGTGGCAGAGGTCTCTCTCCACTTCCCCAGCCTCTGCTCCCTTGCAAGCCAGAAACTGCCTACTTTATAATTCTCCTCCTTCAAAAACCAGTCCTCCAGAGAGGGGGAAACTGCGAGGCGTCGGCGCGCCGGGCGGCCACGAGGGGTCGCTGTGGATCCACCGATGCCGCAGGGCGGGGTGCGAGATCCACCCCACCTCCCCATCCTTCAGATTCCCTCTGCGCTAGATCGGGGGTGGGGAAGCCAGCCGCGATCTTGGGAAGCTGCTGGTATGGAGCAGCGCGTGTCGGCGGCCAGAGGGGCCTCTTCTGCAGGACTGAAGCGGAGAGGAGAGTTTGCCTGAGTTGGGTTAAAAAATTGGGTTAAAAACAAAAAGATACACAGAAAAGGATTTCTCCCCAGGTTTTTTTTTTTTTTTGCCCTCCACTGAATGAAAAGGATAAGAATTGCTTGGGCAACTTTGCAGACAGGAAGCTTCAGTCCTGCGCTTTGGCTCCAGCCTGTGATTTCCTGCTGCGGTCCTGTCTTTCTTGCTTTCTGCAAGGCTCAGTTTGTAAACTACCGGGAAGCCTGCAGGAAAAGATCTGGGATCCCTACTAGGGCTGCCAACCGGCTACGTTCGGAGGAAGAATTCGCCGCAGGGTTGCCACTGATCCCCGGACTGCAGAGATCAGTTCTCCTAGAGGCAAATGGTACTTCGGAGGATGGGCTCGGGGCCTGTCACATCCTTCCTGAGCTGGTTCACGGCACTAAACTCCTCCCTCCAAATCTCCAGGAATCCCCCTGCCCAAAGTTGGCAACCCTCTGAATTAAGCACCTGCAGGCTAGAGCCCAGTCCTGGCTTTAAAGACCCTCCCCCTTCACACGTTAGCCCTTTCTGGGCTGCTTGAAAGCTGAGATTTTTCAAGCGGAGGGTTTACAAATGGTTAAAATAGGTAAAATGTAGATTCTGTAACATTTCTAATGAAAGCGGCCTTTCATGCAGGGACGTTTCCAGTGACTGCTTCGGGGCTTCCCTTTGATTATGCAGGCCTTTTCCGCCAGTCAGAGGTCGCATCGCTCTCCCCGCGCATTTTGCTTGCATTTTACAGATGCTGTTTTAGCCAGAATCTGGAAAATGTGGGCAAAACACACGGGGAGAGCAAGGCAACCTCTGACTGGTGGGAAAGGCATGCATAATCAAAGGGAAGCCCTGAAGCAGTTGGCGGGGGTGACCGCGGGGAAACGTCCCCGCATAAAAGGCCAACAAGACCCTTCCCCGAACTGTTGGACCTTATTCAGGCTCACCCCAGTGAATCTGCAGAGGGAGCCCCACCCCACCCCCAGATTGCCATTGCTCCAACCTCCAAAGCAGCTATTTTCTCCAGGACAAAAATTCATCATCTGGAGATTGGTTGAACTTCCAGGAGATCTCCAGGCCCCACCTGGAGGGTGGCAACCTTGAGTGCTTCCCTGGTCAGTGTTTTTGTTGGGGGAGAAAACACATGGGACATTTTTGAGCCCAAGAACATAGGGCTGCAAGATTCCAGGTGGGACATGGAGATCTCCCAGAATTACAACTGATCTCTAGATTACAGAGATTAGTTCCCCTGGAGAAAATGGCTGCTGTGGAGGGTGGACTCTATGGCAGCACATCCTAGGGACCCTCCCCTCCGAAAACCCCACCCTCCCCAGGCCCTACACCCAAAATCTCCAGCTATTTCCCCACGGGGAGCTGGCAACCCTACCTATACATTCTTAGGGTTGCCAACCTCCAGGTAACAGCTGGAGATCTCCTGCTATTACAACTAATCTCCAGCTGATAGAGGTCAGTTCCCCTGGAGAAAATGGCGGCTTTGCCCATTGGACTGTATGGCATTGAAGTCCCTCCCCTCCCCAAACCCTGCCCTCCTCAGGCTCCTCCCAAAAAACCCCTGCCGGTTGCGAAGAGGGACCAGGCAACCCTATGCATTCTATTGCTTGGTATTAAAAAAATAAAAGTGGCAGGATCAAGAATTTTATCACAGGTTGTTTTGTGCCCCAGGAAGGAAGGCAACATGGTAGAGCCTGTTCGCGTCAGATCAGGGAAGCTAAGCAGGGTCAGTAATTGCATGGGAGACCATCAAGGAAGACTGCAGAGGAAGCCAATGGCAAACCACCTCTGCTTCTCTGCCTTGAAAACCCCTTGCCGGGCTCAGTTTCAATTTGACAGCACTTATGTACATACATATTTTGTGCCCTAGGCATTTTTCTGTTAAGAGAAAAAAAGAACAGGATAAGTGGCTATACTCTGGGGACCAATGAGCACGTGATAATGTCCCAAAAGAACAATATTGCTGAGGCACTTCTGTATGCCCACTGCAGAAAAAAGTAGAAATGGGGAGGAATTTCATCCCAGCATATCAGAACACCAGAGAGGCAGTGAGGTGTAGTGGTTAGGAGCAGTGGACACTAATCTAGAGAACCGGGTTTGATTTCCCAATCCTCCACATGAGTGGCGGACTCTAATCTGGTGAACCGGGTTGGTTTCTCCACTCCTACACATGAAGCCAGCTGGGTGACCTTGGGCACAGTTCTTGCCAAACTTTCTCAGCCCCAACTACCTAACAAGATGTCTGTTGTGGGGAGAGGAAGGGAAGGAGATTGTAACCCGGTTTGATTTTCCTTAAAATGTAGAGAAAGTCAGCATATAAAAACCAGCTCTTCTTCTTCTTCTTCTTCTTCTTCTTCGATTCATCAGCTGATCATGGCATATTCCAAGATTGATTCCAAGATCTCTTTGGTAGGATGCTGTGTGGGATCTGATTCTGTGCAACTTGAAATGGCAAAATTGGGGCAGTTCCACAAATGTTGCTTCTTTGGGAAACGTGAAATCTGATTTGTGAAATGTGAAATCCAGATTGGGTAAGCATTTCTCGATTGTTGTTAAAAAAAAAACATAAATAGTACCATTCTTTATTGGATAATGGCCAGAAAACTTGAAAAAGGTCCCATATTTGCATGCATCTTTGTTGCCATGCCAGCATCAACTTTTGTGATGATGAATTGTTAAGTGTCAAAAGCATACAGGTTGAATAAGAATTTGAATCTTTGAATTAGTTGCCACCCATTGGGCGCCATTTTGTTTCTCCTCTTTGTGGCAGCCTGTGTGCATGGGTGTGGCTATTGAGGCCCCGTCCATGCGGGCTGGCTGCATAACTTTATGAAGTGAGAGAATGGGCTCAGGTGTTGGTTTGAGCAGGTGGCAGCAGAATCTAAAACACAAGGAATCAAGAACATCAAGACACTTCCACCCATTTGAAATTACTCACAACAGGGAATTGACATGATGATGCATTTGAAGGAACACCAGAGCTCATTTGACACTCCTCAAGCTTCAGTTTGCTCCCCAAGCACAGGGCTACTAAAAAAATCTAATCTTCCTGAGAAATTTCAGAAAAATTTCTGAGAAATTGGTGATGAGTATCCAATTCTAGCACCTGCTCAGCTGCTGCTTGCCCTAAACTATGAAACTCTGGCCCCCAGGGTGAGACCATGTCTCAGTGGCTTTGCATGCCGAAGGTCCCAGGTTCAATCCCTGGCATCTTCAAGTCAGGTCGTAAGTAATGTGAAAGAGTTGCTTCCAGTCAGAGGAGGCAAGACTGACTTTGAGAGACCAATGGGATGACTCAGGAGAAAGCACCCTCATGTATTTGTGCAAGGGGTGACCGGCCCAATACTGCTGTGTTCCAGAAGGCCTTTGACGGGATTGTTTCCCCCTCAGATCCGAATGGGCCATGTGATGAAATAATGAAATGCTTCCGTGGTTGTGTTTTAGTAATATTTTTAATGTTTTCAGTTGTAAGCTCCCTCCAGCATCTTTGACAGAAAAGCAGCCTAGACATTTTTTTGAAATGATTAAATAAGTAAATGAGTACGGGTGTGTGGCTGAAAGACCCATGGAGATTTGTACATGGTCTTTTACTTCTGATTGTGTAAACCAGTGGTTCTCAACCTTTTTTTTGCTCCATTCCCCCTTTCACCATTGTTCAGAATATAATTCCCCCCCTTCCCAAGATAGTCATAAACTTTATGGAATGTCGCAGATTAAATTAAAAACAAACTACAATTTTACAGATTGTACATAATCTACAGGTCATCACACTATGCTGAATAGTGGTCCCAAATCCCCCCCTGAAACCCTAAAATTCCCCCCCAGGGGGGAATTCCCCCCTTGTTGAGCACCCATATGGTGTAAACAAACCCAATTTTCATTTTGGATTTTTTTACAACAGTGTAACCTCATTCTCTCTGTATGCTTCCAAGCATTGAGGAAACTGCTAGTCGTTGAGCATTTCTATTTTTCACACAGATTAGGTATAATAATAATAATAATAATAATAATAATAATAATAATAATAATAATAATGTGTAGATTTTAGAGGATCTATCATGGTTCTGACAGGCCATCGAACGAGTTCAAGGAATGCTTTACCATCCACAAACTTGTGAGGTCCTGGGGAAATACTCCAGTTTTTGGCCATGACCTTTGGTTTGTGGCAAACACAATAGGCCTGAACTGAATTTCTCAGGAACTCTTCAACAGTGTTGTCTAGAGACCAACAGTATCTGGATTTAAGCCCTACTCTATTTCCCCCTACTCCATAAATCCCAAGGCATTTTTCTTATTAACTGTCCAATATAAACGCAGCTAATAAATGTAAACGTCTTGCTTTTAGGGCTTAATTACAGTTTACATCACGTCGATGTAAATTCAGGAACTGCAGCAGTTGAAACTGTGCCACAGTTTGAAAACTTGGAAAAATTTATTGATTCTTGTAATAAAGAAACCCGAACACCAAATAAAGGAAGACTGTGACACGGTAGCAGAAAGGGAATGGTCAGGTTAGGATACGAGGCATTGTAACAGGGAAGCCCAATTAATATGCTTCCCAAACGGGTCATATTGTGACGTGGGGCTCTACCAATGGGTGGGGTGGGGGCTGCCTTGGTTCTCACCATTTCAAAGAGACCGTGTTATAGGTTGAGATTCAGGTTGAGGTGTGGGGCAGAACCTACCCTGGCTTCACAGAATGGCGCCTGGCTCCCAACTCTGTCCTCACCTGCATCCAGTTTACACTCTCTGTAAACCTTTAGGACCTATGGGACAAAACGAATGTGTTACAAAGAGGGAGATGGTTTGGGTGGGAGTAGATTATCCCTCGTTCCTTGGGCACTGGTGCCAGGTTCCCACAGTAGTATCCCATGTTGCAGTATGAGGAAAGGCTGAGGGCGTTGGGAATGTTTAGTCTGGAGAAGAGGAGGTTGAGGGAGGACATGGTCGCTCTCTTGAAGTATTCGAAGGTCTGTCACTTAGAGGAGGGCAGGCAGCAGAGGACAGGACTCGCAATAATGGGTTTAAATTGTGGGCGGAAAGGTCTTGGCTGGATATCAAGGAAACACTTTTACAGTAAGAGTTGTTCAGCAGTGGAATCAGCTACCTGGGGAGGTGGTGAGCTCCCCCTCACTGGCAGTCTTTAAGCAGAGGCTGGTCAAGCACTTGTCAGGGATGTTCTAGGCGGATCCTACATTAAGCAGGGGTTTAGACTAGATGGCCTGTAGGGCCCCTTCCAACTCTATGATTCTATGTCTACTTTGACCCAAAGCATTCAGGGAGAGCCACCGAGAAATTACCCATCTTCCCTATTGCTAGACACTTGGGTAGCCATGTTAATCTGTTGCATCAAAATAAAGCAGGAGTCCAGTCACACCCTCAAAACTCACACAATTTATTCTTTCTGTGAGTCAGAGTTCATTTAATCAGCTGTGCTCTTTCATTCACTCCTGCGCCAGAAGAATCTCATAAAACCTCTGTTGAAATCTCTCTTTTGCTAGTCTTTAAAGCCCTACTGGACTCCTGTTTAGCTTGGGTGGCTATTAGCAGAGGGCAAGTTGAGTCCTCAGCCTAGCAGTATCTGCAAATTCACCTACTCATTCCCCCCTCCCAAATAATTATCTTGCATTCACTCCTGTAAGATAAAATGAAAAAAATCTGTCACTGGCCACAAAGCCACAAAATCTAACTTTAGCCTGGCCTGGCTGCATCTGCATGGGACAAAAATCTCTCACTCTAAAGAGCACACAGAGGTGCTTTGATGTACTCCTTCAAATGTGGATCTTCTTGCTAATACTGAAATGGGAATTGTGCTCTGCATAGGGTTGCCAGCCTTGAGGAGGTGGCTGGAGATCTCCTTCTGTTAAAACTGATCTCCAGGCGATAAGAGATCAGTTCCCCTGGAGAAAATGGCTGCTTTGGCAATTGGACTCAATGGCATTGAAGTCCCTCCCTCCCCAAACCCCGCCCTCCTCAGGCTCCACCCCCAAAATCTCCAGGTATTACCCAATGTGGAGCTGGCAACCCTAGCTTGACATGACATATACACCTACCAGTGAAGGAGCTGCTGTTACTCTGAGTAGGCAGTACTGACTCCGATGGACCAGTAGTTTGCTTCACTGTAAGGTAACTTCATGTGAGTCAGCGTACCAAGTCTTCTCCCCTGTCCCACATCACCAGCTGCCTGTGTGGTGTAGGGGTTAAGAGCGGTGGTTTGGAGTGATGGACTCTAATCTGGAGAACTGGGTTTGATTCCCCACTCCTCCACATGAGCAGCGGATGCTAATCTGGTGAACCAGGTTGGATTCCTCACTTCTCCACATGAAGCCAGCTGGGTGACCTTGGGCTAGTCACAGCTCTCTTAGAGCACTCTCAGCCTCACCTACCTCACAGGGTGTCTGTTGTGGGGAGGGGAAGGGAAGGTGATTGTACATAAGAACATAAGAAAGGCCCTGCTGGATCAGACCAAGGTCCATCAAGTCCAGCAGTCTGTTCACACAGTGGCCAACCAGGTGCCTCTAGGAAGCCACAACCACAAGCTGGTTTGATTCTTCCTTTAAGTGGTAGAGGAAGTTGGCATATTAAAACCAATTCTTCTTCATCTTCTTCTTCTTCTTCGACTGATATCGAACACTAACAAGAAACAGCTGCTTTGTTAATAACTCACTTCTTAGCATATCATTATCCAATCTTCCCCAACCCCCAAACACCCATTGCCATGTATTTATGTATGAGAAGAAGTACCCACTCTAGGAATCCAAGAATTCACTCAGGACAAGTAGTTCCTTCATGGTGGTCCACAAAATGGAAAACTGGGAAGCCAGACAGGGTAAATGAGGAAAGGGGGGGTGTTGTTAACCACACTTCCAAAGCGTTCATCCTGCACATCAGGCACCAGGCTGAAGAAACCAAATGTCTACAGAAACCATGGAAACGCCCTTGTACAAACCATTCATTTCAATGGGAAAATAAATTTTCTGTCTCTAGTCTCGTAATGAAATGCTCAGGGACTTTAATCCGCCCAACCAAGGGATTTTCCCTTCCAATTTCCAGGCAGAAATTGTTCCCATTTAATAGGCAATTAAAATCGGACAAGAAGAAGAAGAAGAAGAAGAAGAGTTGGTGTTTATAGCCTGGTTTTCTCTACCTTAAAGAGTCTCAAAACGGCTTACAATCACCTTCCCTTCCCCTCCCCACAACAGACACCTTGTGGGGTAGGTTCTGAGAGAGTTCTGAGAAAACTGTGACTAGCCCAAGGTCACCCAGCTGGTTTCATGTGTAGGAGTGGGGAAACAAACCTGGTTCACCAGATTAGAGTCCGCCACTCATGTGGAGGAGTGGGGAATCAAACCCGGTTCTCCAAATTAGAGTCCACCGCTCTTAACCACTCCATCACTCTGGCTCTCTATCATAATAATGTATCATAATATCAGGACAATTCATACCATAGTATTCCCCATTACTATTTATGGTTCTGAAAGATGAATAATGAAGAAAGCTGACAGGAAGAAAGTTGATTCATTTGTAATGTAGTGTTGGAGGAGAGTTTGATGGATACTGTGGTCCGCCAAAAAAGACAAATCACTGGGTTCTAGATCAAATCAAGCCTGAATTCTCCCTAGAAGCTAAAATGACTAAACGGAGGCTATCGTACTTTGGTCACATTATGAGAAGACAA